>NW_026623260.1:1649718-1882143 GCF_030028575.1 Malurus melanocephalus | reverse complement strand
CTGCCCCGCGCCTCCCGCCCCGGCACCGGCAGCCCCCCGCAGACAGCCCCGGGGATGGGCATCCCCCTGTGAGCGCCCCCAAGGGTCGGAGGCAGCCCCCGTCCCCCACAGCTGTCCCCCCGACGATGGGCACCCGACGAGTAAAGCATTCCCCACTTCTCCCACAGCAACCCCGCAAAGGTTAGGCAGCCCCCTGGAGATGCCCCAAGGGATGGGCATCCCTCCTAAGGGTGTCCCAAGGGCAGAATGTTGCACCCATAGCCTCCCTCCGAGGATGGCCCCTGCCCCCTATAGCCACCCTCCTTGGTCCAGGCAKTTCCCCATAAGCACCCTCCCCCCARTGCTAGGCAGATCTCCYCCATAACCACYCCAAGGGCCAGGTATCCCCTCCAGGGCCAGGCATCTCTCCACAGCTACTTCCCAAGAGATAGGCAGCCCTCCTAAAGGGTGGATATCCTGCTATGGCCACCACCCAAGGGCTTGGCAGCCCCCACATAGCCATCCATCCCAAGGGATAGGCAGTGCTCTCCCAGAATCTGTACATCTCTCTTACAGCCATCCCAAGGGGCGAGCATTCCTTCATCAAGGGCCAGTTGTCCTCCCCCTAAGGACCATGTGTCCCAATTAATGCCTTTTCCCAAGAACTTTCATCCCCACCCCACAAAAGCAGGGTGTGCCCACCCACTCCTAGTGCCAGCTGCCCTCTTCAAAGGCCTGATATTCCTCCAGGCCATAGTGAGGGGCAGGAAACACTCTACTCCTTGGGTGTACCCAAAAGCACTGCCCCATCCCCTGCCATGAGGAGCCAAGCCCAATACCCCAGACCTGGAGACAGGGGGACACAGAAATCCTGTCCATGGGGCACAGGGAGGGCAAAAGGGCCAGGGGGCAAATGCCACCAATAATTCGTGGAGTAGTTAGGATTGTTTGTCTGCTCATTTCAGCTCCCTTGTCARGTCTTTGTTGGACAGGCCTGGTGCTGCTCCCACCAGGAAAGGCGCCCCGAGGAGCTGCTGAGGGCACCCCGAGAGGTCTGTAAACTAACATGGAGCAGCACCAAGCCATGTKCAACCCCTCTCTGCCATCACTCCCTTGGGGCAACGCTGGTGATGCTCAACCTGGTGTTTCCTTACTGGCCAAAAATGGGGGAAACCCTGATAAATAAACGGAGCTCCTGGGTTAATCCCTTCGTGCCCCCCAGTCATGGCCCCTGCCAGCCCAGCCTGCTGCGGTCGAGCTCTCCTGGGCCTTAGYGGCACGTAAAGGGTTTCTCCCTCGTCCGGCGATAGGCCTGTAGCATCTGGCGTGTCCCCAAATACAGAAGGGAAACGGCTATTCAGCACTTCTGCTGCCTGATTGCTATTAACAGCTCCACCATTCCCTTTCCCGGTGGACCTGCACTACTGCTGGGCAGCTGCAGCTTTTTATCAACTYAATATTTAAAAAGTAAGTTGTCGTCCTCCTTTCCAGAATGGCTGGTTCCCCCACCCCATGTTCTCCATCAGCTCCCTATTTGTCATGATTGGTTTGCACTTGGGGCTCTCCCACCGCTGCCCCTCGCCCTGGAAAAGTCATCAGTGTCCTCGGAAAAGTCATGGAATGGACCATGGAGACTCACTCAGTGTCTGCCAGGGCCTGGGGATGAGCTGGATGGATTTACCCCATCCCAGAGCATCAAGRGTTTCCCTGGGACATGGGCACCCARYGCTGCAGGACAAGCTTCCACAGCCCCATCCTGGCTCCGGCACGCTGGCACCAGGGTGCTGTGCCACWGCAGCACAATGCAGGACAGGATCAGCCCTGGCATCCCTGCCTGCTCCACACAATGCACCCCTGTTCCACTGCTCACCCGCTGCCACTGTGGTCCCCAGGGACCAGCTSTTCCCCAGGACCTGTGCGCCCTGGCAGCACCATCACAGCGCGGTGACTGGCACCCCGAGCAAGAGGCYGTAGGGCTTGGCAGGAGGGAGCAGCTTTGGGGATCCCAGGTTTTTCAGCGGGAGTGACAATACCAGTGACAGGGCCAGATCTTGCCGCGCCAACGAGGATTGAAAACCCAACTGGAAAACGCCCTTGGGCAGGACGGGGATCAGCCTGCCCTGCCCTGATGCCACAAAGATGGGCTTTGGGTCTTCCTGCAGGGCACTTATTTTCCCCGGAGCCACCCGCAAGGGGACTGGGAGCCCTGCAGGCCACCGGCCCTGGGGGAGCAGGATGGGGATCAGGATGGGGAGCAGGATGGGGAGCAGGGGCTCGGCTCGCACGCAGAGAAACTTCTCTTGCCGCTTCTTGCTGACCGGCTGTTTTATATCAAGGCGGGAGGGGGGATTTGCTGTTCTAGATGGTATTTTAATGGGCAGGCAGGCAGCTGGAGCCTGGGAGAAGCCTGCTTTACATTGTTTGGGGTTGTAACAAATAAATTCAATTAAAGGCAAATGGCTCCGCGCAGCCCCCACCCTGCGCAGTGTCCCTGTGGCACTGGTGGCTGCGGGAGCTCTGCGCTGGGGCCACCCGGGGCTCTGCCCACCCTCGCCCCTCGCCCCCGCCGCAGGGAGATGAGCCGGCAGGATGCGGTGCGAGCTGGGGAGCGCCCGCACCCACAGGGCACCCACAGAGAGGACGGAGTGTCCAGGGAGCCCACCCTGCCCCACACTGCGTGTCCCGCCCCGCTGAGCAAAGAAGATGGGAAAATCCCCGTGGCAGGAGCCCCGCCACAGCGAGCACTCCTCAGGAAGGGCAGCCCGGGACAAGAGCCTCGGCGGGCAGCAGCATCCTCCGGGCAAGCGGAGACTGGGCAGAGGCTGGGGCGTGGAGCCGGGCTTTGCACGGCCACCATGCAGCCCCAAAGCCCCGTGGCCGCGGGGAGAAGCAGAGGGGACTTGGCAGGGACATGCCAGAGCCTCAGCACGCTGTAAACAGCCGCCGCCGCAGCAGCAACTCYTCTGCCGGGAGCCAGAGCCGGGCGTTAGTTAGTTGGAAACCAGATGGTGCTCTCCCAACCACCGGCACAGCCCGCTGGCCACGGCCCGGAGCCAGGCACAGGCTCTCGGGACCACACGACTGCACAGCACCCAGGACTGGGACCCCATCGGGGTGGTCGGAGAGCTGGGGGGGGCAGGGAGGGCCCCACAGATGGACAAGCAGTTGTAAGCGTGTCCCCTGCCCCACTGCTTCCTCAGCCAGCACCCTGTGTGTCCCAAGGGATGCCATGTCCTGAGGGATGGAGAAGGGAGGCAGCACCCACCAGAGGGGATTTGAGACAGGGTGTTAACATCCCTTAAAATCCCCATGGATCTCTGTGTGCCACAYCGTGCCTCAGTTTCCCTGTGCCTCCCAAACAGCAGAGAACAACCAACAGCTGGTCCACAGGTCAGAGTCCACCTCATCCCCCCCAGATAGGGGTAAGATAGCAGGGAAGGGATGAAGCCCCATCTCCGAGGCCAGGGAAAGCCTGAGCAGTCTCTGCCACATCACACCTGGAGTAACTCTCCATGRGAAATACAACATGGAATATGGACAGCAAGCCCCCATGCCAACACCACCAGCAGGATGTGGGGCTCCGAGCTCTTCCCCACTCCCCAGCGGTCTTGGGGGCAGGTGCACCGAGGGGGCACAGTGGACTCATCCCAGCCCTGGGATTTTGGGGGGGTCTGCAGCAAGAAGACAAACAGCCGGGGCTGGGGAGGGGCTGGGGGGGAGGACGGCATCCCTGGTAGCCGTGGCGGGGGTCCTGTGGTGTTTACAGAGCTTAAAACCCGCCTAAGCCCCGCAAGGCCACGGCGCACAATAGCGTGTGGACGTGGTGACACCGGCCGTCCCCACACCACCTTGGAAGACAGAGAGCCCTGCCACCCACCGCCAGCACCGGGATTAATTATGATAATGTAGTTCTTTCCCCCTTTGTCACCCTAATGAATGGGCCCCTTTAGGATTTTAAGGCCTTTGTTTGGTGCCTCTTTACTGCGGTATTGTAGGATGGGGACTAGCAGGTGGCAGGTCCCCAAACAGCCCCTTTTGTCTCCTTTGGGGGCTGTTTTGTGGTGGGGTTGGGGAGGGGGATGCGAGGATGCAGGAGCGGGGGTGTGCTGCAAGAGAGCTCCTGGACGGAACCGTAGCACCCACGCCATCGCTGTGGGGCTGTGGCACCCACGCTGTGCCTCATGGCATTGGGGACCGCCAGCCCCGGCCATGCCCCGAGCCACCCGTGCCCGGGCCTGCTCGGTGGGCAGATGCCGGGAGCCACCGTCTGAGCCCCTGCCTTGATCTTTTACTGCCTGGGCAAATCAATTACCCAGCAGAAAAGTCCCTAAATCCCACCATAAAACCCGTTTAGCAGCCGCCGTGGCGCTCGCCAGGCCCTGGGCAAACCTCGCCCGCTGCCGGCACGGCGGAGCTGGAGCGATTTTCCGCAGGGACAGTGGGTAACCGCTGCTGGGGAAGGTCGGGCTGCAGCCGCAGCTGCACAGCATCTCCCCACTCCCAGGAGGCACATGAGGGCTTCCCAGGAGTCATGGCTGTGCTCAGACCCTTCCAAGACCCTCACAACTCTCTGCCCTTCTGCACCAGTCTGTGCCCCTCCACATCCCCTGAGCAGGGGAGCAGCTGGGGATGTGACAGCACCAGGCATGGCACTGGGGACCAGGGATGGACAGATGAGGTGGCACAGAGGCACAGGGAGCAGGGACAAGGCAGGGCACAGAGACACCCGGATAGCAATGCCCTGTGCCAGCAGGGAATCCATGGACTTTGTGTCAGGGCCAACGGCTGTGCTCAGCACCGAGCACGGTGCCACCACGGCTGTGATGGTGGAGCCTCACTTTCCCCCCACAGACACACAGGAGCATCCTTAATACCCATGCCAGCACAGGGATGACACCAGCGCAGGGCTGAGTGCCCTGGGGATGGCCGATGSCTCCCCGTTTGCAGGCTGGGCTGGGCAATTCCTTCAGGATGACGGGGAGCACTGGAGCATGGATGGCTCTGCCGGGGGCTATCGTCAGGTGCAGAGCAGCGGGGATCCATCTGCAGTGCTGCACCTTTCCGGCACAGGGGATCCCGACTGCCGTGTCCCCCTGGGCAGAGGGGCTCCGTGAGGAGGGGCAGATCTTGGCCAGGCACTGCCGGGGGCTGCAAACTGGTGAGCAGCGGGGTGGTAAAATGGTGACAAGTAATTGGTGTCCCGGCCAGTCCTTTCATGCCGACGCCGTTTTATGGGTGAGGAAATTGCTTGTGAGTCAAGAACACAGGAGACAAATTTAGGAAGTGCTCTCTGAATGTGCCGGGGTCAGGCGCCGAGGCCGAGTGCTTGAAACCTGGGTGGCCTCGCCGCTCGCCCCGCGTTCTCTCCCCCCCACTCCCCCCCGGCTCCTCGGCATGGGAAAGCAGACCTTTTATCTTATCACTGCTCTTCCGCCGCCCCGGCCTCCCCCGCACGGCCCCCTCCCGGCACAGCCGCTCTCGCCGCAGACACAATGCGCGGTGGCGGCCAAACGCGCACCCGTGACCCTCCGGGAGCGCCTGGCACAGGGGGTGCTCCCACCCGCCCGCCGAAGGGCTCAGGATCCTTTGCATCGCCCCTCATTCCCGTGTCCAGAGGCACCTTGCTGGCCAGAGGGCTGGCTGGTGCAAGGCGCCGTGGGATGAGGGGACGTGGCATCCTCCCCCTTCTCGGGAACCAGCCCTGGCACAAGCTGCCGTGGCCCCAGGGATGCAGCGATGGGGAAACGCTGGTGCAAAGTTGTCCTCATGCCATGGGGTGGCTGGTCCCCATCCCGCTGGCAAAGGTGCTGGAGCAGGCAGACACACCCCAYGCCCGCCTTCCCCRCGTTCCCCCACATGCTGGGAAGCTKGTACTCCCTTTTTCCTCCTTTTAACTGGGAGGAAAGGCCTCAGCTCCATTAAGATGCACCCGAATACAGCTGCCGGCTACCTTGAGCACGCAGCCCCCATTCCCGGCCGCGGCCGAGCGCCGCATCGGGCGGTTTGGATGTATTTTTCTTGATCGCTGGCCAAGCACTCTCTCCTGCAAAGCAGCATGTTTCTCATTTTCTGTAGGTTTAACTCCAAATTAATTTGTAAGTGATCTAGGTTTCTTGTTCCCCGAAAGATACCTAATAGCGGGGGGAGAGCTCCTGCCAACCGAAACGTCTCAGCGGGGTAAAGGAAAAGCAGGAAAAAGAATCCCAGGAACTGTGACCCCTGGTGGGTATTTAACAAGGTGTCAGGGCAAGAGATTTTCGGAGCCAACTAAGTGGATGTGACACCGGCCCCGTGGGTCGGGACGGGGTGTGGGGATGTTCCCGCCGCGGCAGAGTTTGCTGCTGCCAGGTCTCGTCCTGATCCAACCCTTGGGGGCAGCAGGAGCAGGGAGGGATGCTCAGTATTCCACTGCCCGCGCTGGCGGGTGCTGCGAGCTCCGAGGTGCGAGGAAAGCTGGGGGAACAGGAGATGTTTGGGGATGGGGTGAGCCGGTGCAGATGCCCGCGCTGGGGCACCGAGGGAGCGCGTTCGTGCCGGACAAGGGCTGCGGAAGCGCTGGCGCCTGCAGGGAGGCAGGGGAGGCCCCACAGGGTGGTGGTCCCCTGGGGCCGGTGGGTGGTGGGAGGGGGCCAGCGAGCCCGCCGGGCGCCCCTGCCGCATGGGAAGCGGGCACGGTTTAATTGGGCGGGCGGCCGCTCGGCGGGGCCGGCTGCTGGCAGGCGGACACAAGCTCTTTTGTCTCCGCTCTCGCTCCCGGCACCGGCTGGGGCTGGCAGGGCCCGGAGCGGTGCAGCCACTGAGAGCCGAGCTCGCCACCGGGGCAAGCAGCCAAACCCACCCCGGCTCCTCGGGCTGTCACAGGCCCTCGCTGCACGCGAGGAAGCGTCCAGGTGGCCAGCGAGGCTTCCTGGCTGATGAGGGGTTGGGAAATGTGTGGCAATCCCCGGCAAAGTGCCGTGCAGTCCCTCCCCGTGCCCCCTTGTTGCCAGGAGACCAGCGACAGGTGAGATCCCTGGCATCCCTGCTGACTGGGCTCCCGAACTGCATGGCCCGGGTCCTGGGGCAACAGGCGTGCGAAAGCACCCTGGCTTTTGTTCTCCAAGGTGGGATCTACAAAAGGATGTCA
Source organism: Malurus melanocephalus (assembly GCF_030028575.1). Taxonomy (NCBI): domain Eukaryota; kingdom Metazoa; phylum Chordata; class Aves; order Passeriformes; family Maluridae; genus Malurus; species Malurus melanocephalus. The sequence continues at coordinate 1,875,038 of NW_026623260.1, read as the reverse complement.
AAGAGGGGTCTGTAGTGAGAGCAGCCGCCACTTTTGGATCCTGATTCCTCTTGCATCCCCCCTGTCCCTCAGCTCCATTCAGATCCTTTCTGCAGAGTGGGGTCACCAGCCAGGGGCTGTGCCTCTCCTCCCTTCCACAGCACCCTCCAGGCACGGTGGCTCTCTAACCCCACAGGCAACATCCATGAGGGTGGATGATGACAGGGGACATCCATGAGGGTGGATGATGACAGGGTTGGTGCTCGCTGGGGAATAAGGGGCTGACCCCCACCATGTGCGTCCTTCACCTGCCCAGTGTCCCGGGAACATTCTCAGGAGCCTCCTCTCCCAGAACTCCCTTGCAACAGGAAGAATAGGAGCTATGAAGATTGGAAAGGACATCATGGTGASAGCATCCAGGAGTCATCCCCAGGTGATGGGGTGGATGGTCTGGCCACCATCCAGAGCAGACTGGACTCCTCACAGGGCAGTCCCAGCCCCTTGCACTGGGGGAGCATGACTGGGTGGCCGGGTGCGTCAAAGCCAGCTGTGGATCAGCGGTGGCTGCAAGCAGAGCGCGGCCAAATCCCTTCTTCCCGGCATCCGGCACCAACCACCCCCTTTGCAGAAAGGCCCAAGCAGGGGAAGATGYTGCTGTTGCTCAATGACCCTGTGAGGGCTTGGGTCCTTCCTGGCGCTGCTGGAAATGGCTGGGTGACCATGGCTGAGTTGCCAACCCAAAGAGCAGGCGCTATCATTGCCATGGTGAGCAACCTCTCATGGGTGGCACAGACTGGCCACATTTGCCTCCTCAAATCTCCCAACCCATCAATACCAGGGGATTCACGGCTTTCCTTGCCTGGGAGCACAGCTGGGTGCTTTGGAGAACCCCGGTGCTGCGGTTCCCCACATCAGAGAGAAGGGACTGCGGGGCTGTTACCYACTGCCCATCTCAAACGTGCCCATCACCACTGCTGGCACTGCTGCTTGGTTGCTCCTCACTGTCCCCTCCAACTCTCCCAGCACCAGCAGGAGGCTGCATCCCGGCCCCAGGCGCAGGTGTTCGCACCCGAGACCACAGCCCTGGGGAACAGYGCTGCCTTCCCTGCCTGGGGCAACCCGCATCCTGCCACAGGGTTAAACTCCCCAAGGAAAGGAGGGAGGAMGATAGGAAAAACAATCACAAGAATTTGTTTCATGCTGCCTGGATCCCTCCCCGCACGCAGCAGTGTTTTTGGACGGCCGATTTATAATCAGCAGTGTGGAATGTTGTAAATTAAATATTTTTAAACAACTTTGCTCTCTCTCTGGTTAAACATTTCAGAGATCGCTCTTTCTTGTCTGTCTCTTGCTGGGTGGTCCCTCCATTCGCCCGTACATCTTCCTCAAACACAATTAACCATTTAGATGTTGCACAAAGGAATAGCTTATGCATACAACACCAGTCGCTCGCTGCTCCGGCGCTGGGGGAGGGAGGCAAATAAGAAGGCAGCTTCTTTTATTTTCTACTAAAAACAAAAACAAGAAAATCCCTTTTTCCTTCCCAAACTATCCCATTTTTCCTTGAATTGTAAAGGCACTGATCCAAGCTCATCAGCTGTCTTGGTCCTCAGTCCAACAATCCCCTTGCYGTCCCCCATCCCCCGAAATTCAACATTAGCATTTTAAAAGCCTAAAAYGTACAAGTTTATTTAGACTCAAGCTCTCCCAAGCTCTTGCTTTCCATATTTATACACACACGTATTTTAACGTATATAAAATGTCTGTCTATAGGACCTGGAAGGAAGTTCCCGTCTGCCGGCCCGTCTGGGAGGCACAGGCGCGGCTGTGGACCTTGGCTCCTGGGAGATGGAGTGAAAACCGACAGGATCCAGAAATCGGCCTCCTGGCTGAGAGGGAGCAAGCCTCGGTGGGAAGGCTCCTGCAGAGGTGCTGAGGGATGTGCTGGTGAGGGAATCTCCACGTGCCCAAATTAACTCTGCAGGGTGCCAGTGAGAAGGGCCCTGTGCTCTGGGCTCCCCCATGGCACTGAGATGGGCTGGATTGGGGCACAGTGGGCAGCCTGCAGTGCCAAAGGCCACAGCCCCAACTGCCYGCTGCAATGATCAGTCCTTTAAAACAGGTGACCAAAGGCCACAGGAGTGGCTGTGTGTGACAGGAGGGTGGCACTGTGGTGTCCCAGGGCTGGATTACACCACACACTCTGCAACGTGTGTCTGTCACACCACTGCTGCCAGCACAGGCGGCTCTCTRCGAGCACCACGTGGGGCTTGATCTTACTCTGCCCCTCACAAGACATCGGGCAGGGAGCACAGCAGCCACTACTGGCCCTCACTGGGGACTTGCGACAACATGAGTGCAGCAAGACACCTCTGGAAAATAATGGTATTCCCCAGACCTGTGGGGTTTTATTAGGAAAATTCTGGTCTCTGGACCAGCAAAGTGCAAAGGGTGGGCAGAGACGTGGTGAAAAGCATTCTTTCCAGGCAGCCAGRGGAATGACAGTGGGGTGCAGAAACCAGCAAGGAAGCCAGCAGGAGCAACAATCAACCTTGGAGACTGGAGGCAGTAAAAGATTTCCGAATCCTCGTGATCCCAGCCCTAAGGGGTTCAGGAGAGTCCCTAAGGGGTTCAGGAGAGTCCTATTGCTAGGGCTGCACCCACAGTGTTAGCTGGACAGGTGACGGGGGAGCCAGACCTGTGTGCCTGAAGCCATATGACTGCTCAGGCTCTGCTCTCCCCTTCCTGCCCACAAACCGAAAAATTGTCCTAAAAACAAGATCAGAGCTGGGCATGAAGTCTTTGTGTCCATCTGAACACGATGGAGGTRGCAAGCCCACCGTTCCTGGGAATGGCTGGCTGTTTGTGTTTGCCTCACACAGCTCTGCTCCAGGGCTGCCAGAAGGATGGGAGCCATCCGCTTTGGTTTGACTGCAGAAGGGATCAGATGAGCTGCTGCTTYCTGAGAGACCCCAACAGTCACCTCCAAAAGCAAACATGAATGGCTGAGGGAGGTGAGCCACAGCTCTAGTGTCTGCAACTGCCCAACAAATGCTCTTCCCAAACCTGTGTCTTACMAATGGGCTTGGCTGCAAAAATCCTGGCAAGGACTTGGCTGCAGAGCTGCTGCTGGTTGCACCCAGTTCTCATGGGAACCATGCTGAGCAGGGAGACCTTCAGGYTTCCCTGTCATGCTGTGCTGGGGGCAGGACCCACAGGAAGAAGCGTCTAAGCATCTAAGGATGCTATGACCTGGGACCAAACAGTCACATCCAAAACTACCTGGAACAAAACTTCACATCCTCAGTCAGCTCCCCAATTTTCTCAACAACTGTAACACCACTYGGTTTGTGAAGTTGCCTGACCCAACCCATCACATGCTCACCTGATTATGACAGCAGTGTGGAGGCCAGGTTAGATGAGGAAGGGTTAACCTCCCAGTGCCCGCCYTGGGATTCCTGAAGGCCCTATTATCCTGAACTATTTTTCATAATTACTGCCACACACGTAGACTACATCAAGAGTGAATCTTCACTTTGATAATTTGTGCTGTGAAATCTCACTTTGGGATCTACTTTTATCTCACACCAAACACCTGCAGGTCGTAAAAGGCAAAAAGGAAAAGAAAATGCCTCAAATCCCAGCCAGGTTTTCAAGTGTCAGAGAACACTAAATTAATGCTAAATTCTAACCGACACAGTAAAGAGCCCTCCACCCTCTTCTTAAATCAGCTAAACAAAAGGACTGAGACTTTAACATATAATTAAGGCACAAGGAGGTAAAACTGTAACTGCTAAACACACTGATGTGGACTTTTCAGAAGTTAAGATGTATCCTAAAAACAGAGKGGGAGAAGGCTTTGTGTTTCAGCAAAAGGACTGTAAGTCAAAGTCCCTGCAAACCTCTTTTGACTTTACCAGCCTTCTGGTAAAATGCAAAGCCAGGTAATTACACACCACTCTGCTTCTGTTTCTACACACCCAAAATGGAGCCTCTCTCCCTTGCCGCACACAGAGACAAGAACTCTCTTTAATTAACCTTTGTAAAGCCTCTGCRATCCTTGGATGAAAAAGGCATCGTACCTTAGGAACATGTTTGCACACATATGTGAGGCAAAATCTCCAGCACAAAGCTGGAGCTGAACTGCAGCGCGTTTCTTCTCTCTGCAGCTTGTCACAGGCCTTACAGCCCATCCTTACCCATAGTTTCCATTCCAATCCAGTCCTTCAGAGGAAGGATTTTGTTTATGAAACTCAGAGAATGTCTGGATTATAATCTCTCTCCTGCCAAATTAACTAGGAAATGGTAACTCTCCTCAGGGGTCACTGATGCCCATGAAGCACACATTTAACATTTATCACTTCAGTTAATGAAATACCATCCCTGCCAGTTGCTGTAAGCACCTCTGGATGTCAAACTGCCAGGGGCAGATAAATGTCCCATTCAATCCTACTACATTCTAATAAACAGCTTTTAGGTAGGAACTTGTGTCCAATTTATAAACTTTAAAGAACAGCYTGTGTTTCAATCCTATCCAGGTGCTTTACAATCCTGGCACAAGCCCTGACCACAAGGCCACGCGTTTCACATTAGCACGCGCGACTCATCTCAGAGACATAGGTGCAGTCATCCCCAGATCATCCGAGTGTGGGGAGGGACCTGTTGTCTGGGATTAGGAACAGTGGACTAACAGGAAGAACCATCAAAATAAGTCAGGGAGTACCCACTGCTTACATCCCTCCCACTCYACCAGCCCTCACATACTTGCTCTTGGGCAGGATTTCAAAGTATCAGACCAAACTCAGCCCTGATGGAAAWGGGTGCCAAACTCCTCGACTGCATTACAGAGGAGAAGAGGCACAGATTAAACACTTCTGTGCTGTAGGGCAGCATCATGAGAGACAGCAAGGAGGAGGAGGRGGCTGGCGAAGGCACCGGGCTGCAAAGAGCAGCCGGCACGGCCGCTGTTCTCGCTGTCCGCCTGCTGCGTTGATGAGATGCACGAGCAGCGTCCCGAGCAGTTTCTCCCAGGCTCAGGGATGGTGGTGCAGGACAGCAGGGACGTGGTTTACACCGCAGGGAGGGCGGCTAAGTCATTCTTTGCAGTGGGCACAGTCTGTGTGGTCCCCGCTCTCCCTTCTGCTGGAAAAGTACAGTGCATTGGCCGGGCGTGCAGGAACCGATATAACCCGGCACAAACCCGCGCGCATCCCAATGAGGGGGGAGGGGCTGACGGACACTCCRCTCTGCAAATACTTCTTTATTAAGACATAAATATAAAGCTGAACAGGAAAGGAGCAATGACAGGGTAAACCATGCCAGTGCTGATCTGTACGGATGATCTTACAATGCTTGAACATCTGGTTCTGCTGCTGGCTTCCATAAAATCATCTTTAAAAGCTACTCGGGTTATATCTCCATCAGCTGTTCGGTGCCCACAATGACTTCATTAACATGTTTGGCTGAAAAGAGAGAGGGAGGAAAAGAAGAGCAATTGAGTTTTGCAGCAGAGCTTCAGACCTTGCATTTTTCAAATCTGCAACTTTAAAACAAATGAGAAAAGCAGATTCTGGGGAACTCAAACAGAGATTTGCTGGACTCCAGCRTCTCTCCGACAGTATCCCACACACATGGTGAAAGCCTAAACAACTGACTAAACATCAGGAGATTTCTCTAATGAGACTTTTCACATGTATGTGTCACTAATAAACAAGAGAGGCCCTACGGAAGTCACAGCTGCTACTGACAGGTGTACACCTACGTCAAGGCAAGGAACCATCAACATCCAATATGGAAACTGGACACAAAATTAAAGATCAGTAATCCACAAATCCTGAAGAGCAATGTCTGCCCCAAACTGCTTGGAGGCTGGGGAGGAGAGGGGCTGTCTAGAACCAGGGGCCATCATTGACACAGTGTTAGTGAGGCCCTCTCAGCAAATTCAACTTTTTCAAATTTTAAGCCCTGGCAGTTTAAAAACAAAGAGCACTTTTTTTTTTTTTTTTTTTTTTTTTTTTTTTTTTTTTTTTTTTTTTTTTTTTTTTTTTTTTTTTTTTTTTTTTTTTTTTTTTTTTTTATTTAAACCTGACCCTCCTGTGGAGCAAATTTGTTGGAGAGGCAATTTCTGCAAGGTCACTCCTTTGCCTGTTCCCAGGAGCTTTGCACAGCCCCAGTGGACACATTAATGTGCCAGTCCCTGCCCCAGCACTGTTAATGCACTGTACTGAAAGAGCCTTCCCTTTAAAATGCAAAAGCAGCTCGTCAGGGAAGGACTGCAAATAAGGGATCCRAAGCCAAAATAATAAAAACACGCAACTGAAAGCCCAGTGCCTAAAAAACCCAAGCGTGTGGCCTCAGAGCATGACACAAAGCTGGTGTGCTCAAAGTGGGTGTCCTCAGGGTACCGTGGGGGAGGTGGTGAATCTAAATTGTTTTCCAAGAGCTGGACACCTATTCAGGTGGAGCTCAGGTGGTGTGTCCCACGTGCCCCYAGGCTCTTCATCTTACCTCCTGCAATTAGGAATAACAATTGGCTCTGGAGCCTGGGATAAAGTGTCAAGRCCTGTGAGGTGCTGGAGGCTCTGGTGTCTCCCTCACCTTACACAGTAGTGGGGGAGGACAGCCAARGATGATGGAAATGATGAGTTGTGTTTTATTTACCCACCTAAAACTCCTCCCCTCAGGGTAGTGGATTTTGCAAGACTGCTGCAAAACAACAAATATACCACCTTTGGCTAAAGGATGAAATTTCTGGCAATCCTCAAAAGTGGCTGGGCCAATATGATGTTTTTCTTGGTTTAAAATTCAAGCCACCCCCTTTGTACCATGCAAACCATTGCTCCAGTAAAGGTTTGATCAAATTCTGCTCTATAAACTTCAAGGAGTTTTGGACTTTGGCAAGATAATTTTTCACTACAACTTCAACCCTACRACCATATGGAAYATATGCAGTTTCCTCAGCCTGAGGRACATCTCTTCCTTTCAGAGACCCTCCATAAAGGCTAAAATAAGGAGATCAAGGGGCTGCTTCTCACCTGCAGCACCAGACTGAGACACTGAGCTCTTTGCTCAGGATATTTATTGTCAATTGATAATTAATCCTGGAGCCTTACACTAACATCCTGGAGCTCAGTCTCCAGCACTTTGGGCAGGCTGAGCAGAGGTGGATGCAGAGCTCAGGAAAATGAGGGGCTGACTGTACAAGTGCCAGGTGCAAGCATGATGTAGGTAGCACCACACAACTTCTCCAGCACAGCTCTGCCAATAGCCCCAAGTCCAGCCTTCAGCGCCTCTCTCCTCCTGTCCTGGACCCCACACAGCTTTGCCAAGGTACCTCAAATCCAACCTGCAGCATTTCTTGCTATAACATTCCTCACCCCCAACAACTTTCCCAATATATCTCAAACAGGCCCTGTAGCAACTCCTGTGACTCCATTCCTGAACGTCCTCCAAGCAGACTACCTATCATGTTGATTTCTATGATGTGAATAAGACCCTGGCTACCATCCAGTGAGAGTAATTACGTTATGCCTCTGCAGATTAAACATGCCTTCATCTAGGCTTGTAGAGAGCCATGTCAATTTGTGGTTCTATATATAGGTTATCTGTAGCAATACTTTTTAATAAGGAACTTCTTGCTTCATTTCAGACACCATCCTCCACAGCCCTAAATGTGCAGAGTTGGGATGGGTCCTGTCACATACCTTGCTGCAGAGGTGGTACCAACTATTTGTATTTTGCACGGACATGCTTGCAGCAGCCCTATGGTATCTTGTATTTTACACCTGATGAGTTCAAAATGCTTTTTGCGAATGGGTGAGTAAGAGCATTCCTGTTTTACAGATGGGGAAACCAAGGCRGCAATGAGTTTAGGGATCTTAAGCAGCCAAAGCCACACGGGAAATTGGAGCCTGCGTTCCCTCATCCCCCATCCCTCTGCTTATTTCATCGCCTTCTTGATCCGTGTGGCCCAGATTCCCCAAAGTGGGCACACATGGCCTGCCTGGTATGTCACTGCTACCTCAGACTCACATGAAATCACCCAACTCATTTCTTCTTATAAAAGCTTAGAGAAAACACATGAATCTGCCTGTCTACAATCTCGAGAAAGTTTTTAAGCGATAAAGGGAATGGTTTTGCTAGAAACAAAGCCCTATTCCGCACCCTGAGGGGATGCGATAGGCAGATAAGGATTCACTCTGCTTCCCTCTTCCACTCCCAAAGCCCTCCTTGCGGAGTGAAGGGAACTCAGACTCCAGTGTGTGTGCCAGAGTTGAGCTGCGGATAGCGTTTCATTATCAGACGTGGCTGCCAGTTGCCAGTGGCTCTGGCTGGTACCAGCAAGCTCAGTTCCTGCAGAAACTCTGCCTGAAACTCTGGGGGAGGAGGGAGAAGTACCTCACATGCTTTGCTGTTCAGCTCCTTTTCTCCTTCCCTAGCTCCCCATTAGGGATTTCTTACCAGGCTGCCTTTTATCTGACACTGGCAGGGTTACAGATGCATTCAGCCCACAGAGAAAGAAGAGGGATTAGAGAAAGGACTTTCAGAAAGCCTTAWGAGTTGGACTCTTCAACCTTAAATCATGTTCAACTAGATCTTCTCAGATTGGGTGCATCTGGTGCTAAGCAAATCCAGGGCTGATCAACACATTCAACCTCCTGATTAGCACTTTGCTTCAACTTGCTGACGCAGCCCAGCCTGAAGTCAGCCTGGGTGCTTGAACCGAGTGTCCACGGAGACTTTACTGAGTGTAAATCAAAAACCTGTCACTCGTTATATATGCGTTCCTGCCTGGGAAGACATTTGTTTACACATACTGTACACTAGCCCCTTAAAAACATACGCACAAGGCGAACTAGAGAGCAGAGCAGCTTTTGGTGCTTGGCTAAAAACAAATTGTAATGCAAATAAACAGAGGGGCGGAAATGACTGYGCAGCCCAGCACAAACCCCACCAGCAGGCTGGGGGCCGGGGACCCAGCGCTCCCCAGCCTTCCTGGCAGGTTCCTGCCAAGCCACTCACAGAAAGGGGATGCCGGAGCATTCCTTTAAAAGCCATGTGAAAGCATCTCCTTGTTGTTTGCTCAATTAGCCCCAGACAGATTGCTGCTGCTGCTGCTGGTGGCAACGCTGGGTTGTAAAGGAGGAGGGGAAGGAGGGGAAAGGGAGGAAAAAAAAAGAGAGGAAAAAAAAGGGTTAGGGCCTAGGCCCAGGACCACCACGAAGTTTCAGCCCTCAGGGGCTCCAGAAAACGTTCAGTTTACTCACTCAATTACATACACTGTTTTATAAACCCTTTAAAATAAAATAGAAAACAGTCCCTGGCACAGAATTACTGCTCTATTATACAGCAGTGATGAAAGCCACTGCTGTGTATTTGCTCTCTTTAAAGCAAGAGATAGTTTAACTTAAAAAACTAGGCAGGGGGGAGGGGTGGCTGCAGAAACGCATGCACGAAAACACGCTGTGGGTGGTTCCCACCACATTCACCCAGGACAGAAAGGATCAGAGAGTGGGAGAGAAGAGCAACTTGTCTCTGCAGTGATGGTTGGCTCTGGAAAAGCAGCCAGGTTAGCGGGGGGAGAGGAACTAAAGGGGCTTAAGGGGATGGGAAGCAGCTGAAGCTTGACTTTGGGAGGCTGGAGGGTGTTTTAAATTACATGTACAGATAAAGAAGGGAAGCAGGTGATGGGGGCTGATTTGTTTGTGTTTACAGAGCAGTGGGACTTTCCAGTCAAGGCCTGTTATCSCCTCAGCCAAGCTTTACTTACATGATCACTGGAGACCAGGGTGACCACACTGTGGCCCTAAAGGCCACGAGTGTCTTACAGTTTGTCCCAAATGCCAGGTCARCCCCACTGTGCAGCCATCAGCTGAGCCCATGGGACCCCAGCAGCAATGCTCCCCATGAGCTGAGCGCTCCAGCTGCTCCCAGGGTGGGATGTGCAGCTCACCCGAGGGGCTGGTGGTAGATTCARGAAGATCAACTCCAGCCCATAGAACAGGCAGGCAATAGAGATCTTACTTCTGCCTTACGTCCAACAACCACCAGTTATCAGTGCTGGTGGCCCCATGGTTCAGCTGAGGATTTTCTCATAGTTTAACCAGTATTAATACCKTTGCTCTCAAACCCTTCTGGGGAATAGGTGTGTCCTGAGAGTGTAAAGGTAACAGTGAATTCAGTGCCTGATGAGAGATGACTTTACTGTGGCTTGGAGCAGATGGATTGAGGGAGTGAAGGAACAGGAGAGAGATGTTTTGGAAAGTGTTCAGTCAGGATCTGAGAAGGAAGGTTAGTAAAGGAAAAAGGAGACCCAGAGCTGGGGTTATACCTAAGATAGCAAGCTCCTTGAGGAGAGGACATGCTTGAAGTCCTTGCACTGGGACAGAGTCCCAGCAAAGTGTGTGAGAAGTGATTAGATTATACTGATCAGTGGGGTATCACCACCTCACAGCAAATGCAAGCAGGGATCTCAAAACAACACTCTGACTGTCCACATCTTAACTTCCTGCTGTGATGGCAGAGGTGCCATATTTGCCTGCAGCACTGGACACAAGTCCCTCTTCCTTTCTCAGCATCCACTGGGGTGTTCTTCCTGGCTCTTTCATGTGGCTGAGCTCTAGCAGAGCAGAAGTGGTTATTTTCTCTGTGTGGAGCATGTAAAAATATTTCCACAAGGTTATGAACTGCTGGCTTATGGGTAGACTTCACAATCAGCATGCTGCGAATGTGGCAACACATTTAACCCGCTCACCCAGGAAGCCTGAACTTCCCTGGCTGGGAATGACAGTATGCACAAGTGAGACAGTCCCCAGTGGCAGAGGGGAGGGAGGACAAAGCACCACTGGATGGATATTCTAGGGAAGTTTTATGCCACTGCTAAGGCCAGAACTCATAAAACATTTTTATACAACTTGGAAAGGAGGCTTATTAGGATTAGTTAGCAATGTAGTCACTGCATAGTCGCTGAAACAAAAATGTCAACTATTTAAGAGATGCCTGTTTTAACTGCCAACAATATCTTTGTCATGGACACTCAGTAGTTAAACTACTTTAGGGAGAAATCTTACAGATCTCTCAGTTTTGCTATAAATTAACACCATTCCTACATCACCTCCAGCTCATTTTGCACCCCCGTGYACAATATACATGTGTGCACTGTTTAGTCTGTGTCTGTTCTTCATGAGCTTTCATAACTCCCATCTGCACAACAGCATGCTTTCTGATCCCAACCCTGTGTCGTGCTAAGTGTTTTCAGTTCCTGAAGACTGCACCAGGAGGAACTCAGCATCTTGCCAGAGCAGATGCTCACCCCTACTTGAATGCAGTGAGAGCACCAGAAAGTCTCTCKGTTCCTTTATGTCCCCATCCTGCTAAATCTTGTCTCAGGTGAAGCCTCCTCACAAGCAGGCACCCATTCACATGTGGAGGTTTCATAAAATCTACCTGCCTTCAGAGCATGRCATTAGAGAAAAATGTGCCCTTTGGCCCTTATTAAAGTAAAACAATCTTACTCTGTTTCATTGAGAAGTCCTAGGACTCCAAGCTTGGAACAGGACTTGGAAAATGATTAGAAATGGGAGCCAGTCCTTACTGGATATGTGCCTTTTTCTCTTCTTGTGAGAAACCACAGAGTTTTTGGCTATGTGATAAGCTTTTGAAAAAAAATCTCAGGTTTGCACATGTTCTCAGGAGGGCAGCTAAAGCTCTAGAGACTGTCTGTAGCGAGCACTCTTGACCATGGAAGTGCAGGAGGAAGGCAGGGCTTTCCTCCTGGTATRGACCAGTGGAACACAGGGCACAGAACCACTCCTCTCCTGTGCCCAGTATAAGCCTGCCTAGGCATGATGGAAAGGGCTGCAGTCCAACTGAAAGCAGTCAGGGAATGAGTGCCAGATGAAAAATGGAGCATGGGAGCGTTAGGCAAGGGGACTGGAAACAGCAGCTATGGTCAAATCAGAGGAGGAGTCAGGTAGGTGTCTGGGAATAGACAAGTAAGAGAAGAAAAACCAAAGTCTCTCTGAGAGAAAGACTAGGAGAAAAAAACAAAAAGAAGACTGGGACTGGGATGAGCCTGGTGCTGGGACAAAGCCACGGTGGAGAGCTGTGAAGCAGGAGTCAGGATAAGGTAGGACAGGTGATCTAGCTGGGGCCCCACCGCTGATGCTGGAAGCAAAAATAAATACGCAAATAAAACATCCCTCCCCCAATGACAACAAAGATGAAAGCGAGGGATAAGGTGGTGAATTTTACATCAATTTTGCTAGTTCTGTACTTTGTGTGAGTGTTTACTGTCTCTGTTCCTGGTGTTGCTTTGAAGAAATGTTAGACCTACCTTGAAGAAGGGTTAGGCTGCTTTACCATATACGCCTGTTCCTGGCTAACCTATCCCAGATGTATAACATCCTCCCTGCTGAATCTGGCCGAGAGATCCTCTGGGAGCTGCACTTARTGACTTCAGCTCATCTGACTCCCTGACTGGCCCATCATCAGCATTCTCTCTCTCTAGTCCTACTTCACTGAGCACATTCTGCTTTAGAGTTCCTCTTTAAAAACAGCTTTATCAAAAAGGCTGCAATATAATCCTAATAACTGTCTTTGCAACAGTGATTGAATGCTCTGTGCAATTATGTTCTTTCAGAACGCTGTCTGCCATTTCCTATCCCTCTAATAATTACTGCCTTTTTCTTAGGTATACCAACGTGTTTTTTCAAACTGCTACCTGGTGAGGTAGCTTTCACAAAGCCCATCTGTTAATTCTCTGCTAGCAAATTCCTTAAACTATCAAAGAGGAAGGAAAATGGATGCTTCCAAGGTATGGTAATAAAAGCAGTAGGAGAATAGTAGGGCTCTCAGRAGGCATGGCTTGCAAATCCAGAAGTTAAATAAAATGCCATATCTTGACCTCAACAGAGATATTTAAAAATACTGTCTCTGGCCAGTGCTGTGACAGGGTTGAAGTTAATACAGGACTGGGTTAACACTGCTGACAGTTACCTGCACTCCTGTGTCTCCAATTTTCTTTTTGGTTTGAAAGTATCAGGTTGCCTCTGATCTACCCCAGTAACCAGTGTTGGAGTATTCCCTCTATTTAGGTGCCCAGAGATTTGCCAAGCCCATTATTAAGTGATGAGGTCTCCCACCATGTCCCTGGGGAGATTATCCCACAGCCTACCAGACCACATCGTTAGGAAAATGTTCCAGATAGCCAACCTAAATTGTGTTTAATTCAATCCCATTACTCCCAGCTGTACTATTTGGACCACCCTAAATATGCCCATATTATTCTGCAGAAGGAGAAGGATGAGAGATGGTTTAAGTTACGTTTGCCTGTCATTTGTGGTAGCTGTTCTCCTGCCATCCTTCTTGCATGGGACTGGAATTCATTTTATGAAAGGAGGTCAGTGCTCCACTGGTTCAAAGAGCTCTTGTACCCCGAGCTGCCTGGGCAGTGTGGTCAGGACTCATATGGTAGAACAGGGAGCACACAGCCAGTTCTGCAGCAAATTCAACTGTGGGATCTGCTTGGGGCTGTGTAGGATGATTCAGGGATATTTCTACCTTTGATGAATCCTGGCTGATGCTCTGGAATAAGGGACTGCTGTATTTTTATTTTTTTTATGTTTCTGGGAAGGTGTATGCAGTTTTGTTGAGGAGGTTTCTACTCCCAGAAACTGGAGTGTGTAAGTCCCAGACTAGGGTCAGCAGCCAGCAGCTACTGCTTATGTCTGCTGAAGGGTGATCAGCTTGCAAGAAAAGGTGGCTCCTACCCAAGAGAACTAGGTTTTTTCTTAACCTGGCCATGGAAGCTTGAGTTTGAAGAAGGAAAAGTTACCAAACAGAAAAACACAGCCAAAGCCTTGATGAAAGGGGCAATATGGAAACAGACTTACAGGGCCACACCAAAAGCTTGGCACAAGATACGGGAAGTCTTGGGCAGGGGAAAGGAAGTCATGGCATGCTTTCACAGCAAAAAAGAGAAGACCCAGTTTACTACGGGACCAGCCGAGGTCAGAAGAGACATGCTGGGCTGGAAAGACTCCACAGTGCAGGAAATAAGTCATGAACTTCACAGACAGATCCCAGACCACCGAGGCAAACCTGTCCCCCAGCCCAAAGAAATTCCAGAATGGTTAGGAAACTGAGGCAGGAAAATGAACTGAGGCTTTGTTATTTTTTCTTGCTCAGCATAATGGTGTATTTATAATCTACCTGAATAGGTCTCTGCTAACGTCAATCATACATTTCTAAACAGTTTAACTAGAGACTTCCCAGCCTCTAGTTAACCCAAAAAATGGGTTTAAGCTTTGGGGAGGGGAGCAGTAGAGGAGCAGTAGACTCTCAGGAATAGGCAAATGAACCATGRGTACAGCTCTGTTACTCTCCCTGCAAATATATCTACAGACCTGAAAAATATTTAGACAAAGATGGCAAGGGCAATCAAAAAGAAAGACCAGTTTTCATACTACAATCAACCAGACTAGGATCTACACCCTGGAAGAGACTTCYGAAGCAGTTGTGAGCAAGGTCAAAGGATGTTATTTCTGTTTGGCATCATCTACTAAAGAAATAAAACATATTCCTTTTTCCTAAAGTATTAGCTAGATCTACACCACGTGTCCCCATAGTTCACACTCCAAGTTAACAACCAAATGTGACCCAGTTCATCTCTCCTGGTGATTAATGCAGATGTGTAGATGTGGCACTTAGGGACATGGTTTGATGGYAGACTTGGCAGTGTTAGGTTTATGGTTGGTTGGACTTCATGATATGAGAAGAACTTTTCCAGCCTAAAAAATTCCATGATAGGAGGCAATGAACCCCACAAGGGACACTACTTCAGAATGATGTGATAGGCAAAGCTATGTGAGCCACAGTCACACAGAGATCAAGACCACAGTGAATTCGCTGTCTTACCCAGAGTACCAGAGACTCACAAGATCAATACTTTTGACTTCACGAGCCCTTTTTACTTTTAGTTTCAGTTTAAAGGAAAATTTGTCATATGCAAAGCTGACAACAGGTTACTCTATACTACATTGAGTTCAAACCCTGCTCTGTATCAAGACACTTAGAACTGGGAATCCACCCACAAAGACAAAGCAAGCAAATAAATCCCGATCTGACTAAATAACTTCMCATGGAGCCTGCAAAGGAACTCACTTTTGTCCTCAGTCCACACACTGGAGCAGAGATCTGCCAAACCCCAACYATAAATATTCATTTAAAAGCCTCTGCTTGGGATGCAGTCACTGAAACAGCCATTTCCTGCCCATTATCTCTTAGGGCAGGAAATCAACAGTTCCACTCATGCGGTTACCACCGAGCCYTCACCACGCGCACTCCCACAGGATGGCTGAACTTCGTATAAATGAGGGCCACGTAGCTGTATCCTTTCTGAAGCCCCAAAATAGCACTTCATGGCAGTAAAGCAGRCCTGAACGTAGCTGCCCTTGTATTTTGTATTGAGCACAGCAGCTCCTGATACGATGTTCCACCTTGAGCTTTTGCTTGGGACAAAGTGAATGGGAGCATATTGGCACTGTGGGTTGGGAGCATCTACAGAGAAGGATGTTTGTGTGATCAAMAATTTGCCTACTTTGGCCCTGTCAGTGACAAAGATTACTAGTCAAAATAATGGCTCCTTCTGCTGAGGACAACCTCAGGCTGATCTAATTGTGGTCTCTGGGAAAAGACTGTCTCAGCACCCAATCTTGTTCTTTATAAGAACAACAGAGCTTTGCTGCCAACTTCAGAGCAGCAAGTCCCYGAACTTATGCCAAGAAGCTGTACTTTCCATGAAAAACAAATCCTGATATTATAGGACACCCATCTGTAGAACTGCYACAGTTTACTGGCACTTCATGAAGAAGGAGGAGTAAAATCTCGAGGAAAAGTTCTGAAAATTATTACAAATGCACAGTAAATACAGCTTTTGTACTTACCTTTGGTTTCCAGCCTCTGATCACTCCCAATCAAACAATCCTTGATGTCTGCACCCTTCTCTATCACAGCATTATGACAAATAACACTGCCCTGAAGACAGCACCTGCAACATAAACACAAGCAAAGCCAGAAAATAATGTAAATGACAGGTACAAAACAAAGGTATCCACTGGAATATCTAATGATTCTGTGACATGATCCTGTAAGTAGGTTCAGTTCAGCTCTTTTCTCAAAAACTCCATTCTTCTCTTGATCCTCCCACCCACTTAAAATAAAAACTTAAATACCAGGTGTCAGAATGGGTTTGCAAAAAAGAGTTTGCAGTTTTACCTCCTGTTAGAACAGCTTTTCTCTAAATTTCCTCAAAAGAACAAGTACTTAACTGAATAAATAAAGACCTGGGACCTGGATCAACTCTTGTATTTTCCACAGTCTGGATAACTGTGGGGGTGGCTTCTCTGTTCAACTCCCCAGCTAAAACCATGAGCAGCAGCCCAGTCTTTCCCTGCAAATTTTGCTGAGTAGTTTTATACATTCCAGCTTGCCAGGCACTAAGAAAAGGTAGAGAGACGGGGCAGATCAATAGCTCAGCTGGTTTGCTTTGTTCATGTTACATTCAAGCACCCAAACATGATTATTCTGCAGTACTAAACCAATGAAATCCACACTAGACATACTCTACCTGCCTTGGGTATCTTCACGCTCATGTWGMCTTTGACACTACTAAGTCTGAAATGCTACACAGGATAGAATTTTAGCAAAAGCCACCTTATTCCAAAATGTATTTGCATCTATAATAACCAGCTGATCCGACTGTCCAGAGAGGAAAGGAGTCCAGCTACTGGGTTTGTAACTTCTCTGCTGATGGATTCTGAGTTACTGCATTGCTCTGAGCCCCTTCTTCCAGTAAGCTGGAACTTGTCAATCTTTACTGGTATCTGTGATGTATTCAGAAATGCTGTTCCATCAGCATAATGAGTAGTGTTAAATAGCATTAAATGTAATTTCTTTCAAAGCWACAGAGAAGAAAATAGCTATGAATCAAAATTTTTCCCTTATTTTCATGTGTGCAAAGGTAGATAGGAGACATTGAAGGGCAGAAAACACAGCTAGGATGTATCTAAAAATACTAATACACATCAAAACCAGCTGATTGGGAAGAAGGTATAAGTGAGATCTATAACCCTRGAGACATGCAGGTAATCTGCTCCCTCAGATTACCCCAATATTGATCCTACTGTGCATCTCATATCTGCTTCCCACTATTTCTGCTAATACTTATTACTATAACTGTTAGTYCAACAACTGATCTCTGTCAAAACCAGAACTTTTTGGCTTCAGTGRCTTTTTGCACAGCGAGTTGCAGAGTTTAATGACCTGCAGCCATTCCCCACCTTGGTTACAGGCATCACCACTACTCTCTGCACTAGTGAAACATGGCTGCAGTGCACCATCAGGCTGGCTTGTGGACAGAACTGTTAGCCTGGAGTCTGAACTAACAGAGGRGTTTTGGTATCAGGTCAAAGCCCTGAGCTTCAATTCTGTGTTGAATGGAGTGCTGGTCAGCTGAGGTCCTCAGAAGCGAGAAACATCGATCCTCACTCCAGACTGCTGATCCCAAAATTAATTCATAGCATTTTCCTGCTCACACATCCCTATTATCTAGTAAATGAATTTATCATTAAACATATTACAATTYTGTTGCTTGTGTGAGTCAGAGCAGAAACCATCTGCCCCACAAAACCACYATTAATTCTGCAGGAGTAAAAGCAATAAAACTGGACCTCAGATGCAGTGGCTTGCAGTTACGACCCCCCTTGAACAGACTGTCCCCTCTGAACAATTATTCTTTTAACTCACTTAAACTCCCCTTCTTGTTAACCTATAAGGAGGCAATATGGGCAATTATTCTACAAGSAACCAGCTCAGGTTGCCTTGGCAAGGTTTTTACTAACATGTTAATAAGATAAAAAGCGGCAAAGATACACAGCAGACCCCTGTCTGTCTTTGCTCTCACACTGTCATGATCTGCTTCCTTTCCAACAGCCTCGTGTGCCCACACAGCAGCTCAGGCTATCATCCTGTGCAGCAGCAGTTTCTGAGAGCAAGAGCAACCTGGCATTTATGCTGAGYTAGGGAAGGAATCAGTGGAAGCAGGACTGCCCACCGCTGCCATCCTGACTTGGATTTCAACAAGACTAGTGAAAGGAATGGGAGAAGTTGCTCATTTCCCACTAAAATGGCTCCCATCCAAAATATGCACTCCAGAATATCTCCTCCTCCCTTGCTTTGAGCCAGTCAGATGAAAGCTTTCCCCTGCAAACTTTTAGGTTCCCACCATCTATCACTTCTGAGCATGAGAGCAGCTGTGAGTGCACTACACCTCTCAGCATTAACCTCATGCAGGAGGATATTCCCCAAAAGAGAGGGGATTTAGGCTGTCGGTCTGGAGTTGAGGCTGGAGAATACTGCATGTGTGTTCAGAGCCTACTTGAGGATAGGCTTTCAACTCCCTGAGAAAGAATAGCATTGTAACCAAGAAACTGCTGATGACATTAACATCAAAGATAATGGGGTTCCTGCCAAACCATTTGTTGGGAGGGACAGGCCAGGGAACCAAGATGAACTTGTCTRTGCCAGGTGCTTGCAAATCAACCCTTCCCTGGTGCCAGGGTAAAACAAAACCCAAGAACTCCACCACCCCAGGAGTTTCTTAAAACTTATAAACCCAACCAACTGCAGAAGTTTTTAAAGCCATACTCAACGCTCAGATTACCCCAATCACACAAACCAGCAGCAAATCCGGCTTTTATTGCTCAAGTGGAACAAAACTTCAAGAGATAAAAACACAATTTGTGGGTGTTCCCTTCACCCGCTGACAGATGTAACACAGCCATTTTGAAACCACTTGTAAATGCCTTTTTTTTTTTAAAAAAAAAAAGTTATAAAGCCTGCCAAGAGAAGTATTTTGTGTGTTTATTTAATTTTTACTATTTTTTCATGTTGAAGAGTAAGGAATAAACTTTTATTCTCTTACAGGGTAAATATCACATCTCAGTGCACTGCTGCAGCCTCTGTGGCTAAACTGCCACCCCAGTTCCTGCCTTCCATAACAATTAGGTRCTATTAGCCCTCAAAGGTGCTCTGACAGCATCCAGCTTCATCAGCTCTGGTGTGTGTGCGCATATGCACACATTGATGTACTGCTTTATAATGCAAACCATATTTATTTTTTCCCCTGAAAATGTAGTATATTTTTAAACTTTTCAGCACGGTGAAAACGGATATCTCCTGACCTTAAAATCCAAAGAGCATGTTCAAACCCACAAGAGGAACTAATTTGGGGCATTTGATTTAYGGCTGAAATTTCAATTTGAATTTGTTTTAAGTTTAATCGCAAACTGAAAAGTCTGGCAGCTGGGTGTTTTTCAGAAAATAAATAAAAATATTCAGTGTGCGTCTGCATTCTAGAGAGAACATTTTACAAGCCCAGTCCTGTAGTGGGAACAGATGTAGCTAAAGCATTAATTTGTTCTACAGGTACAACGTGCAAAWGGGAGCATATGAAAGAGTGAGCGCCTTCATCTGTGTCTGTGTGTCCGCTACGCGCCTGTATCTGAGAGACAGAGCCTGACTTTGGGGTGGGTTTTTTTGAAAGTGAGAGAACAAGAGCAAAAGGAGTAGTGGCCAAGGAGGCATGGGGGGATTACAAGGATTTAGGTCTTTAAACTGCAGACCACCTAACAAGATCACTCTGAAATGCCACTAATTTCAGTTAAGGCCACAGACCTCCCTTCCTCTGCCCTCCCTCTCTCCCCCATTGTAAACAACTAATCCCAGCAGAAAACAACAGAGAGCAAAATGTACACACATTCTGCAACATTCCAGGTCCTTCTTTATCTTTTATTTATTTTTCTAAAAGGTCAGCGTATGTATGGAGGGAGGGGGGAGGGCAAGAAAGCCAAAAAAACCTCAAGTCCATCTCTTGTGTGGGCTTGAAGGAAGCTGGGAGAAAGCAAAGTCCAAGAGCACACAATATGGAGCTTTTATAGCACAGCAATTCCTGGACTCGGCTTACTTTCCCCTCCCTCTATTTGCGGCAAAGTCACATAGCTTTAAACCAAAGGACAGGGTGGTCGATTACATCTGAAAGAAATGTAAAGAATTGGGAAAGAATTCCATCTCCTGTCGAAATTATAAATAAGGAAGTATTAATCCCAGAGACAGGCTGATTTATGCAGCCCTGGAACTGCTGACTTTCAGCCCGAGTATCAGTCTATAAATCAAACTCTTAAATCAAGTGTGTCAATCGCTGCAGCACTGCGATACTCGGGCAAAGCAAGGCACCTACCACTGAAAGCAGGAAGATTGCCAGGGGACTGAGGTGCCGTACCCTTCTTAATTTTCTAAAGTGTAAATCTGAGATCAAACATCCTTTGGGGGAACGGRAAATCAAAATACGCAGTGCTCAGCACACTGGGAGCAGGCAGCAGGAGTCCAAGACACAACCCCCTAATTACAGGCTACCCACTGATTATTTAGGACTCTGTGATTAAAGTGATGAACGCTCCTGGGAGAAAGGGGCTTAAGTAACTGAGGTCAAGACCTCAACTGCAGCTCTCGCCCTAGTTGTGCAAGCTTAGGAAGGTATGAATGTCACAGGTTTGCCTTACAGCAAATCTCCTGAAATGCCAATGGAAGTTATCCAGGTCTGGTACTTTAATCCAATTGTGCCAAAACCCCAACATAATCTCTGTTGGGCAGCAAAGTAAATGAGGTGTCTATAATGCAACGCTTAAAACTGTAGACTCACAAGAAAGCAAGCCTGGAGCACAAAGCTTAGGACAGCCTGTTGGTACTGCTCTGCCGTGCCAAGAAGCCGGGTCTCTTGCTTCTCCAGAKGAGCCATGAAATGGAGACACTGACGCAGGAGTTAAAAGCAAAGGGTGACGTGCCTCRGCAGCTACTTTGCTGACTGAGGGGTAACAGATGTGGATTCCTCTGGGAGCAACATCCCATTCTGCCCTGACCAAGAAGATAACAGCCACCACAGGCACCTTAACAACACTAAGAGGCAGCAAGGAGTCAGGGAGAGCTCTAAAACCTCCCAGCACCCCCTCAAGGGAAGCCCTGCTAGGTAATGAGCTGGTGGCTGGGACTCATGATCACAGGGGTGAGGCACAAAGACCATGGAAAAAAGGAGAGAGGCAAAAACACTGCTAGGGGACTTTGTAACCTAAAGTGTTGCCTTKGCCAACATACTGTACACACCAATACATTTTTACACCTACACGCTTTTACACACTAACAGAAGAACTCAGGGCACTGTGAATCTTACATTATACACTCAAGTAAATACCAAGACTACAATAGATGCCAGCAGTACATGCTATAATTTATAGATACATTTCAAAGCAAGCATTCATAAGTGAATTTGGGCTTTGATCTCTTGTTTTTCCCCTTGGGGGTAACAAAATCATTCTACCARCCCCTCTAAATTCTTTGCCCGTCTCTGAGGGTGTTTTCACTAAGGAACTTGTTTCATGTCTYTTTTCTAGCCAAGCTCATCACTGTGGTATGGCTCCTTTACACTTCCCCACACCCTAAACATTTTGCATTACATATTGCATRTACTTGCCAGCACTCGTATTTTCCAGTGAAAGTTCAACTGACCTTAAAGGATTGCCTCAAACCTACCTTAATGTGTTTTATTAAGTGAAACTTAGGGTGCGGGGGGAGGTCGCCAAGAAGGTCATGCCTCACCTCTGAAACTTCAGTTACATCCAGCTGATCTCGGAACAAACAAATTGGTGGCCTTTTATGTAGCCGCAAGCTCTGGGGTGCACACCAGCAAAAGTATGCTGCAAGGAGTTTACACCAGGAAACCCCCCACACAGGAAAACTGACCTCCCTCTGGATTGTCTTTGGCAGAGTGGGAGGGCCGGGTTCTACGTGATTTTACAGACATTCCACTGATGGCCAGGAAAAGCTACTGGTGTCTATGTGAAGGAAACAAAGCAGGAAAATTATATGTTCACTACCATCTCTGGCTTGCTTCACTTTCCCACCAGCTGGCACAGTCAGATTGAGCAAGGTAATGGGCAGAGTAAAAAGACACTTTTTCTGGGGTTTTTGAAGCACAGTTCTGGTTTGAGACCTTGGCCCTTCATAAGACATTATTAGTTAAGTCAGTTTCCCTATCATATGGGCTAGGTTGACATGGAAAAGGTTTTTGTAAATGTCACTGTTACAAGCTGAACTTGTTCAATCCTTGTCTCCTTAGGAACTTCAGAAGCACAATGTGATAATTTCTTCCTTTTCCATACCCAGGTGGGGGCAGATTTTAAATAGCATGAGAGACATTCACACCCAGGTTCCCACCAAAATCCAGCAGCAGTCAGCTGCTTGTGAAAAATCGCCATACTCTTCGATCAGACCCACGTGGTTAGCAGGAGGCAGAAGCTTATTTATAGCTCTGAAGTCAGACATAACCCTGGCCACCTGAAGAAGCAGGTCAGCAAAATGAGAGGAGATATTTTTAAATGCCACTTTTCAGAGCTCATGTGTGCGTTAAGTTCAACATTTGATGTACAAGATGTTTGGAAAATTGGGAAGAGTTCCCTGTGCTATCAGGGAAACATCTGCATCTGAGATTAAAGAACAGGTGATTTATTTAAGACAGACTGATGTACCAGGAAGCTAGCCAGAAGAACTTTTTTTTTGAGGAGCTGCTAGTAATAGTGTTYCAGACACTGACAAGATAACAGGTATTATATGAGAAATTTCCTAAATATGTTAGATACAGTAGAATTTGACTTCAGTTGAAAGTGAAAACCAGTCTTGCAAGTAGCTCCACTGCTTCCTACTTATTAGTTCCCTACTTTACACTTTCTTGCCCAATTTATCTTCCTGAAAGCAAACTCTGCTGGCCAGAGGTTGTGTCTATTCAGTACCATACATAGCATGTGCAGTGAATTAAATAGTAGAATCAAAATTATGGTTCCTGGCCAAAAATGTTCASAGTTTAAAACCAAGAGGTGTGACAGAAAGGACAGAATGCTACATAATCAAGAGAAATAAGACCMCTTTTTACAGGCAAGGACTACCATACACATAGTTTTCTTAAAGTATTTAATTTTTATCCATATTCATGATATACTTAATCCATGTATTTAAGCTAAGCATGTGCTTTTTCTGAATAAAGTTCTCACTTTTCATATGTTTTCTGCAATATCTATTCTAAACTCRTTCTTCATTCTAGGGAGGCAGGGAACCAATTGTGGCATGAGACAAAGTGTTCAGGAGACAACWGCCATYKTAAAAAATGATTCAAGGTACAAATWGTTGGCAATTTCAGCATAAGCAGATCTTTATTTTCAGTTTTGCAAGCTATGGTGCTGCAAACAACTTCACCTCCTCATTCCTTCTCATGAGGTTCTGTACTGTAAAATATGTTGCCTTGGCAATAGGATCATTCCTTTGTACTGCCATCCTCCAAAGGGAAAAAGACTACTTATGCACTGAACCCCTATAACAGCTCAATTCCACCCTGGTTTTAATTAGAACTTTCTTCAAACCGCTGACTGTTTCTACATCAGGTGCTGATTTGGCACTATTGAGGAAACAACCAATAAACTTCACAATCAATCTGCAGTTAGTAGTCAATCCAGCTCGCCTTGCTTGTTGTTTTCTTCCTTTGTACATTTTCTCATAGAAAGTAGCAATAAATTGAAGACATGTGGTAAACTAGAGTGGCCTTAACCAGTCACACGTGGTCTCTCTCCAGTCCCCTCACTGAGCAACATTACAGATCTGTCCATCTACTTYCACACAGGTAGGCCTTTAAAAAAATCCAGTGTATAATTTACTGTCTTCACATGACTGAAGAAGGATGATGCTAGTTTTGGCTGACAAAACACTTTTGGTGCCAGTTCTTTCTCCACAWATCTGGGTACTTTAGTTCTTCATAMTATTTTTTAATCCAATCTATTTTTTCTGCCCAGGAGTCAGAACTCCCCAGGGTTTACCACATCTTCTCGTGGGACCTSTCATAACTTTCCCTTTGTCCTCAACATTCACAGCACCTCCCTGCACTCAGTAACCTGAAGCCTTTGTTGTCACCTCCCTTGCATTCCAAGTTCCCCGATGCTGCAACCCTCTGCAATTTGCTGCCATCATGTGCAGMCTGACCCAAAACATATCTGCCTGTCTTTTTAACCCCTTCCCTTTCCAAAAGTTAACTACAGCAGTGCCACATGGGGAACTCCAGCAGTTCTTTTGGGTAGTATGTTCACATGAGGTTCCAACAACGTGCTGTAAACTTCACAAAGAAAGATGTGAGGTTACTGTTCAATGCTTCCTGCCCCTGCACAAACTCAATAACCTCAGTCACACCTGCAATCCCAGTCTYACAGTTCCTGAACCAACTGCCCACTGCATCAAGCTATCTGGCAACTCCCTGCTGCAAACTCTTTTCTGGAAGAAACTCTCTCCTTTTGCAACTGTGAATCCCAGTTTGGGATACAGTTTTTCTGATAAAATTATAGGTGAGATGGGTTTAGCTTCCTTGGTTGCTCTGTCAAGATCTGGTACTTTCTTGCTGTGGAGGTGAAATCTAGATGCAAATCTTGGGCCGCTTTCTCCCTTTCGTAATCAGAGCAGCCTATTTATGATTTCCATAAAAACATCATTTGAAGCAGAATGCTTTCCTGTATTTCCATGAAAAAGGACAAGCAGCAAAATACTTCATTTCAGCCTAAATCTACCATAGAGTCCTTATGGGACTGACTACCACCAYGTCAACAAGACCTTTTCAAAGCATGGCTTATGGTGGACTCGGTATTTATCTGAGCTTTTCAYGCTTGCCTTCTCARCTAASGTCGAAGTARTCCAAAGACCAGATTCTTTTCCCTRTTAAATAGTCCCATCTCCTGAATCTTTCCCAGGGAAACATTCATTTTCAACAACCAAGGAAAAAGGATATAATGTGCACACAACAAAATGGCCAAGCTCCTTCCCGTAAGTGTATACACTGGGATAGTTTTACTAACAAACAAGAGATTTCGAAATATTTATCTGCAGGGATGGAATAAAGGATTCAACATGTTTTTCCTGTTAATATTATTTGTAATGCTCAGAGCGCTTCGGCACAAGGTCCTGTATGACCAGAGCAATTAGATGTTCCTGCTGCCAGAAGCTAGCAAACTAAGTAAAACAACAAGACTGGTAAAAATAAAGCCAATGTTTGATAAAAACCAACAAACAACTAACTGCAAAAAACAAAGGCCAGAACAGAAACCTGTAACTAAATTATTCTATCCATATCTAGGTCTCATTTCAAAATTTCAAAACAGCGAAGTGAGCCTAAGTCTACCAAATTAAATGTCCCTGGAGCTTTTTCTTCTGACCAACCCCAACTCTCTCAGTCTTCACAGGAGAGATGCTCCAGCCCTCTGATCAGTCCTTGTACCATGGTCCATCAAGTTAAGAGGTGTGGGAAGAGAGACTGACAGTGAAGAATGAGGCAAAAAAAGTGGTTGAGCCTTCTCCTCACCTGTTGGGACCAGTTTGTCAGCCTTACTTATCAGGGGGGTAAATCTCCCTGGTGTTACTTTTCACTTGCAAATGGCACAATCCCCCTGGGTTATGAGCTGCAGTCTGTGGGTGTTAGACCRTTGTCCCTCTGCAAGAGGGATGCAATGAGGGGACTCCTGCACCAAAGATGCAACAATCTAGGGACCCTGTTGTGCTGCTCCACCCCTGATGCAAACAGAACAAAGAGAAGGGGCAGTCCCACGCCACTACAGAGACTAAGGACACACACAGCTACTGCAGGAACATCCAGATAGACAAAGTTTTCAAATGACCTATGATTTTAGCTCTWTTAGTAGATTTTCTCCTACTATATAACTCAGTGCAGTCATTTGTCACTGAGCTCTGGGGAGCCATCCAGAGKGAAAAAAAGAACTGTTTTACTGCAGCAGCCTGTCACCTGGGCAGTCAGCATCTCTCAGCACTTGTGCTGTTGTATAAATTACATCCCTCCCAGCTTGGTCGAGTATGTCCATCATTCAGCACATATGTAATCTTCGCTTTTTTATTGTCTCATTGATGGAAGAATTAGCTGCACAGTGGGAAACACATTAAGAAAGGACTACCAATTATTTTGCCCTGTTACTAACTTCTTTAATCCCCTGTAATCTCTTCTAAGGGGGGATTCATATATACTCAAATCACTTCACAGGAGACATATATAATGTAACAGAAGCCCTACACACCAGGGCAAACAAAAAAGCCAGCTTCTGGTACTCCAGAGTATCAAATGCACCAGCCATTGCTGGAGGACAGATCATAATTTGCAAACAGTACAAAATGGACTATCYAAACTAACCCCAGTTTCTTGATCCATTCAGTTGAGAAAGTTATCATCACCTAGGCCATGACCTCTGTTCCTCCAATAATGACGCAACCACTGCCTAACAAGAGATACTTGGTTTTGTTCTAAGCACCTTGTGGTGTTCCCACCTGCACAGCAAGAATTTATCCATTCCAGAAGCTGGTATAAAGTGTGGTGAGGCTATTCAAAACATTTTTTCTGGTTTGGAGATATTGTTTGTGGATCTTGATGCTGCAGGAATTACAGAACAGGATTCTGAAATCACATTAAGAAATCACACAGTACAACTACCAAGAGATAGACATTTTTAATTTGTTTTTTGGTGGGTTTTATTTTATTTTTTTTTTTATTTTGGTTGTTGGTTTTGTTTTGCTTTTTCTATATTGACATAGTGAACTGAAGCTGCTGGTCATTTTTGTAGCTGAGGTGGGAATAAAAGAAACTTAAGATTCAACCCAGAGAACCCAGAGGTGATGGAAGAGGCAAGGAAAATACCAAGGCACTGCCATGTAGCTCTTGATAAATGAACTTAGAATACAGAGCAATTTTTGCATTTGGTTGTTCCCAGTACCCCAGCTTTCTGAAAACATTTACCTGATCTTTCTTTCCTCTCTGAGTTATCTAAACACCTTTGTCTTTTCCACAGCAAGTGTCCTACTGCAGTCTTCTCACCCTACTGCTTCAAGCTGGTGGTATTGCAATGAACACTCCTGGGAATGGCCTTCAGTTACTAYTCACATTTGACTTGGGCTTTATTATAGTAGACCATTAGTCTGGTTGAGCTTCTCAAATCAGCATTAAAATGTAYATTCTTTAAATTATACAGTTTTTATCCACTTCTCAGTGCAATTTCAGTAGTTTCTAATACATAATATCTTAGATGGTAAAACTGCCTTACTTGTAGGACATTTGCTGTGCAATAAAAAAAAATTAAATCTGTCAAGMTACTTTATTATGCTCATTTTGACCCATATCAGCCAACACATACTAACTTTCCAATTAAAGATGAAGACATTTTCTGAATTTGGTAATTAGATAAAGCCTGAGCTATTTTAGAGACACTTGGGAGAAGAGGTGTTTATAAGGAGTTGTCCACTGTGAGCAGTTTAAAACAAAACCCACATATAATTTATCCACCTGTTGCAAATGGATCCATCCTCATATGTAAGAATGATTAGCATTTTAACAAAAATCCATCAGATTTAAYCAAAGTAATGAAAGAGTCAAAATACA
Organism: Malurus melanocephalus; assembly: GCF_030028575.1. Lineage (NCBI taxonomy): Eukaryota > Metazoa > Chordata > Aves > Passeriformes > Maluridae > Malurus > Malurus melanocephalus. The sequence continues at coordinate 1,847,485 of NW_026623260.1, read as the reverse complement.
TAGAAAAAATACATAGCAATCCTTCACTACAAGCAAGGCTTCTTTCAACAAAACTCAGCAGACAGAATATTTGTTTCTCACTACCTGTGYATGCATGACTTCATGCCCTTCTCATCCTCAGACTTACCATAATKCAATAAGAAATACTCAATCAGCTCAGTATCTGTGCAGATCTACACATCAGTAATTACAGCATGCTTTGCAATGAAGATCCAGGGTCTACAGTCTTAATTCCAGCTGGAGAGGAATAATTACAAGTTTGACTCCAGCGCATCAGTGTGCAGTAACCATAGAGCAGCTGAAGGCAGTGAACCCCTGGGACTGTGAGGTTTTTCACTCTTTGGGGGCTGTATTGTTTTCACCAAGAGTGACTAGGGATCACATTGTTTTCTAGAATTCACAAAAATGTTATCCCAGAAGTAAGTTTATCCTCTTAAAAATAATATATTASCAACTTTACGATGCTCATGGAATTTTGTGAAATGCTTAACATAACAGCTCTGGGCTCCATTTAGGATTTAGAATACTACTAAATACCAATGCAGACAAACACAAGATGAATTGGGACTCTTCATAAAAATAGTGCTATTTATACACTTAGCTGCCTCTGCAATTTAATGGTAGAGCTGCTGAMCTCATGTGCAAAACCATACCATTATGATTGTGGCATCAATTCATTAATCAAAATCACAGAGATTTCTCATGATCAAATGAGAGCGGTTCCTCTCCTTTTTATGACAACAGTGCTTGTGATACAGCCATACTGGATCCATCTGTGATTGAACTGGAAACCAGCTATTTTCTATACTCGATGGAATTTTGATTTATGATGTGCTTGAAATTACTGTGGATTTCTATTAAAGACAAACACTTTGTGGTAAGGTACCATACTTACCTGTAATTTAGTTATGTAACAGTAGTATCCTCCATAGACCCCACATACTTTGGGGTTTTATGTTTTTCAGATATGCAACTTTCAGAGCCAACTTGGCATTTTTTAACAGATTGGCCTTTTTCCTGAGGCCCTAAGCAAACCTCAAGACATGAAGGAGCAGAGAATTTATACAGGTCTGCACAGACTCAATCAGCAGTTTCCTTTCCACTGACATCCACAGGAAGCCAGCATGTATGGAAAGATGGGGGCATGCAGACATCAACAATTACAGATAGGCYACTTTTCCCACATTTGGAAATGTACAGCTCAAGGCTAACTATTTAGTCAGTGTCTTTAGTGCATGAGAAACCTCTACTAGCTGGCAGATTTTCTCTTTGAAAAGTTTATTCATTTATTCTATTACTCAGCATAGGCAATGGTAAAGTAAAGGCTGCAGGATGACAAAGAAGGGCCAAAGAAAATGACATTTTAGGTGAAGCTGTAATGTTCAAAGGTGAGAAAAACATTTTCAGCTGGTAAGTGTACCCCTTTAAAATATGCTTTGTGCCTCAAATATTTTACGTATACTCTCTGATCCAGCCACTAAAATAACGTTCAGAAGAATGACACAAAAGCTCATAGAGAGCTTTTCAAACATCCACTTGACTTACTAACACATTCTGAAGATGACAGGACCTACTGTAAAAAGAAGAAATTTATGTTCCAAGACTGCAGCCCTGTTGTTAGTTCATGTTCCAAGACTGCAGCCCTGTTGTTAGTTCATTTAACTTGTGCACTTCTGGACTGCTAATAGAGACTTATTTCTGACTTGGCCTTTAGAAACACACCCCTTGGTACCATCTCTTCTTCAGGATTCTTTACAGGACACAAACAACTGACTAAGGATTTATCTAGAAACAGAAACTGCAAATTCAGGGAACTAAGGTACAAAAAAGTAACTTACCCTTCCTCAATTGTAACAGAATTCATGATGATACAGTTTGTTATCTTTACTTTGTCTTTTATGGTACACATGCTGCCGATGATGGAGTGTTTGATGGATGTCTTCTCCCCAATTTGTGTGGATGACCCAATGATACTGTCTGATCCAACCTAAGGAAGAAAAGAACAGAAACTAGCAAAAGTACATGGAATTCTCTGATACGTGTTCTCCATACACCTCTTCCAAAATGTGTCTCAAGCACTCAACAAAGTTTACCCTACTMTACCCTGAGAGATCCTTGGCAGGAGAAAGATCTGGAAATTTGGGGCCCACCTTATTGGCACACAATTAGGCAGTCATCCCAAGGTCCACCAGCTTAGTGAAACTCCACGAGTGGATCTGGCTCTGTAGCCTTCATGCAGAAAGGTAAGCAMGGTAGGCACTGTCCAGCTGGTACTCACTGGTTGCACTCAAGTTTGCCCAGTGAGCTCTGTCAAAGGGAGGCTTGAAGCTAGTATTCAACCAAAAAGCGTTGGCAAGAAGTAAAACTAAAATACTGATYCTTTCTGGGTTTGCTGTCCTTTGGGAGGCAATCTGCTCAACTACCAGGAACTATCATTAGGGAACAAGAGACTACAGGGTCTGACTTGGGAGTAAGACAGAACTTTTRCCAAACATTTTAAAAGAGAGGGACTGAAAGGCAGGAGCCCATGGATGAGCCTACAGAAGACTCTGGGCTGTATCACCTATGTTGTCATTCCACACTTCAGAGCTTGGCTTCACTTCCAACAACGGGACTGAATTTTAGGAGGCAGTTCTTGAAACTGTGTGCAGATTGTATTGCAAGAGCAGAGATGGGAAAAGGGAACACTTACCATGCCTCTATCAGTGATCTGTGCAGACCCATGAACCAGTGGCTCTTCCACACCCAGATTAAGCAATAACTTGGGAACCTGGATGAAAAAAACCATTTTACAAGTTAACATGATAGCACTGTACCCACATGTTACATAAACAGCTCAAAGATAGATTTGAGTTTCCATTGCACTACTGCATTTGCCAAAAACATTTTAACTTATGGGAAAAGGTAGATTACTGCATTTCAAATGTCCAACAGCTGKGTGTGATTTATCATCTTCCACTTTTGTAAAGGATACAGGTACACTGCTAGAGCAGTGCACTGCATGTCTTCTCTCAGCTTCCCACCTATGGAAAGCAGTGGATCAGCAGCATCAAGCAGGCTGGCAACACAGTGACATCCTGTATGTGACCACAATGTCTGGCATCTGCCATTTCAAATGCAGCTCAGTGTGTTTTATGCCGTCCAGTAAAAAAAGGAAGGGAAGYACGTAATGCCAAATGTCAGGGGAGGTGGGAGCCTTGCAGCAATGCACAGATGCAGTGCTGCACAGTTATGGCAGGGGTGATGCAATGTRTGATCTCTCTTGGTAGGACAGAGATGGCAGTCAAAGGAACACAGGAGACACAGATGTATGAGGGCTAAGAGGTCACTGTCACAGCAAATTGTGTGGCTGAATGAGAGGCAGCATGTGCTGGGGCTGGTGTGGAGCTCTGCACATGCTGCTTGGTCAGCCAGGATGTGGGCACTKACTGTCCAGAGGTCAACCAGAGTCTCAGCACAGTGATGGGGCAACTGAGTTTGCCTCAAGCAAGGAAGCAGCACTCAATAAATCTCCCTTTTCTCCACCCAGGCACCTATTTTTACAGMACTCTTAGAAAAGTTTATCTCTGAGATCTCTGTTAAATTTGACTGAATGCTGCCAGCAATTTCCAAAGCTGCTATTAAGGAACTGCCATACAGTACAATTGTGTAAAATGACTTCCTTAGAAAGCTAGGATAACAAGAGCTGATGGCTGAGAAGTGAACCTCAAGAAGCAAATCCCACAGATTTGAAGAAGTTGGGATCAGATGAGCTCATATTTCTGAGCTATCATTTCAATATACTTGTTGTCCCCAGCAGACATTTTCACATCTCTAGCTCTTTACATCTTGAAGCTGGTCCTTCCCACCAGATTTGCATTTTGTTTATTTTTTAAAAAGCAAGAGTAGATTAGATCCTTCAGTCCAAGGTGCAGGCACTACAGAAAACCACTACAGAACACTAGAACACCACAAACTAGGCAAATCCGCCAAGATGATGCTGGCTTGGGTGAAGGGATGTTGTCCTGACACATCACCTGACACACAGATCCAAGAGAAGAACACACACCAAAGAATACCTACAGCATAGGTTGGAAAGATTCCTACTATCCAGTGTTGATCTGCAGGAAGGGAAAGAAATGAAGAAAGGCTCCTGCCCTCCTCAGTGGAAAGGTGGTGTGGTGAAATAAATAAAGGATTTTACTGGCCAGAGCAAAGTCCTTATTAGAATCAGTCAATGGTAGTGCAGCCTGAGGGGTAACCCATGAAAGCTACAAGCTCAAGCATTTTGCTCTGAAAAGAAAGGTTAGACTGGGGGCAGGAGTCAGAGGGAGTGCCTGGGTCAAGGGAAGGTTTAAGATGTGTTTGGATTTAATTCATCTTACAAAGAAACTATTTCCTGCTATTGAAGATAACTCCCTCCTGAACCCACCTGCCCACACACAGGCTGCAGGCATCCAGAAACCCAGCTGGAAGTGAAATGATGTGAGCAAAGTGTTTCCTCACCAGAAGGGCAATGGGTTAGGATGCCATTCCTTCCCACAGCTACTGGACTGGACTGCTACTGCTGCGTGAGCCTGTCCTTTGGGACCTCAAAGTTATAGGTCCCGGCTTTGCAGCAAGGGAATCAGAATCTGCTCTGTGAAGGCCAAGATAAGAGCAAACAAAACACYCAAAGTCTTCCTCAGAGACCAACAAAACAGGTAAAGCCCCCAACCCCTCCCCCTTGCCCCTAGATCAAGTTAAATGTGCATCTTTTATGAGGATTAGCAAGAGAAACAAAATGCAGTGGCACTGAAAAAAGGAACTACTTTCTCACAACTCCTCATTAAGCTCCATTTTATGTTTTACCTCCAAATAGTTTCCTTAGAAATTTTACCATCCTGAAAARGTTCAAAATTCAAAGAAAATCCTTTCCAACATTGAAGGCCCCAATGTGACTTCAAAACACTAATTCTTTGTACCACCCAGGAGCAAACGTATTTCCTGAACTAACCAAAATGTAGAATATTTAGGTTAAAAAAAAAACCCAACCAAAACCAAAAAACCAACACAAAAAAACTCACATGGAGTCTGACTGGCTTAACTCAATAATTTTTTACTGAAGTGGCTGCTGCCAAATGTACACGCACACTTCCCCTAGCAAGTGGTATTCTCCCTTAACCCTTTGGGCACACTTGTTCCTGCTCTTTTAGGGGAAAGTTTTCTCTTTCTGACAGCAGTGCTGCCTCTCTTCCTCATGTCCCTAAGCACAAAGGAAATCTGTGTTCCTCTACAAGCATTAAGGAGAAAGAGCTGCAGCATGTAAACTCAGGTTGCCATTCTGCAATTCTGGTTTGCATTAATTAATCCATTAATATTATTTAAAAGAACTCAACTCAGCCTGAGAGCAAAGGCAAGGCAGTGACCACTTCCAGAATTCCCAGTACAACTTTACCACCTTTCCAGCCCCACTTCTAGAAATCTTGAGTCTTTCCTTACTGMACTTCTTATTGGTCTTCCAAAATTAGAGGACTCTGTCCATTCCTGATAGAAATGAGGTTCATCACTAGCAGAGCAAAGTAAGAACTTGTACATTGCATCAGCCAGTAGTAAAAAAACCCCMAAACCCCAAATCCCTGTCCCACAAAGATATTAAGGGCTTTTACCCATCAGCTCATTAGATGRTATAGTATTTCTCTGATTCTCATCTGTGATTTTTTTGTTTTATGAATTCTCAGTAGTGTGAAAGTGAAAGCTGGAACAGATACTACATCAGATCAAGAGTTCACCTCTGTGTATACCTGGACTGCCACAGTAGGGAAACCTGTTCATAAAAGAATTCTTTCATATGGAAATTATCAGCCATTTTAAATGAAAGGGTAGTTTAAATCTTTCTGTAAAATGTTGTAACTGTTGTTATTAATACAAATAAGCATCTACTAGGAAGAGTCCAGAAAGAAATGATCTTTCTTTTAGGACATGGAGGAYGTTGACTAAATGAGCTATAAAAGCTACTTCCATTTTTATTTTCCACACTTCTTGGCTCTTTGGCTGCAGGTCTTGCCCCTCCCAAAAAACCACAAGAGTGTGTAGGGTGAGGGTTTTCTCATCTAAATCAAACCTAGAATAAATCAGCGACAGAACTGTTTCCAGGCCTCACATCCCTATCCAGCAAGCAGTAGGGTGATGTGCCCGGTTAATGTGGCACTGGTTCAATTCCCACATACTCCTCAGCTGTATCACAGAGAATCACTCCTGCAGGCTGAAATGTCCYATAAYTACTGCTGTATTCCCAAGTGGCTCKTTGGAATTTTCCTCACCTGTCTGTTGGCTTCAATGTACAGCCCAAGAGTATTCACTCGGTAGCACAGCCCCTCCTTCATGATATGGACGTAGCAGCGCACTTTTCCTTCGTGGAGAGTTTCATTCATATCTCCTCTATGATCATTCCAACAAGAGTTATCTGGAGCAGGTTTCAGCAAGCTATTATCTTCCTTTATGAAACTATAAATGTCTGGGGAACACACACATGCATGAAGTTAGACAGGATTTAATGAAATACTTTCTGAAGAGGAATACTATTAAAATACTGTTGGTGAAGGAAAATCTTTGCCTCACCTCATCTCCATAGCTAGATACTCAACAATCATTAACAGATTTTATCATATATAGTGAGTAAGTGCTTATTTTTATTCTGCAGGTGYGAATCAAGGAATCAGGACAGATGCAGTGTTTTGCCCAAGGTCACACAAGGAGACAGTGGAAATGCTAAAAATAAATTTCAGGATCTGAGATCCTGTCCAGTTCCCAGTGCAGGGTGGTTAGGGCTTAGTCTGTCATCCTACGCAATTTTAGGAACTCCCTCCTAAAATTACATTTCCAAAAATAAAAGTAACTTTTTTTCCAGAAGAAAAGAATAGAGTCCCTAGCTGATTTGCTTATGGTTTACACCAAAATAAGGGAGGACAAAAATATTTATATAATACACAAYACTGTTTGAAAAAGAATCTACTAGAATCTTTGCTATCATGAGGCAAAAAAAAAAGCCAAATCTCTAAAATTGTATTGCAGGCTAGTGCTCTACTCTATAACTCAGTCTGTAGCATGTGGATTTTAAAACTTACATAAACCCAAGTCTTTGATATTGTACTGACCTAGGGATGCTTGCTCCTTTTTCTTTTGGTCCTCTTCTTTGTTGTCTAGTCCTTGCTGCAATGATGCAGGAGAAGAAAACTGTTTCCTAACCAGATGTGGAATCAGTTCGCTCCGGAGAGATGTGATTGTCCTGGGGAAGGAGATGCACACATGAAGTCTGTGAATGTTAAAACTTCCATGTCTTCATTTTCTCTACATAACATTATCAGAYATTTTGCACACTTCATGAGGATGAATCAAAACGGCAAGGCAATAGCCACTAGGCACCTGCTTCCTCAATGCCTTGAAACATGAARAAAAATTAAAAATTAAGAAAAAGCTTCATTTTCAGAACTACATCCCCTATATTTTACCAGAGATGCTGATAATTTAATATGTCATCATCCTACAGTTCATGCTTGTGTGCAGATAGAATGCAGAGACTACCAACATTGTAATGACAAAAACCGAAATCCCTTTATGTGGCTTAAAAAAGGCATGAATTGACAGGAAAAGAGAGAATAAAGTGCCTATAGAGGAAAAACCAAAGCAGCTCCTTTTCTTTGTGATAAAAATAGGGAAATGCTGAAGGATAGATGAAATATCAGATCCTTAAATGAAAATATTTATGATGTGTACATTAATGGTATTCCTGCTCACATKAAACATCCAGAACATTTTAAAGATTCAGTCCTTTAACCAAGAGAAATTAGCACATTTTAACCAGTTCAGGTCCCAAGACTTTCATGCTCTTTAGATGCTCCTATGAAAACAGTGAAGTGAACAGAAAGCTTCTAGAGGCTTCAGCTGGCAATATACCATCTTCTCTGGGTATAAAAATTTCAACTTTTATTATATCCATTCTGATACCCCAGTACTAGGATGCAGAGAAATCACGATAGATTTTATCCCAAGCCACCTATGCCTTAAACAAGGGCCCCAATMACTAGATTATCTTTACTCTTGCATWGCTTTATACATTGCAATGAAGCAACAAAAAACTCTCCCAAAAGACAAATATCAATGTAGAAAGTCTATTGTAGAATGGGATTACAATCCTGCTAATTTAATTTTGACTGTGAGAATATAATTTTATTTTTCAATGAAGTATTTGGGAAAAAACCCCAAATCAACCGTTTTTACAGTTGGAGTGCAGTCTTAAAAGAGCTTTATTGTTGTTGTTTCATTATTTTAACAATCTCCATTTAGTTACTGAATTGTGGATTATTTAAAGTAGTACTTGGGAAAATCATGCGGAAAATGAACTCAAACTTGGCATGTGTAAGAGGAAGTGCTAAACTTCAGAGGAAGGATTGGGAGAACTAACACAGYGAGCTTGGCTAGAGAAACTCAACAAATAATAACCCACAAAGAAAGAGGAGTTGTTTAGAATGGAAGACAGCAAAACTAGGAGCTAACTAATRGATTAAATTAYGAAAGGCAAGTACTAGAATGAGTAYAGTGAAAATTATTTTGRATGGCAAAATCTCTAGCAAAGGGGGATCTTACACAGTTCAACCTTTAAGACCAGCTCAAAGCTCACCCAGGTCCCTGTTCACGTCAATGATAATGAAGCAGACCTAAGGACCAAAACAGTCTTTCCTGTCTCTAGCTTTGATGGGAAGATTCAGACGTGATTGCCAGTTCAGCACTATGAACAAATACAGTGTATTTTCTTTTCTTGACAAACTTTTCCTTCAGTCCTCAATGCAGGTTGTGTCACATCCTCTGTCATGCAGTGGGATGATCAACCCCAGCCCACCTCTGAAATYCTGCTTTTATGTTTTATTACAGACAAGGAAAAGCTCTAGTCTTTAGTCTCTCCTCCTGCTTGAAAATAAGATTATAATCACCTTCAGATAGCTGCGTTTCAGGAACTAACGAAGCAAAACACTCTTTAATCACCGAATTTCTGCCTGCTAACCACTTACAGGCGCGCTGTGCCGCAGCCGCGCCGGCCCCGCGCTCCCACACACGTGTGGCTGTGCAGATGGGCAGTTTACTAGCTCACAGTGTTTGCCTGCAGCTGTGCCATTCAGCAATGATTTCCTGCTTGGGTTTTATACTTCATCCAAAACCGACAATCCTCTGTTTCCCTCAGAGGCTGGCTATGGCATTTATAAGATATATTACCTATAAAATACCCAAGTATTTGGCAGTCTTAAATAGTCTGATGCAGAGGACAACACAACACGGTAGGAAATGAAAGCAGTGAAAAGGGGAAAAGACAAAGTTTTGCAGTCTTGCCTGGGTTTTGATGGTTTAATCTTTCTTGGCCAAGCTCCTGAAGCTTTCCTGCAATTTTCTGAAGTGCTAGCCACATTCCTTTGCCAAAGGTGGAGCAAATCTCTGGGTCATCCATAAGATGTGGCTCAGAAACACACCCTTCTTACTGGAAAAGGAAAACCAGGAAGGTTTGCTTCTGCTTGCTGTTGAAGCAATTTATATGCGACATTAAAGGAATTTGCCTTYGGAAAGTAGTAAAAATACACAGTAAGGCTCTCTGTGAGAAAGATTTGGGAATTTTTTGTAACAGATCTTGCAAATGTAGATATACGAAGTGATATTGTGAGACTATTATCTGACTGTCAACAGTGGGGGAAACCAAACATCTGGCTGGAACGAGGAAAAGAATTTAAATCAAAGGAGATGCAGAGAGACTGAAGACCCTTCATCAAGAGAGAGAAAAATTAGCCAGAGTTTGGAAGAATCAACTGCCCTGTAATTTAGATACAGAGGAAGACAAACAAAAAAGGTTTCTGGTCTAGTGTGTTTAAAATCCTTACAATCAAATCCTGAACTTCACATGCCCATATATTTAGAAGAAATAAACATAAGACTGTGTAAGCTGAAGAAAGCATCTTTTTTTTTATTTTCTTCAGGTTTTAAAACTTGGAGCTCCCTGCTTTCTAAAGCTCGCTGTTTTCGTTAGCACCAAGAAGTGAAAATGAAATACGCACTGAGATCAACAGAAGGAAAAATCCGCTACAACCAGGAGAAAGAAAGTAAAGGGGTGAGTGGAAGGAGAGGAGGGCACACAGAATTTTGGCAGAAATCCAATTCTAAGCCAATGTGGAGTAAGCATGCTCTTGACACCTCACAGCAAACTCCAGACGGCAGAGAGCATAAACATGAACCTGCCTTTGAGAAACATTTGCCAAAATAAATATGTTTTCATAAAATCTAGCCCAAGTGACAGGCTCTTTTTTCATGGCTTTTCATTCCCTAAACTCTGATTTTTGAAGTTCTGTCTGTTTTCACCTCACCAGAAAGTAGTAGGTTTTCAATGAAACCACCAAAGATGGAGAGTGCTGGTAGATGTCTGCTTGTAAATGAGGACAGGGGGACACACTAATCCCTGACGCACCTTATGTGGCTCCAGTAYGCTGAAAACAAGAGTTGGCAGCAGGTTTGAAAGGAGTTGATACTGATCACATTTTAAGCAAGCAAAAAGAAGTATCTCTGGCATGGAATCTGCCATTCACACAGCAGGTCACAGCTACAGGGGATGTTGGCAAGAGATGGTGCATAAGTGGGGGAAATGAAGACAACTGGGCAGTTGAAATTCATGGTGCAAGTGCAAGAAAAAACTGGGAACTCAAGTGAAGATGAAATATTTTAAAAGCAAAAGAACCTCCTGGAAAATTCAATATTAAATGTACCTAAGAACTTAGAGCAAGATCAGTAACTTGCAGTCAGCTATGCAGATTGCAGATTCAGATCCGGGTATTACRAACCTAGAATATTCAGGGTTAATTTTATTTAAAATCTAGAACATTTGGTGCAAAAATGGCTACTTGGTCAGACAACTGTTATTTTACCAAGTACTGGTATTACCTGCATGACAGTTACACCTTCAGAATCCCTTTATCCCTGGTCCCTGTACACACTATATATTCCAGGCGTTTTGGGGATTTTTGCATCTCATAAWGGCACAGATAAGGTTCATGCCAAATTAAAAAGTTTTACTTGTGAAAGGACATTAGGTGAAAACACCCTAGTCAACAAGCTTCATATTTAAACACAGCTATGCAGAAGTTTTCAGAGACTTTTAACCATAAATAAACTTAAAACGTCTACAACATGGCAGAATTAAGTTTGTATCTATGTATGTTATATTACATTACATTATGGCCCACAGAGGGCCAACTTTTACTTGTTGCTGAAATGCAATTGCCTCTGGGATGAATCTTACTGAAACTTCAGCAAGAATGAAGAACAATGTAGCCAACTGAAACACAAGAAGAGTTTTGGGGAAAAAAAAACTAATACTGACCCCTTAAAGAAAAGAGAAAATAGTATTTCACAATTATGCTTTAATGAGATGTGATTTCTGCTCTAACCTGTATATATTGCTGGAGACTCTGTCACAGGACACAGAAAATAATGGTTCTGACCAATGGTGGTAAGGAAAACAAAATCTCATAAAATATTTTACAATAATAGAAGAGTCTATTTGAGTCTAATTTTGGGTGATCTTGCACAAGTTTAGGTAACAGTAGGTGCTGTTTGGCTTGATCCATGACAGGAATAGGGGCATCCACAGCTTTTGCTTCCTGCAGCTAGTTCTCACCAGCTTYGGACACCCTGAACACAACTGTCAGTTCCATTTACCGGCTGTCATTCATTTTCATTTTCCATGTTTAATGTTAAACACCATAAAATAGTATTAATGAGTATTAGCATTTTAATATCCTTCCTGTTTTATTAATCTGTGATGAAGCATGAAATCTACTGTTGCTGTCAGCACGCACCTGTGAAATCTGCTGTTACCCTCCATGGGTAGTTGCAGTTCCCTTGCTATCAGTTAGCACAGTCAGCTACATCTACAGGTGCAGATAGCATTTGTGATTCCCCACTACAAACAAGGAGATCATTAGCCCTTCTATACCTATTAGTATTTTTTTAACAGGCAAATGTTAGTTCTYGTACAGCTATGCAAGCATACACTGGGTTGGGTTTTGATCTTRGCTCCATGGCCTTCAACAGAGATTCTTCAGATCACATCAAAAGAACATGAGGCTGTATTTCAGACTGGTGCTCATAATTAATGTTAGAAATGTATACATAAATACAGTTTAAACAAATCCTAAGGCAACTTAGAGTTTTGGCCAGAAAGGAGTTGCATGTTTATGCAGAACAAAAAAGATGTAAGAAAAAGGGAGGGAAAAAGAAAAAAAAAAAAATGAGGGTGTGTTGGAAGAAAGAGAAAAGTTAATTCTGAACCCTGTAGGTACATAGTTCATGGTTCTCATCGTTTAAAGGATAAAGCCAAATAACATTTAAAAATTCCATGTAAGCTGGGAGCTCTCTTGTTGAATCTCAACGTTATTTTCTCCTGATCCTTTGATGGAGATTAAAAATTTCCATGTGAATACAAAGAAAGAAACAACAGTTACTCTGAGATTTTTTTCCCTGAGCATTTAATGCTCCAAACTAGAGCAGCCAGCCACCATTCCCATCTCCTCCCCCCTCCTTCAAGAAAAAAAAGTCAACTCACTTTGAAGAAAAGACAAAACAGGGTCAGGGCAGGGGGGATTAGGGAAATGATATTTATATCATGGACCAAATTAAAATGTCAATGCAAGAGGCAGGCAAACAGCCCATGCCACATATATACACCAGGCATGTTTCCTCAAGGAAACAGGAAAGAGATTTGAAAAGAGTTAATGCAGTCCTGAGTTAATACCACCTGCCTCAGACTCAACACCACTTAAAAGACAGTGTTTGGGTCCATTTCCCACAACGCCGTTTTAACAAGCACAATGGAAAAAGCAATTACAGGACTTTTCCCCTTCTTCTCACTGATTCATTACTAAAAATGCTGGAATTTCTGAGACATGCTAAGAATGTGGAGAAAGCAAAGGACTACATACAAAAGGAAAAAAAAATCAAGTGATAAATTTCTAGGGTGTGCCCCATCTCTGCAGAAGGCTAATTCTGCCCTTTTATCYTGCAATAATCCTTTTGGCTTTGTTTGGTGTACCCAAGACCAATTATAATAAATTAAAACTCTGAAGTAACCAGGCAAGCCAATAAACTACCAGGCAATTAATTGTATCCAATTCAATAATGTGCAGCACYCATCACAGCATTAAACATGCTATATTTTGCTATGTTCTATTTTTCCTCAAAGTTTGTACTACAAAAAGAGCGAATATATTTCTCAGATCCCACTGTGACTTCATATAAATTATTTGTCAGTGTATCTTACTTTTGGAKTTAAAAGCCTAGGGAGAAGACAAGGAAACTTTGAGAAATGTTCTACTAAAAGGTAATTCYATGACTGCATTTGTGCTTCATTTGTCTTTCCATACTATTTTCTAACTAAAACCTTCAAGCCTGACAGCAACATACTCCCAATACTCACAAGAACGTGCATGACTCATTCAAAAGCCATTACACAGCAAGCCAGTAAAACTGCACAGCTTTGCTTTGCAGGCTCAAGTTTATGAATGACTTCCCAAAACTGCAGAATCACCAAAACCCCACATTCCAGATGATGGAGGGAAAGCAGAAGACACGCAAGTGACAGTCACAGACACTGTAACACAGAGAGGAATCAGATCAAAGTACAGAAGGGATGGTATGGATTCAAACCACATAAAAAGCTGTTCTCAAGTTCCACCAAGTCTGGATGCAGTTAAAGGAGCAGGGATCTAACTTCCACTTTTGCCAAAAAGCCCTTTGGGAAACAAGGCAGCTTTCTGAAAAATTGACCACAGAAATTAAAACTCCTCAATTACATACTCAAATCCTTTGAAAGCGTGTGCACACTCAGCTCAGGTCATCTAAGTAACCTTAACTCTGCCCACTTGCCAAACAGCCAGGAACACCCCACAACTCCCGACTAACRCAGCTTTTGGACAAGAATGCCAGCAAGTTTAGACATTTTTAGAACTCCTCTCTGACCAAAAGTCTCTGAGGCTGTCGGAGGCCACCCAGGGTGTTTGGCAGGTTGTACACGCTGCTGAGGAATGGATCTCATTCATTCCCAGACAGCATCCCATTCTTCTAAAACAAGCGCACCTGCAACAAATGTGATTCCTTGCCAGAACTCATCTTTCCCCATTCTCTCCCACCTCCGCCTTTGCAGCCATCTGTGTCTGAGTTACCAACTTTTTTCTACATGCCTTTGAAATTAGGCTCCTTTTCTGAAAAGGAAACAGAGGCATTCTGACAATTTGCCTAAACAAACACATATATACGATGCATTTGATAAGGCTGACATGTATCCATAAACTGATGAATTAAGTAGAATTCAGGTGCATAACTATATATTTAGATAAATACATTTAAACTTCAGATTTGTCTATAAAACATGTAAGTGTCAGAGAATACAGATATAGCTGTAGCTTCATTTAGGCAATCTCTTCCACCCCACTCCAATGAGATTGCATTACAGGCACTGTAGATGTCCACGACTTTGCTGTTTCTCCATGCACATAATGTGTTTGGTGGTCTGCAATCAAATGGACCTATCCTCAGATTGATTAATTTCTCTTAGCAGTCTGGGAGATAAGCTGGAAGCTCTCCTGTGTAATTCAATTCTGCTTCCAACCTATACAAGTTCCATTTCTACACCCTTCTCCCAGYAATCATTCTACCTCAATTAATTCCTATCCTCTATACTGATTGTTAATCCTTGCTCCACCCTTTCCCTGTAGGACAACTCCTCTGTTCTTTTTACCATGGCATTTGCAACATGATCTTATGTCTGTGATAAGTCTACACTTTTTTTTTTTTGTCTTCACTTTATCCTTTCTTGAAGAACTTTTAAAGTTTTTTGACCAATGAACCCCATCTTCTCTTTTTCACAAGACAGCTTTTATTCTTTCCAGGTGGTATTAATCCATAAAAGTTTGGTGTAAAATGCTGTGTGACCTATAGTTCATCTCTGCATCTTTGATTTTGGGGAAATATCACTCCTTCTCTCCATTCAGCTCTTGGACTTCTTCAAAACCAGTACCTTAACTGGACAGCATTCAGCATTTCCCATAGATTATTTAAAATGTTATACTCCCTTTTTGTTTTTTAGTTTTTCCACTTTAAGTAAAGAAGTTCACAGTTGCTCGTCTTTGATTTAAGATGGTTCTAAGCAAGATCAGTCCTTACCTCACACTCAAGGCTCCTTATCATATTCAAAATGGAACTCACAGTACCATTACTGAGACAATAATGGGTCACTAAATTAATGAAGATACTTCTTAGCTACTCTATCCATGCATGTGTGCCCTATCATTACCAGTAGCATTTATGGTCCCATCTATATGCAGGAAGTTAAAAGTCCCACAACACAGTAATTCAATGCAACAATAAAGTCAGCAACAGTGTTACAGACACACTTATTACTCTTCATGTTTCATTTGCATGGCTAAGGCACAAAGAAATTTAACACTGAACACCTAGAATACAAAAGCTACAARAAAAAGTGAAATACTTGGAAAACAATAATTGTTTTCTCTCTTTACCCAAATTCAACCTGTCAGTAAAAGGGGACTCGGCATTTCAGAAGGATGTGTCTGAGGTGTTGTGGAAGAAGAGAGATTTAGAAGCAAAATGGAGAGGGGTAGAGAGGAAAACATTATCTTGAAAATTGTATATTCAGATAATTTGGATTGAGAATACAAAGGAATAATATTTTCCACTGAAAGATAGATGATATAATAGTATAACAATTGTATCCTCACAGGTAGATGTCTAGCAAAGCAAGATAATAACCTCACCCAAAGTATTATCTTGCATGCAAGTAGTACTGGGTACAGAAAATGTGCTGCATTGATAAAAGAATGCTTAGGGTGATACTGTCCAAGTGGTAGTGATTTAAGGAAAAAAAAAAAAAAAGGGGGAGGAAAAGCACACAAATATGGGTAAACAAATAATCATTTCTTCTTGGCTCCAAATTCACATTTGTGTGAARGCAAAAGTCAACTTGATTGAAGGTTACCCAAGGAAACTTAAAGTGCATCAAACAGTGGAAAAAARTAGTTAACAAATTTCAATGTTTCTTATCAGATCAGAGGAAGCCCAGCTGAGGCCACCAAGAGGGCCAAATGCACATGACACAGGAGGAGAAGCTGGGGAAGCTGGGTTTGTTCAGCCTCGAGAAGAGAAGGCTGTGGGGGAATCTGATTACAGTTTTCCACTACCACAAGTGAAGTGATATAGAAGACAGCCAGACTTTTTCCAAGAGGTGCACAGTAAAAGGGCAAGAGACAACAGATGCAAGCTGCAACACGGGAAATTCCAGTTGGGACATAAAGAAAACAACTTTTCAGTGAGTGGTACAGTCCTGGGAAAAGGTCCAGTTTCCATCCTCAGAGATTTTCAAAACTCAACTGCAAAAAAAAACCCTGAGCAACACAAGTTAGACTTACTTGAGCAGGAGGTTGGACGAGATTCTGCTAGACATCCCTCCCCAGTCTAAATATTTCTATGATTCTATAATTGAAGGATGTTTTTCATGCCCTCCCTAAATTAATTTTTTTTTTTACAGAATGCAAGGGGTGATAATATGATGCTGAAAATCACAGAGAATAACACATCTCAACATTTACGTTAGAAAAAATTTGCATTATGAGCAGCTTGGATGCACAGAATACTATGCTGTAGCATGCTTCGACATCTTAAGCACATGGCTACTATGGAGTATCATGGTCTCACAGAAAGTTTTGCAGTTATTCATGAAGTTGACCAGTTGCAGTTCAGCACACCCAAACATATGTCTACTCCCAGGTAGTCTGCTAACAGGAAAAGGAATTGTATTTCTTACAGAAGGCATTTGCTGAAAATCATAATGTGTTTAAATCTAGTTTGGATCATTAGGGCTTTTTCCCTTGAGGTTTCAGGAGTGAGCTTGATTGGTACCATGGAAAGATGATAACAGTAATGATACCCTGGAGGAGGAGGACATCAACAAATTTTAAATCCTGGCATTTCTAGTAGGGAGCAGGGAAAGCTCCAACAGCTGGATATGTTTGACAAGGAAAGGAAATGGTAAAGATGAATTGCCATTTCACATTATAATAGATTAAATGCACTAAGGAGGAGCTTGAATTGGCTTGATTGTGGGGTTCCCCCCCCCCCCCCCCCCCCCCCCCCCCCCCCCCTTTTTCTCTTCCTTGTTTGGAAAGCTACAATCTATTTGCCCTGTATTCACACAGTATACTTCCTGTAGGAGCTATTTGTTTATTTATCCGTTTTAATCACAAGGAAAGTATTCATTATAAAATCTCTCTTTACAGCAAAGGAGAAACCTTCCAGCCACACGGCTGACACATGTTAACTTGCAGGTATTCACAGAGCAGGTTCTGTTTTAAGCCATCTTTCAGGCAGCCACACAAAGACCACCAAAGCTGGGTGTTCAGCTCTGCCAGACCTCCCCCAGCCAGCAGCCCTTGCCAGGAAACACAGGTGACAGCCTGAATGATAAAAAGGCATTTAGAGGGGAAAAAGAAAAAATGTACTGGTTTAGTCTGGGCAGCACCTTAATATAAACCTGCAGGGGCCTTTGTGTACAGCATAGCAYACAGCCATCCAAGCAGGAGCTCCAGAGCCAGTCACTCGCACCTCCAGTTTCCAAAGATCTCACTCTGSCCTGCCCTTTATCGAGGGGTAAAAGGGTGGCTCTGCTGCAGCTCTTTTCATGGCTGCAGATCTCCCAACACAGCACTCAAACAGCAAACCTTCCTCTCCCCTTTTGGTGCTGGCCCAGCAGAGGCTCTCTAGACACAGCAGAGGGGAGCTGTGCAGAGACGTGTGCTCTGGGATTGCAGCTGAAGCAGTTTGGAAAGGCAGAGTGCTATGACCTCACACAATTTGCTCTTATTTATTTCAGCAGTTCAAAAAAAAAACAAAAAAAAAACCAACCCAAACCCCAGTGTTTAACTTTGTAAACAAATCATACTGACTTTGGCTATAAAGTTTACTGCAAATTTGCTCAGTTCAGAAAAAGTTTCTCTCCTGGCAAATTCTGGCAGGCAGCTCTCCAGCGCTGGAAGAASTGCAGAAGACTGATTTGTTTTCTCAGCTACAGCTCAAACTCTCCTGGGGTGCACCCCAAGAGGAGGGCTCCCCAGGGAAAGTGGATTTCCCTGGCAGCAGGCAAGATGTTAGCACTTGGCATACCCAGGATAAGGCACCATGAATTGCTAACTCAGACCTTTTTGAAGTGACCACAATGCTGCTGTTCATCATTCTTGYCTTTCTAGTACCACACATGATCCTTCTGGCTGTAGGAAGAGCTGCCCAGGTGACTATACCAGGGAAACTGTGGATTTTCTACACCCAAAACATCAGAAGGACTAGATTCRGGACAAAATGGTGATTTGTAAAGCATATTACTAAATACAATAACATTTTACCTGGCTTTTAGGAGGAAGAGGGGTGGSAAAAAGGGGGAAGGACACCATGAAAGTATGTGAAATGTCTTAATTCCTAATTCCTGAGGAAGAAGAAGAAGAGGAAGATGTGTGTTGTCAACTTTGTTTAACATAAGCCTACACAATCTTTTGAAATGAAGTGCGAAGATCATCTTATGTCYGAAAGTGCATGCAGCACTCTGGTGGAGAACAGAGAATCCAAAACATCTGAGCAAACACACAGTGTCATCTGCCTGCACCAAAGCTCAGATGACCAACATTCAGAGGTGGTGCAACTAGGGTGCCCAAAGAAAAACTGCCCAGAATTTCCTGTTGTAAGTTTCTGTCTTCATCTCTTTGTAAACTTATGCCAAAGTGTAACTGTTCTGGCTGAAATTACCCATGCCAGGTGTTTYCCTCAAGCTGATTATTTTTTGGATAGCGTCATCAAAAATGTCTCAGCTATTTCCAAGAAAAAAATTATGGAAAATCCCCTTTGTTTTGACCACGTTAAAAATATTTCATCTGCTCTGCTGAAAAGCTCCAGCACTTCCATGCTTGGAATTYGGCACAGCACAGGGTTGTCTTTTTGTCTGGACTTTACATTTGTAAACAGAAAAAGTGCCCATACTCCATCAGACTAAGTTTGCAAAAATACTGTTTGTACATGCTTGGAAGAGACCTGTTTGATTTGGGTTTCCTTACTTCTAAAAGGCAGAAGTCCTTCTACCTTGGGCATGCTCCATTCTCTCTTTTCTGCAAAGTAATTGAAGTGCTTGAGCACTGCTCCACAGAGAAACAGAGTATGCTCCAGGCCAAGGTTATAAATGCTGAGATGGATATCCTTGGAAGTTTAAAGCATCCCATCTCCTTCTGACGGCTGACCTGAAAGGTGATAAATCTATGTTGATAACAGCCACTCCATCAGCAACAGTCACAGTAGACTCACTGATTAATTCTAAAAGTATCACAGAAATATATGTACACATACTTAAAGGATATTGTGGTAATAGTTTGGGCACTCAAATTAAGAAAAGCTGTAAGCATGTTGCTTATACGTCATTTAAGACTTCATGTGCTCACATTATACTACAACCCTTAAAAACACACCTACTTTTCCTCTCTCCCCAATCTCAATCTCTTCTTCACCCAATGCAAAGATGGACTATGCCCTGGGGATGAATCATGGCTGTGTAATGAGGCAGAAGAATGACTGCCTCATTTGTTAGAACACGTGTGTTAAATGTACAAGAGKGCTCTGAGAGGAGAAAAGAACTGCTAAGATGTAAGGCAAATGAATGATGCCTGAAGAACTGATTTTAAAATTTTTTTATGGATGCTGCTGAATGCAGAACATAAATCTAATTTCAGCAGGTTGCCATTGATTGTTACCCTGCAGCAGCTGTCATCAATGGAAAAAATTTTTCCAATATTATGAAACATTATCTCTGTATATTGTTATGAATTGAAAAATGGCATACTTAAGACAAAGATGCTTAAAACTTCAGCTCTTATGTACCCTGGTTTCTCCCCTTCCAAACCACTGCTTCACTAACAGGGGTGCTGAAAAGATAGTTAATGAAGTGTGTGCAGGGCATTACAGTATCAGYGATGAGCACCAAGAGGAACATATTTACCTTTACCTTTCCAWAAGGAMAGTATTTATCTAATATTCAGAACAMGATTTAAACCGGGAATAAGCTGGTAGCCTTCACCTGAACTACTGAGGTTAGGTACAACACTGAACAGTATCTCCTTCAGAAAACATCTGAGGCAATAAATGAAGCAATGGTCACAGAGGGGAAAAAAAATCCCAAAACAATGTACAAAGTCATGCAACTGGAGGTGGTATCATAATATGTGGCAAATACAAAAGAGAAAGCTGCACAGGGGATCTCAGATGTGGCATTTATTAACTGGCAAGTGCTAAAATTTACAAAGTCGTTATTTTTAAATGTAGCTTTTTGTATGTACAACTTGTAACTAAGGTTTGATTAGCACATACCTGACAAGCTCTGCACTGATGAAATTGAGGACCTTACTGATTAGGACCATATMCTGCTTTGCTTTAGGCAGCCTTGATCTGGCTTTGGACTTTCTGGTCTACCTCAATATGGGATGGAAACAGCAGTCTCCCCATGCCTACAGGTTTCAGCTGTGAGCATGGTAAAATTCTTACAAATATAACCAATGTTGTCATCTGTACCTGCACAACTGACTTTGGGCACAATGCCATTCATGCCTACATATATTATAAATGCCTATTACGTATGCTCCTAAGCATACAGAGACATATCTTCAAGACTTAAATTTCCAAAACAAGTTTGAGTTTTCCATSTTAAAACTTTACAAGAAAGAGGATTGCTCTATATCTGTCTCCCCATTGCCTTCCAATAAATTAGGCATCTTACTTCACCAGACCAGAGCTTT
Source organism: Malurus melanocephalus (assembly GCF_030028575.1). Lineage (NCBI taxonomy): Eukaryota > Metazoa > Chordata > Aves > Passeriformes > Maluridae > Malurus > Malurus melanocephalus. Next base: position 1,826,600 of record NW_026623260.1, on the reverse strand, counting down.
AGGAATTTTCAGGAAAAACAGAACACAAGGCACCATGCAATTTCCCTTTGATCACATTTCTCCTGGTAGCAGCTTTGCTGGGATTGTTAGCAAGCCAACTGTCAGCACACAGCAAAGAAATACCAGCGCATGTCTGCGCAACACGCGGGGCTCACACGGCACAGGCCCACATCCTGCCCTCYGCTACACATGAAGCTCACAGGGGAAAAGGAATAAGGACTCTCTTCTTCCATCTGCTCTGAATGCAGCAGTGAGGCAGGATTCCAACCTAGCACTCAGGAGAGTGCCAAAAAAGGGACTGGCTACTGTGCTGGCTGCCACCCCAGGGCCCCAGGGGTGTGAGGCCCGCCAGCTGTGGGGTGGAGCCGTGCCCCCAGCCAGCTACAGCCGCTGCTTCTGTCTCRCTGCTGGCTCAGCTCGTGGAACGATTGCTTTAAGAAAAGCAATATTATGCAGTTCATCATGTGCTGCAGGTGTTCACCTTCAACTATCCCTGCCCTGTGCTGGCAGAGCAGCTCCAGCAGCATGCATAGCCTGTGCTTGCCTCTCTTCCCACGCCACAACGCGCGGCACCTACGAGATCCCCAGGCTGGATTTGCTCTGAAAGAGGAAATGATGAGGAAAGGAAAGCTCTCACCTAAATACAAGGAGCTCGTATTTTTACTGACTTCCCTCCCATGCAGAGGTGTGACACAACTCCACACCCTCCACCAAGACCAACCTCAGCAACTCTAATTTCACTGATGAARAAAGGAACCTGGTGAAGGATCAAASGTTCTCTGCTGAAATAAACCCCAGCGTCAGGTACCACCAGCAGAAAATTCAGCCCAAACCAGCTCCTTCACATTGAGGTCACAGCTCCCATTCAGACAGGATAAATCCCGTTGGTAGCAGGGTATGGTCTGTGAATCTCATGTGAACAGACCCAGAAGTCACCAGGKTTGGGTATCCACGGCAGATGCAGGSATAGAGACGTTCACCCGAGGGCAGAGCTCCCAATCTTGTACTGGCACCCCTGTGCAGAGGCTGCCAGTGCACTGCAGCTGAATAAAGAGCACTTTTTAATCAACATATCTTGGTGAAGCACAAGTGTGGAAAGAAGAAAAGGGACAAATTCCAGCTGTAGGAAATAAACTGTTATGAGCAAGAATTTCTTCAGCTGTTGCCCAAGCAAGCATGGAACCATGAGCGTTTGAGCTTGGTAGACTTGGACAGGGTAGGACTCTTGCACACTTGACTTCACTAGRATCCAGTGCTGAACTAATGGATGAGTGATAGATGGAGATTTAACTGCCAAAATGCATTTTTTTCTTCCTAGGAGAGGAAAGAAAAACCAGTTTCATCCCTGAAAAATAAATTCCCCATGTTTAAATTACATTAGGGGAATGGTATTTTTTTTTTGTCTGGACATACATATTTGAGGGGCTTCTAATAAACAGAATATTTCCTCTGACTTTTATTCAAAGGCACTAGTAAGTTCTGCCTTTTAAAACTCAAGAATTTGATTTGCTATAGTGCAATAAACTTCAGGCAGGATAATCATGAATTCAGGCCTTTTAAAATAGTTCATAAAAATATATTAAAGGACTACAAACTGAGTTACAGGCTACCAAACAGTATTTTGACCTCTCCTAATATCCCTCACCACAGAATCACACAACTGCCAAACAAGTACTGATTATTTTCCAAACAATCCCACCCAGAAGAGGAAACAAATGCATAGAAAAATTAAAGGATCTGTCTAGTACCACAAAGCAAGACAGTGATAAAGTTGATGAAAAAAACTTTGGTATCATGACTTCATCTTGGAGCTGAATATTCAGCCATTTTCCAAAGATGCCACACAACAAAGTTGTCTCAAATCCTAAAGCAASATTTAAATACTTAGACAGAACCAAGGTCTAGCTATTTCATGTTCTCTTTTCCCTGTTTTCATATTAGTTGATTGTGACTTCATACTTTACCTCCAACACATACATTAATCCAAATGCAATTTACTTTTACAGGTACAGCTATAAACAAACTAGATTCACCCAGGCAGAGCTTGTTCTTGCCACATCTTTGCAGCTAAGCTGGGACTCACTGAAAAAGAAACAGATCCCACACAGATAACCCATTAGTTTTCATGTAATGCTTCAACCTGGAGGTAATCACAGTCTTCCTCTACAAAAGCCAGTTGTAGCATCTGAATTTTTTACTGCTGGGCAACATCTTTTCAACTTTTGTATGTCAAAAAAACATTTGAAAAAATGTAAATGCTTCACTGAGCTACAAACAATGAAAAAAGGTGTTCTGCCTGCCATCAAATCCCGCTGTTAAAATATTAACACAATGTAAATATTGTAATATTGAGGAAGTACACTGTGTCAGTACTTCCTGGCACCGTACAAGAGCTTCACTGTTCACTTCAGTCCCTGCTGTTAGTTTTAAACACGCACAACTTAAACAAGGCATCTGAGCTTCTCCAGTCCTGGTGCGGAATTGCAGAGAGGCAAAAATCTTACTGCAGGTTCTCTCTAGACTCAAAACCAAAATATTAAAATGAATCCTTAAACCCAAACAGTTATGTAGATGTCAGTACTTTCGAGGCAAAAAAAAAAAAAAAAAATCCTCAGAGTCTTTCAAAAGTCTTGGCATACTGCTGCCAAACATGGAAAGATCTTTGGGTATGCACTGTCCTCCCCTTCCTCAGACAAGAAAAACAAGCTGCAAATGCCCACCAATGCCAAAAGTTTGAAAGCTGAAGTTATTCCTCATGGCAGAAGTCCCATTCCCCAGATTTGCCAGTTAAGCACATTACTTGCAATTGACTCTCTCMACTAACTGAATAAGCAGCATTTGTGTAATAAAGAGAATGAAGTAGCTACCTACCATTAGTAAGCCAGATGTTGCTATCAGGTCTTAAAAAACTCTGCCTAGATGCTGTAATGATYTATTTGTCATGGAAGTGTCACAGAAAAGCAGCACAGCTTCAAAAATAGTGAAGACAGAGAATAACCTCTCCACAGAAAACAACAAAAAAACCCTAGTCGGTCATACTTGCAAAAAGTCAGTAGACTTGTTCTATGGGGATCTGGGGGCAACCAGAAGAGTTCAGAGCAGAATTTTACCCTACTGGCTTTGTTTAATACAAGGTAAAATCCTGACTGACGAAGTCAAAGATCTCACTGGTTTCCACTGAAATAGCGTAAAGCATTGAAATCTGAAGTTACTGCTATTTACAGAGGCCTCTCTGAGTGACATAACTGACAAAGACCATCCTTGTCCCACAGATCTAAATTCAAAAAGGAATGAATACCAGGGAAAAATAACTGAATGTGTGAAATGTCTAATATTCCAGAAATGTCTAAGCCCAGCAWAACTAGGTCCTAGGATTTCAAGAAATAAGTCCTAGAAGCTGCATTATGACAAAAGAAAAGTGTAAACACTGTTTCATGCTACCACAGGAAACACAAGAATTCCAAACCCTCACCAGCTTTCTAAAATACATTGAATAAATGGTTTATTCCAGCTTTAAAGCATTTGCTACTCCTGAAGCTTTCTCACCTTTCACACACGTTTCTGTACGCAAGTGGGAACTAAAATAACTTGTACAATGCCCACATGTACCAGTCAAAAGTATCAGATGAGCCTTATTCTTATGCATGGCAAGAAATTGCCCTGGGGGTTAACACAGATTTTCCACTTTATTTTAACTCACTCACAGACCCTTATTCTGGRAGAGTTCCTTCGAGCATGTATCCAGCTGTATCACCAGATTTGTATATGGTCAAGACTAACATAAATCTCCCACCCTCAATGTTTTTTCACATGTCAGTCTATCTGCTAAGAAAATGTACTATGAACACAACACTTAGCCCCTGTATCTTTTATCTTACTTAAAAGGGGAGAAAAACTCTTGAGAACTCAGTGAGCACTCAKTATATGTAATAGGCATGAGAGGGCTATAAAAAGTCTAGGAACAGGACATCATTCCAAAACTGAACTACTTACTGTGAGGGGGAGTGTTCATTTGTTTGTTTTTTAAAGACAAACAGGGTTTTTTTTTGTCTGTTTCATGAAATATTATAGCTAAGATCCTTCTCCACTTCCATAAATGGATGTTTTTCTAACTCTCGGTGGGTGGTCTCAGAGTTTTGACAGAGGAACACCACAAGCTAAAAACATAGGATGCTACAGAGATAGCCCACCTGCAGTGGTGGTGGATGTGAAGGGGCAGAGAGAAGGTGATTGCAAAGACCAAAACAGACTGTGGTGGGGGAAATCAAAGGTCAGAAATGTATTCACAAGCCTAACAATGGAGAAGYCTTGGTAAAACGAGCAGCAAAAAAGAACAGATACATTAGAAAAGGAGGGGATGCATAAAAGAGACAAAAATGTTAGTGTTCAATTATGCTGGTTTTTTTTTTTTGAGAGGTTTTTTTTGTTGTTATTGTTTATTTTTTTATTTGTTTGCTTGGGGTTTTTTGGGGGTGTTTTGTTTTATGTTTTTTTCCCAAAAGATCCAAATAAGAAACATAGACATAATGTTTGGCATTCCTTTTGGTATAGTTTAAGTTTTCCAAAAACGGGTTTCTTTTATATTTCTATTTTATGCTAGCTAATTTAATGAAAAAAAAAAAAAAAACCAACTTCCTTTAAAAGCTCTGTTGTAAACCATATGTCCATGCAAACATCTGCTACTACCTTGTGTGTTCCTTGGTTTCTTACCTGTTTTCTACCARGAAGTCTACCACATATTTCTTCAGACAGTAGAGATGGGCATCCATCAGCCCTGTTCGGATGTGCATTCTGGGGTGTCTGGAAAAGAACAAAAAAAGGGAAATCATGGAGCTTTTGCATGGTGTTTACACGAGCTTGATTTTGCAATGAGGTCAGAGGATAGTGACAAGTGTGCAAACGCCTGTTCCTTTCCATCTACCGTTGGATTGCCAGAAGAGAAGAGTTCAGGCCATTATTGGGCTGTGTCTATAAACTTACACCTGCTGGCCCTGGGCTGATTTGCTGTGAACAAAAACACCTCCTCCAAGGAGTCATTACTCCTGCTACATCTTCTCATGTAAGTGGAAATTGCAYATTACTGGGCAGAAAGCCAAAGTAATGGGTCCAGAGTGCTAAAAGTTACAGTGGGTAATGTCAGGGTACAATAATTCAAAGCTTCTGGCTAAGTGCCTGCCTTAATATATATGCAAGGCTGGGCATGTTCTGCTAGCAAACACAACAACACTACTGTATTTTCTCCAACCCTTCCTGGAGGGGAAGAAGGGAAGGAGATGGGGTCTGTTCACCTTTCCTACACCACACATTACAAATGATTGCCACAGCTCAATTACAAAGCATTTTGCTATCCAGCCCAGTAAGCTGGGAGAGATCAGGAAAACTCCCACTCATCTTAAGCCAAACAATGGCAAACAGGGAAGTCTTTGCTTTCAGAGCAGTGGCAGGTTAATATTTCACAACCTCAGGAATCTCTGGTGTTTCAAAATTTTAAGAACGAAGTTTAAATCATAGAGACTCATTGACTGCTTCTATTGCTTCTCTTTATGCTTTCTCCATACTTGGATAATGGAAACCCTTTTTGGAACCTGTCTCAAACCAGCTAGATATTTTAGGCCAATATTACTTTCCCTTCCACAAATCTGTGGCCTCATTTGAGAGCATTCTGGCTGTCTGAACACTCACCACCAGTTCCCAAAACACAAAAGCCACAAGAATATTTAACCTGCAGATTAGAAATGACAAAACACAACAACAGTCAGGGACTATGCTGAGGCTTCAAGACATCTGTAACTGCACTCATGGTCGCAGGCTATCAAGGACAGAAATTTCAATCCACACTTGAAATTGTCTCAATTTTTCCTCCTTTGATGTATGGATTTCATAATTAAGTTTGAACATATTTTATCAGTGTACTCTATCCCAATTTGTTTGCTTATTCCAGAACATGCTAAAGTCAGATGGTTGWGATCATGATCACTTGTATTTTATGCAGATAGCTCAGCAGAAGGATCACTCACACATTTGGCATGCAAATATATATAAATATAAATAGTAAATYAGTACTATCACACCAAATATTTAGTAACACCAAAGCTACCAAAACCATCAGGTGTTGTAGTAAGCCATTTTTCAGTTCGTTTCTCAGTTAATGCTTTGAACTACCAAAGTATTTAAGTCTCAGCATTTCATGACTTATGTGGCATTTCTCAAGCATGCCATTCAATTGAAGCTACGCATGTTTTTGACTATAACAAAATTCTTAAGTCTCATTTGCAAAGGAAAACTCTTATAATAGTAGTACAACACTCTGCAGTGAAGTATGTGGTACTAGAAAATGATATATGCACTTTCAGTAGATTACTTCATTAACAAAACATGAGCTCACCTAGCAATGCTCCAGTACTGATGTTATCAGTGGCCCAGATGTTGCTGTGGAAGTCAGCCCAAAYAGCAATGTTCCTTATGCAAAGAGGATAGGGAATCCACTAATTTTAATGAGATCTTGCAGTTGAAAGTCAGCAGGTTCCCTCCTGCTCTGCATTCTGAGACTGGTTTCCACATTTTGTGTATGTATGAGAGGGAGAAATTTCCTAACTTCTCTAAGAAAGGTTTCTTTGTATTTATGCAACAAATATAATTGTTTACTGGGAAAATGAATAAATCAATGGAACAAGGCAGTGAACACGCAAAAGGATAGAAATGGATGCAACATGGGAAGGAGAGGCAGAAATTGGAGGAAAAAATACAATTCTAACCTGAAGATGATAAACAAGACAAAATTTCTTTAGTGCCAGAAAACCAGCTTTTTCTCTTCCTATTCAAGGTTTTTCACAACCCCCCTTTAAACACCAGGCAGGGGAAGGCTGCAGGGGCTAGGCATCAAGCAAGGGTGTAAAACAGGAACTCCCCAGAAAATGCTGGTTCTATTGCCAGTGTCTGTGTGGCTCTGACACATGCAGTCTCCCCACCTGCAAACTGGAATAACGCTATTTAGCTACACCGCAGGACACTGAGGATTTGTGGTCTGAAGTTTGTATCTGCATGCAAGCATTGTACCAAGTTTTTCTGTAGCTAAGCAACTTCGTCAAAAAATTATACAAAATCAGTGCAAGTGGACAAATAGTAGAACAGTGCTATCCCAGATCCTCCATCACACATAAAAAAAAAAAACCAAAAAAACCCACAAAAAGCAGCCAGACAACAAGACGTACTGAAACACCAGTCTGAGTTAGCTTTCAATATAGAATATACTAACAATAATGGAACATCATGCTGGACAAGAGGGAGGTCCCACAATRAAATCCTCTGAAATACAGACCACCTAAGTGATTTGCAACAGAATAGTCCCATAGATTAATATTATAATCACAGCTTCAAAGGTCAAACAGGCAAGTTTGGGCACATGCATAAACAAAGCTGWGATTTCTGTAAACCAGACTCGAGGAGAGAATAGCCACACTAAACCAGACTGATAAGAGCACTCTATCATAACAAGSCACTAAAGATGATGCTAATTTTCATTGACTAGTGCTTAAACCAGTTTATCTTCAGGTAAAAGCAAAGGAGCCAAATAATCTAACAGATAAGAGCAAACTCCATCACCATTTCAAATGAGCATCTGGTTACTAATATTGAAAGCCACACTCCCATCTCATGCCTCTGATCTCYCACTCCATCAGCTAATCTTTACAACATATGAAAAATGAGCCCGTCGCAAGGAACAGCTGATACAGAGAATCGAATAACAAACAATGCAGGAGCTGATGCACCTAGACTTATTGCTCCGAGGGAGATAATACAGAGGGCTTTTAATTATATCATCAAAGCAAGGGAGAAGGTACTAGGAGGGGCTGGCTGCAGATGGTTAAGTGTTAATGAATGCCGGGTTGGGTGGTTTATCAAAAAGAAAAAGACTGGATATATATCTGAGAGGGTCACCCCTGAGATGAAAGTTGCAACAGCCATTGTTGGAGATCTTTAATGAGGGAGGAATGTCAAACGTGTACTCTGTAAGAATCATACCAATTACTAAATGAACTTTGGTTCAATCTAGCAAATGTAATCAAGTACAAGTCATTAAAATATATAGTAAAACTCCCTTTGGTGCTGCCACTATGGCCTCTATTACTGTCTGTGCTCCCATGCAAGGAGGGGGCTGCTTCCAGTTATAAGCTCAGTGTTAACTGATGGCAGATTTTAGTCCTAATGATGAGGCACAGAGGGCTCCCCAGCAGAAAGTCGACAATGAGAAGGCTAGGAGAGATCTGTGGAGAAGTCAGGGAAAGATCAGCAATTAAAAGAGCAATTTCAAAGAATGCAATTTAACGTGTAAAATTAGCTTTTATTAGCACATAATTCCTCAAAATCCTGACTCAGGATGAGAGTGCATAAAGGTCTGCAAGAGTCCTTAGAAAGGTCTGTGCCTGTAATTCCTGACACGCCATTGTGAAATAATAAGCAGTACTAACAGGATTGATGCATGCTTCATACATGGCATTGCTTTGAAAGTGGAGCCCAGAGCTTTTCTTTCCCTGATAACCCCCCTCAGGACTTCCTCCCTCAGGGAAATCARCCACTGATAGAGCAAACTTCCCTTGTTTAAAGGCAAAAAGTCGGACAATTGTTTCAACTGTAAACTAATTAAGAGAGATTACCACCAAGAGCTGGAGGTTCCAACCAGCTCCATACTCCCACTGACAGTGTGATAATGCCAGGCTGGGGTCAAAATCATAAATCTGAAGGGAGCACACACAATGCTTAAAGCCAAAAAGCCTCTCTACTAAGCATGGGATATTGCCACATTAACCTCACCACCTCACAAATAAACTAGCTGAGAAAGAGAAATCCCATGGCCTCTTTCCCTTTAACTTCATACAGCTGTTGACGGAAAATWTGAAGGTCTTTAAATAAGCTCAAGKACCTGAGGCTSTCTGTACTCTAACACTAATCCAAGCAATGACACAATAAAAATCTAATCATATCTGCTATTAACCTGGCTCCTGAACTGATACCTGAATTACATCCACTGTGGGCTGATGGGGTATTAGTTCATCTTCCTCCCTGYCCTTCCAAAGTAAACAACTAACAGCATGCTAAGTGCAAACTATGCATTCCACACTTGCATCTTTTCTAACTAATGGCATGTAGCTCACATAGTCCATATAGCCAAACACTCTATCACATTCTCCCTGTCCCCCACACCACGAACCGTGCTCTTGCATGAAGCAGCATGCGGTCCAGTTCAAACACAGCGCTGACCCCTGCCTGTCTGCAAGAACGTGGTGCTCTCGTGTTGATACAAAGCCAGTGTACAGATCAACATGAAGAGAAGTCTCACAGCAAAAGCTGCCAGACCACCTTTAATGTTTCAAGCATTCCTGCTTTTAAAGGAAAAAAAAATAATCCCTAAATCGCATTGCTCATTTACGGGACAGCTCTTGGCTGTAAACTCACTAATAATAAAAGACCACTGTTACACTGGCTCTTCAAAAATCCCAGACACCTTATGACCTTAATTTTTTTTTATTTTTTTATACAGTGCTTTTGGCTAAAAAGATCCCAAAGCACTTAGCCAAATGAATGTCCCCACTGTATCCCGGGTCTCCTTTGCCCACCGGTGAAATGCTGCCACCTCTGGGCTGCAGAGCCGCGGCGGCGCCGGCCGGACCCTCCCCTGCGCCCTTCGACCGCCGCTGCACAGGAGCGTGGGCACAGGGGAAYCGGAGAACGCTGCTTTTTGGGAGGAACTGCTTCAGTTCTGGCTGAGGAACGCCTCAGCAATGGGACCCCAAGAGTTCAAGGCAGAACAGGCCACTACGATGTGTCTYCCAACACATGCCATGAGCCTTGGATGACCCTGACCTCTCTTTCCCCGTTCAGGAGCACCCCCTCACTGCTCCTCTTCCTCCAGGTTTGTAACAACTTTATTTAAAAAGACAGGAGGGCAAGATGTGCTTTGGTCCCTTGAGGACCTGGCAAGAGAGGACAGACCACTGCAGTTCTGGTAACAACTACCCATCATCCATCCTCACAGCTGCTGCTGCTAAAGAGACACTGCACCAAGAATGGGAAGTACTTTCCAAATGAAAATGTTTTATTGATCTAGTGACCTAAGTTGCTTGAAAGCCTTCTGAATAATAAATATTTTTCACTTAAAACCTTCACCACATGCCATTTTTCTTTGTTGCATTATGTTATTAATACACCCATGAGACTATAATACAAACTCTGAACCTACTTCTGACAAAAACATGCTGAAAACTTTTTGGTAAAGGAACTAACTTYCATTGAAAGCCAAGTATTAAATCATTTTCTCTAGTATAAAGAGTRTAGGTTAGCAGTCAGAACTCAGGATTAATATTTGCTCAAGGTCAGTAATGGTTTACAATAAGCCAGTGTGACCTCCCTGTAGAAGGAGTCGTTTTCTTGGCAACAACGCTGTGTTTTAACATTAACACCTCTTTGGACTTAGATGCTGAAGAGCAAGGATGCCAATGGCTGYGCAGCCATGTCATCCCACGAACTTACAAAAAGTATTTTTCTTATCCTGCTTCATTTTCCTCAYATGAAAAGGAGAACAACAGTTAAATCCTCACCCACCCAAGTCTGAGGAGTGTTCCCTGGGGGTGCATGGCCACGTCACTGGATGCATGTGCATTCCCCGGGRAGCACACCAGACACAGCTGCTGGTGAAAACACTTCCCTAAACCTGGTTCTAAGGGTCTTCTCTACCAAACTGAGTGTGAACAGCTGTAGGAAATAACACAGGGGCCAGGCTGCCCACAATACTGCCGCCCCTTTTCTCTTTCCCTGTCACTGGAAAAACAGAGTTCATGCAAATATTTTATACTAGACACTTTTATACTAGATACTATTCTGCTAGAATACCCTGACTGCTATGTAGAAACTGGGAAAGAAAAAGAGAGAGACCAAAATGATAATAAGCCTAGAGTTTGGTGTGAACAGAAGAGAATACACTGTGAGGGAGGGCGGGGACTGCTGGAGACATTATTAATAGGTTTTACCCTTGAGCTCTGGCAGCTACTTGTTCTATACACAGAGGAAAAGGATTAATCAAGCCTTGCACGTAAAGGTTCTTTCTATGGTCTGCCAAAATATTTAAAGGACTATATACAAAGTGTAAGCCTTATTATTATACACATTCAATGTAATCATCTTATGCTACAGTTAAGGCCAGGATGACAATAAAGTAGATTATTGTGTGCTATAACCAATTCAATTCCAACACAACGGGACATGGCTTAGTCACTTAGTTCAGATCTGGTGTTTGAGCTTATTTTTCTTATGCTGGGCTAAACTGCGAYTTAAGAGATTTAATCGAGCTTTGGGAAATGCTTTCTTTGCTAAAGAAGAAGAAAGAACTAAGAGTCTGCACCTGGCAACCCTAATAATTTCCAATTTTCAGGTCATTTTGCTTCCTACTTCATAGAAATTCACCTTAGTAAATAATTGTTCCCTAAAATCACCAGGGCTGAAAGGATGACAACACATCAGAGGAACAAGTTTTAAGAAAACAGCTGGAGCTGGAGGATTGTATAGAGACTACTGAAGAACAGCAGCTCCTGCTGATCCCTCCTACATCAGTTCCCAAAGGGCTAAGCAGTAGACATATGATATATTTTTTTAAATTAAATAATTACAGTAAATGCATGGGAAACAGTGAAACTGAATACTAGGTCAAAGCTGCAGGTCTATAGCTTAAACACAGCAAGGCTGACACAATTTCTTCATGACACTGGCCTGGACTCAATGGCAAACAAAACTGTACTCAGCAGTGTGAGCCTTGCTTGACAATGCTCTAAAGACCTTCTGCACTTTCCAGGTGAGGTGGGTCCTACTTAGAATATATGATCTGCAAAATTTGGGAGTTTAAGCTGACAGCATACCTTTGAGCTACTGAAAAACATAGACACAAAGAAATTCTTCCTCCCCTAATCTTAAATTGCAAGTAAAAGCGTAAGCAAAAAACCTCTCCAAAATTGAAGTAMGTGTAAATGTTTCTCTTGTATTTCACAGGGCCCAGGAACAGAACGAACTGAAGCTGCCACACGTATCCTTGTGGTTCCCATTGTGAGTTGCTGCCCAGGTACCTCCTGAGAATCACTTGCTTTTGYACCACCAGTTTATTGCAATTAAAAATCTCTCTTTAAACCTGTCATTATGCACAGGCCATAGCTGATCACACATATCMTTTTGCTAGGATCTTTGCCTGACAAGCTAATGGGCTTTTCATGATGGAAGGTGAGTCCTTCTGTAGAAGATATTTGCATTCAAAACAGTTAACTTTCACCAGACTGAAGAACAATCTGACAAAAGCCTGATAGCAGGTCTTGAGGGTCAGAGGGAAGAAAAGTGAAGAAGAAAAGACTACATGTTAGACAAAGCAGCATCTGGCTCCCACCTCCCACCAAAACTTACAGTCTAGAAAGCRAGAAGACATGAGCTTTGAGTCCAAACATGAAAAAATTTAAGTGTTATGGTTTAAATTACCAAAATCTACTCAAATCYAGCCCATGTAAATCCAGCCCTTTTGCCATAAACCTGGCAATCCTCATTTCCTTCATTTATTGTAAACGAATTATATTTTGTTCCTATTCCTTGAGGATTTGTAACTTCCTTAGCCGATGCTTTGACCTGTGTGTTTTTTTTATTTTCCCCTGGCAACTACTGCTTCTGCCTCAGTTTTGATTCAAAATAAGCTTTTATTACCATATCTATTCACATCTCTATTCCACTGGAACCTGGACACTTTAGCACTTGACACAGTAACCACTCTTCATCCTGACAAGATCCCAACAACTACAAGTGTCAAATATTTAATTAGCTAATGAGAACAGCTTTATTAGAGGCAGAAATCAAAATGGGCACTTGGCTCTGCCACYATTGTGGAGGAACGCTGACTGTGACTGGCAGGTCACAGGCTGCTCCACATCTCGGCAGTACTGTAAAGGTATATAAAGGGAAAACATATCTTAGAGGAACTTCTGCTAAGGAATCAGCACTCAGACTCGTGAATCCTGCTTCCCGACAGGGAAACAGAGGAGTTTCCTGACTTGGTTATACTGAAGTCATGACTCAGCCTGTGTATTCAGATACATCCTCAGAGACATTCTAGCTGGGATTTAAAGCAACATCAACCTTAAACCGTGAGATTTCAGGACAGTAAGAGCCATGAGAACTTRGGACATCATCAACTTTAGGGTACACCCCAGTTCTGCAGTAAAAAAATACCCCAGGTAATAAGAACATCAYGCAAGAAATACAGATATAATTATGCCCTTTTCAAGTTTAAAAGAATCAATACTATTTATCAACTAATACTTTGACAGTATCAAACAATAACATCATTAAAAGAATGCCTTAAAATTAGCAAGTGTAACAGTCTTTTTGTAGAGTGACAGCAGAATCAAAAGCCAAAGGAGAACTGAAGTCAGACTGAAGCCACTGACAGATATCTCTCATCTTTTCAGTCCCAAAGAAGTTTATGAGGAATTCTTTTAATAGCTCAYTGTCATTGCACAAAACACCGTTAGRAATGCCATKGAATGATGAATATAAGTATCAGGGAGAAAAAAGACTAAACACAGAAAACTATMATTACCACAAGATGACCTTAACATCCATCCAATGTCCAAATTTGCATTTTTTAAAGAAGTAATTACAGTGGTTACAACCACAGTGGATTAGTTTCTGGTTAGACCAGATTACTCATGATTTAAAATTTCCAGACTTGTTAATAACTATAACAGAAGTTGCTGCTTCTTATTACTACAAGAAACTGAACTTACTGGTCTGAACTGAACTGCAACTAAAATGCTTTCAGGAAGATGCTAAAGTTGGAGCTCTATAGYTCTATAGMRTTAAGCCCAGCTGAACAAAAACATACACTACACTAAGAACAGAGCTGGATTTCTAAAAGTGTCTCTCTGCTTTCACCCATTAGTAGCACCTGAATGAAAGCTTAAGGTTGAGCTGGAAGAATTTTACTCCTTCGGAACAGTGATCATACAGCAATTAAAATACTGCAGAAGAAAGTCCTGGTGAATTCAATGCAGTGAGATGGTACTTAGAGCAGGTTTCCTCCCTTCCCTTGAACAGTTAGTGCTGACTGAGAAACTTCACACACACTAGAGTGAAGTTTCTCACTTCAGCACATACTAAGGTGAGAGCTACCTTCATAAGTAGATGAAAAAACCCAAACAAACAACAACAACCCCCTCCAACACATTCTTGAAGGAAAAGCTGTTTGGACAACTAATGAAACCTAGCTCATCTGTGTGTTTTCACAATTTCAGTTTTAATTTTTTCAAATTTTAGCTGCAGTTATGAAGTCCTGTTTTTGGCCAAAATTACCACATATTTTATTGCTATGACAACCAGCACATTACTTGTCTGGAGATCTAGTGGCTTCAGCAATGCAATAGATAGGAGAAATGTCATTAACCTCGACTTTAGTGGTCCCTCATAGTGAAGGCAGCAGGAGAGAACCATTTTCAGTACAGATCCCAAACTGGTGTGGAAAAGCAAGTGAGAAGAGAGCAAATGAACCCTCTGTTGTTTATGCCACCTGRGGCAGTGAGTTAAACCTCATAGCCTAGAAGCAATAAACTGGCCATGGCAAGTACCAGAGCTCAGATGTTCCATCATTTGCTCTTAGAAGAGCTCTCTGTACAAAAACCAGTGTGACAACAAATCCAATCCTTGTCCTTTGCAAAGATAAACTCATGGCAGGACAATTTCCTCATCTCAAAACATTTAGCCTAACAGAAAGAAAAAGAAAATGGGTAGTGGATGACCTGAAGATTATAATTTACAATTTTATATCAACCTCAGATACTATTAAAACAAAACAACTTCTATTCCCTTCTTGCTTGGAAAAGACTGGGACCATTCTGTGGTTGTAGACTGTTTCAGTATTATCCAACTGCATAAACGAAACTAGTGTCAAAATTAAGTTTTAAATGGCTTGAGGTTTATAGGAATTAAAGAAGGAAAAATTAAATTTGAAAGTCTGCTTGTTTACTAGCACTAATTAAATATGCCAGATTTCTGGGCAAGCTTCCTAGCCTGTGGCTACTACGTTACTGGCTTGTAAAACAGTCAACAAGTGCATGAGTACAAAGCACAAATACAATAACAGAGATTTCATGTACAGTCCTGCCCTTAGTTTATAATGAAAAAAATGTATTAGAATCAATCTGTAATTATAAAGACCTATGCTAACCCACTAGACTATATTATTAATATAAAAAATGCCCAAGTCTACAATGGCTGCTTTTGCGGAGACTGTTAAAAAAAAAGTAAATGCAAAGAGAGGTAAGAAGCAATAARCACAACAAAAATGAAAAGGAAGCCTTAAAAAACAGTTTACTTCTAAAAATTCCATGCTTCTGGGCTCTGTTCTCAAAATAMTTTGGTATTAAAAATAAAAGGGAGTTTTAGCACTGCAAAGACATGGGACTGATTCTTCCCACTGCAGAAGCTGCACTCTTCACAAACAGATTTTATTATTATATTGGACCTCACTAGAAAATAGCTGTTTTYCTCAAGAGCTGGAATTGCACATTTAATGGGAGCATGGACCATATCTATACGTGTACAGTCCTTTACATTCTATACTTTTAACACAAGTAATATCTGTGTTCTACATTTTCAAGGAACCAGCACAATGAGCTCACAGTCTATGAGAAAACTACAACAACTAAACTGAAACAAACTGAAGCCAATGTATGGCACCTGTATCATCCCTAGGTAGGTAGAGAAAGAAGAAAGAGGRAGAGGTAGAGCCCATGACCTAAACACTGTCCTTTGCACACCCTTCTTTCAGGAAAAGCTCCCCATTCAACTTTCTCTGTCTGAGGCAGCTGTTTCTGCAGAAGCAGCAAACAACTCTTAATGAAAAAACACTTGCAGACAATTTGCTGCCTTGACAGCCTTCACGTGAACAGCCTTTCACAGCAACTCAAATTAATGTGTGTTCCCATTGTACAGTAATCTTGCTCAGCTTTAAGGAAACCAGGAATTATGCCWCAATAAAAATTCAGCCACACAAATATTCTGCTGTAAAAAGAGGCATAAACATATAACTCTTCAACTTCCAGAACCACGTACATGAGGCAAAGGGAAATGATATAAAAATAACTAGGTTTTTGTTTACATCTCAGATTTAGAAGAGCAATTCCAGAAACTAAATTGCTTCCACAGAGGCATTGATTTAATTAGTCTGCATAGCATGCTTTATTTGTGTTCGGACCTCTGACGTACATTGATAAAAAAAGAAAAAAAAAATACACAGTGGACACACACAATATAATTGCCTAAACTTTTTTCTGTGCCAGATGYAAGTAGGAATTCTCACTTTCATGGGCTCTTCCCTACATGCAAAGGATGCTTTTGTAACATACACAAACTATGCATGCTTTCAATTAAAAACATGACTGGATTGATTGGATCATGTATTTTTGCAAACCAGCCAAAAATCAAACACAAACTGAAGCCACAAAGAAATTTCTGGAAGTACATACCATACTACAGTTCTACTTCTGGCAACGAGAATTACCTTGCTTTTTGAAACAATGCGAGAACTGACAGCAGTGCACAAAAACATGCCGACATCCAGCAATGAAATAACTACACTAATGAACAGTATTCAGAGTCCTAAAAATGCCTAAGTGGTCAAAATCTTAGTTTAGCAAAAAAGCCCAATATGATCAAGTCACAGGACAACACTGGCTTCTTGCTTTTTGAGAACTGTTAACCTCAATTTTGGGTCTTACTGTTCAACAGGATGTCAACATGAATTCCTCAGAGATGTGAACAATGGACACAAACAGTGGCAGGCAGGATGACATTTTTTCCAAAGGTAACCAACAGGAACACAAAGAATGGGCTCTCRTACACCTTTTTCCCCCACTGTATTTAGATCTCCATGAGTACACTTTGCTTGTCCTTCCTCATGCTAGATTTAAATGCCAGAACATCCCAGAATTYTKGGAATGAACATTCAACTGTGAGTGYAAATAACAGATTTATTTTATTTCTCACTTTTAGACCCAATGTACAAGTTCAAGTGAGTGCCTACGTTGAATGAATAATTCTGAAGCTCATCAATTTTTCTGCACTTTAKAACCTCATCTAATTCTCCCTACGCATGCTCCACTCAGCAAGCAGGGCTCAACAATTCTGACAAGCAAACTTACACAGAGAAGYCAGATGAGCCTTTGCAAAGACAGGTTCAAGATCTTTCCCTTACATACGTTGCAGTTCTCCTAAACTCTCCCGTGTACATAGCACACAACTGGTGGTGACCTCAAATCACCTTCCCAAAACCCCTGCTCACCCCAAGCCTTTGGATGCTGAGCAGTTCAGTTCAGCTTTCACCTCTTCACCATACAACAACTTTTCAGGCACTGCCCAATGAYAGAAACATTTACCAGCTACATGTCAGCATATCTAGAACTTAGGAAACAGCCATATCCTAAGATACCTAAGACTCTGGATATTTCCACTGAGACATGAATTAACACTCACGGACAATTTTTTTTATTGCCATTGGAAGAGCAGTGAAATCAGCAGAAGATATGCAAGCATATRGCAGGTAGCAGACTGAAGCCTTCCAGAAGTCTTGACTGGAACTTGTGAGTCAYTTCCACTGTGAACACAACATGTTTTCATGCAGAAAAATTAAGAAGTCAAAGCACAGAGTATCAAAGTGAAATGAACTTTTAAATTATTGTGCTGCAGTTTGCAATRATCTATCGCTCATATTCAGTACTTCACACCTTTCTCATATGAACAAGTTCATATGCTTTCATTGATGGTGAATCAATCGGTTGCAATTTCAAAACATAGAAATGAAGGAGCAGGTAAATTGACTCACTTCTTTGCAGCAGGCTACTGAACTGCAAGGTTATTTCAGCTCTGGAGTTGGCATTTCTGCTGTTCAATCAATCAATGGCATTATTGATTTACAGGTTAATAATAACTTTGTTTATGCCCATAACCTTTATGAGGCCACTATTTAGTAGGGCAGTATTACCTTGTTTTATTACCATAACCTGTCATTCAGAAAATATTCACTCTTTCTGTTTGTGGATAAAACTGTCATTAAAAAAGGGTAGAAGCAGATCTAGCTGCCCAAATCAACCTGGAAGYTATTTTACAACAGATTGCTTGCAAAAATAGATGTCATGTTTTTTTAATGTTTAGGAGAAATGAAAGCAGTTAGTCTTTGCAGTGATCAGCTTCTAAAGGGAACCACTTTTCTACTGTGAAAATAAACTATTTAAAGAATTATAAAATATTATACTCTTGTTTGATATTTGTATTCTGCTAGATCCTGAAAGTGCTGACCAAAGCTGTACATATGGGTAACAAAACCACAGTTCACATCACAGTATTTAAAAGCTGCCATCAGGTGGCCAAACTGGAAGCGGAGAGCAGCAAACAAATGCAAGGACTGAAGAAATGTAAACATCACTTTTTTTCCTTTATGCAGAGCAATATGGGCCTGACAAAGCCCAGATGATATTACTGTTTCTGCAGCTGGACTGGCKCYTCCCAAGGAGTCCTTCTGGTACTTCTGCAGGATGCACAAGTCCCGGGGCTGCTCCACCCACCCAGCGGTGTGGCTGCCAGCCTGGAGCACTTGGGGGTCAGCTCAGGAGCATCACCCAGCCCTGCCAGAATCAAGCCAGCATTTGGAAAACAAATTCGTGTGCATGCAAGCAGTCACCTATCTACAAACCCATGCACACCCAAGAAGAGTGGCCTGTTGATGTAAAAGAAAATATATTTCATTTTTCACTGCATGYCCAGTGCCTTTGTACAAAAAAATCCCAAGGAGAATTAGTCCATTGAAAAGGGAATTAGAGACAGTGGAGTAATAAGAATAGCAGTRCATAACAATGTTACACACAACACGCTACACAATAATAAATACTACAGACGTCTGCCACACAGAAATTCAAGTGCTGAAAYTGAAAATCTGGGTTCAAACRTGACCTGTAGYTCATGCTGGAGGTGGTGCTAGATCYRCTGCTTCCTGCAGGTCATTTTAACAAGTACTATTCTGACTCAAAGTGTGGGAAAGCCAACGATTTATACCCCATACTCAGAGCAGCATTTTATGTTGATGTTATTGACATAAATGTTCACAAGCTATGTCCCTGTGAGACAGGAGAGTAACAYTGCATTCATTTTAAAAAGAAAAGAAACTATGAGACACTAATATTAAATGGATTTCTCAAGGCCATAAAGCCAAATGGAGAGGTGAGATCTCTTTGTGTATTAATTACCAGGCACTCTTAATGCAAACAGTTGGTAAGATGCCAATTCATATGAAATTTATCCCTTCCAGCACCAGATCTCCTYGAGAACTCATCCTCTGTAAACACAAAGGTTCCTTATTTTAATTGGTCTCTACAACAAACAGATTAACATTTCTATTTTTTTCAAAGAGAAGCACAAATTAGCAAGAAGTAAGGTCGGACAACTTTTCTGCAAACCCTTTAATTCAATGTTGTCTGTGACAAGATAAGTAATTTTTTAACCCCAGGCATGAGGTTACCCCTATCACATGTGAAGGCCTGGAATCTACATAATATCTCTAGTATTGTGACACTTTTTTCCAAACAAATATCAAGGACATACAAAAACAAAATGTTAAAGTCTGTTTGCTTMCAGTATGCTTCCTTCATATAATAAGGTAAATCAGAAAACACATAGAATCCTGTGTCCTAAAGCTACAATATGATAGGGTACATCTAAAACAAACACATGCAACTTCTTAAATCTGACATAAACCCTATTTTCTCAAAGGGTAAGATATAGAAAAACATACCAGCAAGCACCAATTTGTCTCACTGACCTATCCCCTCAATAGCCAGAGGCTACTTTTAAGTATGCTGACTTAATATAGGAATTTGAATTGTATAAATCAATGTCTCATTAACATTTTGTTTAGCAAGACCGGCGGAAGAAAAACAGAATGTAATCATTTGCTAGCACAGTGGCTCCAGAGGTCTGGGAGTGCGTGCAAGAAGAATAGAGTTGAATGTGGGAAGGATCCATTATTCTTTCAATAGCGTCTGGTGCTGCAAAGTATGTACTTGCATACTTTCCTACTGGAAAAGCTTAAGTCTTCAGTAGCTCCTTGGTCTGGGAAAATGGCAGGCACCCAAATGCTAGCCAAAGGATCTAGGAACAAGATCTACCTGAAGAACARTATTTTTCAAGTGGCCTTAGAAGTGAAAAATGGCCACAAAAAGAAGTCTCATTCCCAAGGGATTTTTTTCCTTGTGTCTGGCTGCTGTTTGTCAGGTGCYGTTCCCC
This sequence comes from Malurus melanocephalus, assembly GCF_030028575.1. Classification (NCBI taxonomy): domain Eukaryota; kingdom Metazoa; phylum Chordata; class Aves; order Passeriformes; family Maluridae; genus Malurus; species Malurus melanocephalus. Next base: position 1,806,248 of record NW_026623260.1, on the reverse strand, counting down.
ACACACATCCTCAGCACATTCTAATGCAAGAATGGAGAGAGGGCCTCACTGAAAATAATCACACTTGCTGAAAGACCAGCCCTGCATAAATATTCTAACAACAGTACAAACAGAAATCAGACTTCTTGCTCGATACTTTAGTTAAAATTTATGGCACCACTGGCCATGATTCTGTTATTACTATTCTACCTGGCTAAGGCTCAAAGTCACAGAAATGGGAATATCAGAGATATTTTTCAGAAATAATGTAGCTCATGGGGGCGGGGGGGGAACCAACCAAAAAAAAAAAAAATACTTGTTCTACAAATGCTGTGCCAATGCATCAGTGAACAAAGCTATATATTACACATATATGTACACATATATGAACATATGTACCATAGAGATGGGACTGAGAAGTTAAGGACAYGCATAGCCCCTGAAATTATATTTAATGCTACACTTTGGGAATAATAAAGCAAAGGGAGGAAAATAAAATCAAAGGGAATACTAGAAGAGAGTCTCTTGTGCTCTTGCAAATATCACCAGCTGTTGGATGATTTATATGCAAAAAACCTAGAAGCTGAGCTTTAACTTAAATTTTCCTGCTTTCTTACTGGTTTGCTTCCATCGTTCTGAGTTTAATTAAAGTCCATCCGCCAAATTTTTCTGTCTGAAGGACATAAATTATTCCTTTTTTTAAATCTTCCTGTACTGATTGACYCAGATTTTTTAAACTCTTGAGCTTCCACCAACATGGTTATGAATACACACACACATACACACACACTTTTTAGAAGGTTAAAGAATTTCAAGAGGATCAACCCAAGAAATACCAACAGCTGCTGCTGGCCAATATGCAGGTATGCAGGTATATGCAAAATGAGTAAGTGGGCAAGACACAGCATTCTGTATTGCCAGTTCACATGTCAAGATGTAACAGCCACTTCCTCTTCATTCTTAACAGAGTATATAGTATTTRGTGACTGGGGAAGGAAAGTTCTACAAGAAATCTCCAAGAAAAGTGGATAAGCAGTTTTACTGCTTGTAAAAGGAATATCTCATCTTCTCAAGCTAGGGAWATGGTGCAATAAATTTGATGAAGGAAGGATTTAAAGCCAGAGAAAATTAGGATTTCTCAAAGCAGAAACATAGAGAAACATGCTGCCCTTAGGAATAGATCTCTGCTATTCACTTGATCTACTGGAAGAACTCCTGGGGAGCACATCTTAGCAAGAGAAAGGAAAGTTTGCTATGCTCTTCATTTCCTGTGTAATTCCAGAAACTGCCAGCACAATGCTGTTTGGGGAGAACCACACTACAGCTATTCAACAGGGAATTCAGCATTGTATTCTGAATGAATGGAAACATTTTCAAATATATATATTTGTTGCAACTAAAGTAGTTGCAACTTTAAACTAAACCCAACAAGGATGTGAACACACATACACCTTCAATCAGCTAACTGTAAATTCTGATTCTTTCCATTATGACTTTTGCAATATTCTTCACAGTGCGAAGCATGACAATAAATCATCCAGGTTAGAGTTCACAGGAGCCATGAACTAAGTGCAATAAATCAGCACTAAAAATATTGTGCAACTTTAGTTCAACTGATACCAAGTGTAGCTAATTTTAACGGAGMGGTTATCACTTTTGTGTGTCCCTGCAAATTAGTGATTTGGGATCTTGGTGACCAGGATGAAGGAAAGGCTYTCCGAAATCTGGGTTTCTTACAATAAACTAGATGAATAGTTCCTTGCAAAAGTCCCAGGGGTATTCTCTCCTGCCCACTGCAAAAACCTTCTGCTAAGCATGGCAATGTAAAGGACTAAAAATGCACCAGTAACAYAGAACAGTAAGGGAACCACAAACTKTGGCTGGGCTCATGTGCCAGAACTTCATCTCCAAGCAGAATCAGACCTTTTAACTGAAGAGGAACAGTCACATGCCTCATTTCACCCTTACTTTGCTTTAAACTAAGCTGTTTCCTCCCCCCCCATATTCCACATTGGCTGATAAATTCCCCAACGGCGGGTGTTAACTAACTCTGCATTCCAGTCTGCTCTGCGTCATGGAGTTCCACATCCCGCTGATGAGGAACACATGGCGGACATGTGGTAGGGGAGAGCCTGACAGCGCTCACACAAGCAGGGATAACTCCTCTGACCTTTGGCTTTTTTTCTCTCTGTACCATCCCAACTGCACAATGAGGAGTCTGTGCCCCTCTGTTGCGTACTGGTCACTCTGGGATCACTGGACACAAGCTGAAACCCTAACATTTCAMCAGGCAGCTACACTGAATACACATTATGGCTGAAAATGTATGTTGAAAGTAAGCAATTGATTGTTCTGTCTCTGCCCTATGCAAACCATCCAGTGGAACTTTTAGACCATACCAGCTACACCTGGATCGACTGGAGTAAGCATGTCACAAAAAGAACCTGTGATGGCTATGCTTCCTCATAAACTCTGTGAAATAAGATAACTCACAGCCTTGCTAAAAAGTACACAGTGGCAACTGTATTAAGATGTCTTTCTAAAATGAACAGACCATTTATCATCTTTTCAAGACCCAAGCCTGGCTCGGAGTAACAATGAGCTTCCACTTCAGTGTTGTCCAGCCTGAATGACTCACGCAGAGTACTGCATTTACCAAGTCACATGGAYTCAAGGGTGTCCAAGCAATACAGTCATCCCTTCCTCCTTCGAAACCTCTGAAAAGTAAAACCGAATCACAGGCTAAGTGCTGGTCTGAGACCGCAGCAGACAGACAGACAGACAAATGACTAATGACAATCCATGCAACATACATTTACTGCCGATTAGAAACCAAATGCTGAGCCTCAAGCTCTCTGCTTTTAGCCCTGTGTGTACTAGAACACTGGCAAGAATCTTGCAGAAAAATGAAACCCATTGCCAATAAGCCTTTCTATAGGGAGAGTCAATAGAAGCTCCTGCTAATATTCCAGATTCTGAGATTCATGACCTCTTACCTGTACAAGCTGTCAAGACACAGCATGACCTTTCTTTTATAAATAGGACCTGGATATGCTGTACATTCCTTTCAACCTCCTRCCAATGAATGAATAAAATAACATAGCAGCAACAAAATACAATAAAATCCTGTGGAAGCAACAATATTAAAATCAGTAATAGCACTATGTTCTTTAAAATATAAAGTCAATGTCTGACTAACTGCTTTTATACTACATTCACATTTATTATATAAGTGTAACACATAAAAGCACCAAATTAGTTTTCATTATACTTGGCTACATTAATTTTAGAAATAARTAATTTTAAAAATACTCTATTTCTGAAGTTGAAGGCTACACTCATCTCCAACAAATTTACAGAAAAAGCAGAGCAAGTTGTGCAAAGTTTAAATGCATAATAAAAAGGTCAAACTTTCCGAGAAAATGAATGCCTTTTAGTTACAGCAGCTACTTACTCTTAGTGAGCTTAGAAACCAAACAGGCATGCAAAATCTACTCAGGGCATCCTGAGAACATCTACTCCCAACTCATGTCTCAAACAACAACTCATAAGTCAATATCTTTTCCTGAAATGTTCAGCAAAATCCTCATTCTAAAGAAATATGATTGAAGCTACACCAACATTTTAAAAGTGTGGCTATAGTCTGAGAAGTTGGTGTGYAAAAGTCACACTCTTTTATTCAGTAGACTTAGTTCCCCTGTTTTGATTCAGTCAGATTCGCTTGCTTTAGTGGATAAAATAACTTTTTACAGCTTTCTAAATTCCTATTAGTACTGTGAAACCAATTCAGTTCTGGGAAGGGGAACCAGATTCTTTTCTGGCTTGTGCATCTGTAAAAGGATTATTACCTAAATCAACACATACCTAAATCAACAAAATTTCTATTTTTTGATGGAGGAGCCAGAAAGAACCTCATTTATTTTCTGGGTGCTAGTCAGAAAATTTTATTTTTATTTGTGAGAAGAGCAAACCTGGACTAATTGAAAGAGCAGATCTGGATCAGCAGAAAATACATCAGTCTACAGAAGCAATATTTTAGAGAAAATAAGTTATAACCAACAACTTTCTACGGTATTTTTTAAAATATCACCCAAATACAAAGGAAACTTAGTAAGAAAAAAYTGCTAATAGTGAAAAGGCCTGATTTTTCAAAGACAAGACCACCATCAAAGCTAGGATGTGTATTTATTCTGTATACACCTGAGACCAGCAGATTTTTTGCTCCCTGSTCTGTCCTGAACTGCTCCTAAGGATTTTCCTACTGAGTTTCCTACTGATGCATTATTGCATCCCCCAATTCCCCRCCAGTGGGGACAAAGTAAAGAGAACCAAATTATCAAGGCCCTGATGTTTAATCTATCAGAAGTCATGAAGCTATTTTTGACACATGTTGCTTATGGAGTACTCAACTGTATGTCCAGCTGGGCATAAACTCAGGGTGGTGGCCTCCTTCACCAGCATGGCTGGAAGAYATCTGCCCCGATCTAGTTTAGGATGCTTCACACTGTAGAGCATCTGCCTATACCAGTGTCATTCTCAGCTTTTCTACAAGAAATAGATTTTAAAACAAAAAAAGGAACCACCATACGAGCAGCAGAGTGTTTCACAGATGCCAATTTCCCAAGAACAACAGTTTTAGAGAACAGAAACATTAARGAAGTTGCAGTGAGCTTATATATGATCCACTTATTTAAAACAAATTATCAGCAGAAAATAAAAAGACAATATCCCAAGGCAACAGAAAGGAAATCAAGTGTATCAAAGCTATTCCTGAACTCCCATTACCTACCCACTTGGCAATGCTGACTTTTTAAATTATATTACACCATTCATTTTTACTCTCATGATGCAAGGAGAAAAGAAAGAAAAAACTCCCCCACCTTAACCCCTCTTTTTTATTAAAGTATCTTTAGAACAGAACTGCATTGCTACTTCAAGGATACTAATGTTAGTACTATATATATTTATAGATGAGGTATTCCTTTCTGTCTGAAGCACATGAGGTAATAAGTAGCTGGAATTGTCACAGTGATTTATTAACATATTCTCTAGGAGAAGCCTTGCACCTGCATCTGTGCAGACAGAACACCCACGAAGGCTGAACTCACCCCTACACAGCCCACAAGATCTTAAAAGGAAATGCTCCAAATTTAGACCTGCTCCAACAGGTGTCTTTTACTGTTTCACTTTGCATGACCATAAATATCAGAGGTGGAGCAAAAAGCTCCCTGTCCATTGTAATTGTGCTTTGAAAACAAATACCTTTGCCCCCTCCCAAAGCAGAGGCAGCAGCTATGGAATTCTCATCATTTCCTCACTCCTTCATCCTGTCAAGACCCAAGTCAGAGAGATGTCACCAGCAAAACCAGACTCCAGGGATGAGCACATAACTTTATTTTTTTCTCTTCAAAGGGCCCTAAGCTGGCTCTGAAACTTCCCCAAACTGTATTTCTTTCATTCTAGTATCTCATCTTGCAGCTATTTGCCAAAGTGAATGACATGCACAGGCTGTTCATGGCTTTTTATAAGCTCTCATTACCCAAACAGGGAACCATTTCCTTGAAAATGCTTTCCCCAGCAGCATTAGTCTCTCTAGGCACCACCAATAAATTTGTCTTTTGGCCTACCCTGCTCACTCCAAAACGTGCCTGGATAGATGTATTTGATATTGTTTTCCACTTGTTTACTGACAGAGGATGCTACCTGAGGGACTTGTCATCAGGATGATTAACAACACAGGGAAAATAAAATAAAATTTTACCAGCCAACTTGAAAGCTTTGCCAGACTTRCTCTGGCAAGCAAAGGAGCAAAATCCAGACTCCTTTCTGTGGTGTAACAAGGAGATGCAATCCCAAACCCAAAATGGCTATCCACGACTTAMAAAACCACAACACAAATCAAAACAACAAATCTGGAAAAGAAATCCTAACCAAACTGAGAAAGAGAATAACAGGTTACACCATGAGCTTAGAAATCCTGCTAAAAATGTTTCATTCYGTAACACTTCCATTATTACAAATGSCTGAGTCAAGAGCAAATAAATATTTAATACTCAWAAGGTACTCAGGAGAATGTGTTTTCCTCTGTTCCTCCTCACCAGCTGCTCTTTTATGGCAGGAAAGTGAAGAGCATGAAATCCAATGATAGGAAGAAGGCAAAGGTCAGGAAAAAGGTTTTTCTTCRAGGATTTAAATTAGCGTTCTACAGCTTTGCATGTTTTGTCAACACAACTTCCCTCCTGTGATGAGGGGATGCCAAAGGGCCTTTGAACCATTTCTGTATGGGATCTAGATTTTTACCAGTAACAGGATTCCTAGCTTTAAAGAAAACCTCATCTTCCCTCTTCCCATTCCTWTCACCACTCCCTCCCTCTCCCTCCTTCCACTCTGCTCTTAAAAMGAGAGAAAAAAGAAAATAGAAAAAGGATCTGAAGAACAAAACAAGCACTGGAGGAGTTCTAAAGTTCATGYAACAAGACCATAATAGCCCTTCAAAGGGACCATTAAAAGCAAAACAAACAAAAGCAACACCCTCAAGATGTCTATTGTATTTTACAGAGGAACGAATGAGTGTACTGGAAATTCTCCCACCATCTTGCCACAAAGTCTGTTATTTCATCAAAACAAAGTCCAGAGATCAAGAAACAGCTAACATGGCAGCTGAAAGTCAGTCACATCAAGTGATCCATGAAGAAAACGAGATTGGGCTTGCTTTTTTTTTTAAATGCTCTCCTTTCTTTACTATGATGTATTAAAAAAAAGACTTCAAAGATTGTTTCAAGCGTCCCTTTTGTTTCTCACATAAGAAAATCAGGGGTTGAGCAGGTCTAGACAACACAGTGGTTAAAACACCATTAGCTGCCAACTTTGTCTTCCTAGAGCTCCCACAGTTGTTGCTACCCTGGATTTGCCTCAATTGAAATTATTTTATGATTTCCATATATTATTTTGCTTCCCTCAGAGCATCCCAAAGATGGCAGCTGTAGAACAGAGAAAGCACACCAACATTGATAGTTGGCAGTCCCAGATGTCAGAGGCTCATCCAGGTGGGTGCTGGCCCAGTATTTCTGCCTGATGCTTCAAGACATCCTTTTTCTTAAATTCTTTTTGACACTTAGCAGATCTCTTTTTGTTCTTCTAGACTATCCTAGCATCTTTGGGCWTCACTTRGAAAGTGGCTAAGCCTTTACATTTRCTTTCATAGCTGTGTATGTAAGAAAGACTGGGAAACACATAGATTTTTATCCCATCTGTATATCATTAACACTCCATTTACCAAATCCCAAACAGTTATGCTCATGATCTGCTGAAGACAACGTAACAGAACAGGTGCTACCGAGGGCAAAGTTTAGCCTGCAGGATAAAGCCTGATTAATTTAGYTACAGGAATGAGAATCCTCTGGTTAGATGAACCTGTAAAATCAGGGGTCAACTAAGATCACRTATGTTACAGCAATTTCTAAGTCAATATACCACAGCCACCCTCTAGTGCCAGGAGGAAGCCATACAGTAGGTAACACAAACAGTAGATAAAATATTCCTCGCCTAGCCCAAACAGATCTATTAGACTTCATGAGCACAAACCCACAGAATGCATCAGTGACTGATTTCCTATTCTATAGATCTACAGATCTATAGATCTATACTGTGTATGTACCGAAGGCCTGCCTGCTTGGTCCCTGTCATGCCCAAGATATGAAAGCCCAGAAGAGAGCCAGTGGAAACAGGCTGGGACAGGCTCCTTCCATTACAACAGTTAACAGGGCCCAGTCTTGATCACCTTCCTTCTAGGACAATCCTTGAACTTGGGCAGAGGAGGTGTCATCTTTCCATGGGCACAGAGAATCTCCCTCACATCTGGTAGTGGGATGTTCAAGGAAAGACTACACTGAGCKGTGGCCTACTGCACACACCAGAGGCATTTTCACAGCAGAGATTTATCTGAGAGCAGACCCCAGATGTCTGCATCCTTGACTTTAAAGGTCCACATGGATGAATTCCCAGCTCTCAAATGGCTGTTCCACAGGTGTCTCATCTCACAGAAGTGAAAGTCTGACTGTSAGCCTGGAACAGACTACAAAGGTTGGCCTCTCAAGGAGCCAGCACAACTTTGCACAGAGCATGTCAGACAACGTGTGCCTGAGAAAACTAAACTCACTGTACAGGAGAGCATAAAGAACAAGTCATCTGTCCTTCTCCTACTAATGGATATGAATTACACTGTGCAGRAAGCTCAGCTGGTCTGGCATATTTGATAAATTCATCTAAGTCYCCAGTGAAGTTTAATGGTGGATATAGCATGGTTTCTCTAATGAATCTTTTGGGGCCTGGAAAGACAGCTGAAGTTTTGTGCCTTATATGCGTAAGAGGATCATGAAATCCTGAAAGCCTSTCATGGATACACTGCAAGTCCATTTGGGACTCAACCAATCAGACTAGCATTTCATTTACAGACATAGGTCTAACACATCAAAATCTCTGAATCTAAACTGTACCTGACCTATCCCAATATAGGTTTCATTTCAAGAAGAGTTACCATTTCATGCATTCCTCTTCTTTCCCTGGAACTTTTCCCAACAAAGGTATAAGACAAGCCTATCAATTGGTTCTAAAAATAAATAATAAAATACTGCTCCCTAAATATTGCGAAAGCAGCTTTTCCTCTTCCCTTCTCATTCTACTTTGTCTTTAACCACTACTAAACATTTTTTTATTGCATCTCAAGTTCAGTTTCTATTAAAAGGTCTCAGGAGCTTACTTCTGAAGGATGGATCTTTTAATGACAAGTTCTTCATCCAAGTCAGCTTCATTAGCCATGAAGAGCAATCTTTTTCCTGTGTCATCCACTCCAACAAAGTCACGCTGCTCCACTGAAGTAGAAAATCAAACACAATCATTATATAACCCCATTTTAATGCAGGCTGGAAAGACAAATGGGACCACCACCCACCCCCAAAATACAAAATCCGACTATCGCAGCAAATCCATGAATTTAATAAATATTGTGGATAACTTTTTCAACTTCTTTTCAGTTGGAGTAGCTGATATGTATCATGGCAATCAAAACACTGGCCCTGAAAGGTTTTTGCATCCTTTCTATGAAGATGCCAACTACAGGTCCTSACATGCAATACTCCCTCTTGTGCTGCACTTTCCTTTTCTCTTTTTTAATAAACACCCCCTGCTCTTTGAATTAAAACAACAACGAAAGCAAGGCAAGCAGTGAGTTCTTCCAATCCAACTGCTTCTTCCATGTTATAAGTTCCACATTAGAATTAGGTGGTCTGGAGATTAGGTGGTCTGGATTATGATTTCAGTTAAGACATAAGTATTTTGCAACTCATCTATTCCAGATAAATACCAATGCATAAATCACAAACACACATAGAAGTATAGATTCTAAGACTTCTACCATGAATGTTTCTAKGTGGGTTAACTTGGTTTAACTATCTATTTATAAAACTGCCAACCAAGAGAATACCTAACACTCACTCATATTATTGTGGCATTCCCCATCTCTTGCAATCAGTGACTGCACATCATCAGGGACTTTGGCCTACTGAAATGCAAAGCATTTCTTTTTGAACAGTTTTCCACAACATCTGGATACAGTGGTAGCAGCTCATTCTAATTTGCACTCTTTGGTTGAGCCATCACTCTGGTGGCAGCCATATACTGATCTTTACAGACACAGGCTGTAAAAGAAAGCCACGGTACAATTTTAACAAAAATCTTTTTTCTCCCACTAAATACTATTGTTTTGGGCCAAACTGGTGCATATTTGATTTTCTAAGTTCTAAACCTTTAACCACACTGGAGTAACAACATACCCTAGAAGCAGCTAATTCTCTAAGATCTTTTTCAGACAAACTATTTTTAACTTWATTTTCCCCAGTTCAGGCCCATCCCTTGTTTTAGTATTACCTGCTCTTTCACAGTTACCACAATAATAACAAATATTAAAACACAGTCAATATGCAGCTGTTGAAAGTTCTCCTGTGGCAGTCTTTGATCCAAGTGATGAAGCATACCATCTTCAGAAAACCCTCCAACCCTTCTCAGAAATTAATTACACAGCAAAGAAGCACAAAAATCAGCCTGAACATCTAACACTATGAGAAATTAAGTACAATTATGATAAAGCCTACTTGCTGTAAAAAYTCAGAAATATGTCTTGAAAGCAGTGCTAATTCTCTTTCTATGGAGGGCAATGAAGTTTGAGATTAGGGACTAATGAACCCTCACCTCCACCACCCATCTGGGGTCTARACAGGCTGAAAATACAACAGTGACTGACTTTCCTCCATCAAGGTACCAAGCCTTGTATGAAAGTTCAGGTCTTGCCTGTCCATCTCATGGCTGTTCTTACAGTAATATATTACACTGCTAAGCAAAACTCAGTGCAACAGGAAAAAGGGGAAAAAAACCCCAATCTGATGAGAGCAGGACCGGGTACATGACTGACACCAAACYGGTTTCTCTTGCTTGTGTGGGTAGACAAGAAACAAACAGTGAAACCATGAGAGTGCACTGTGGGATTTTTTGTAGTGGATGCCAGGTCAGGYTTTTCCTCATACACTGGCAATAAATATCATTATTTTTGCAAACCAAAAAAGACAAAACTTACATAGTAAAATAAATTATTCAGAGGTACAAGAGTGCTGTTTCAAATCCCACTGGCTTCACTTAGCAAGGAAAAAAATAAATGGAAGAGCAGATAAGTAACTAGTTACAAAATCCCTGCAAGGAAGTATGTTAAATGTTAAAGTGACAGTAACTTCACAAAATCATTTAAACTATAAAAATGAAATGCAGGATGTGTTTTGCCTCCTCACGATAGATACATAAGGACTTGACACTGCTATTGCAATTTATTAATTATCTTACAAATTAGATCCCCATAAATTTTAAGGGCTTTAATGATCTAAAGAAATCATGACATCACAAGAGAATGTTATGCACCTTAGTGACAAAAAGAAATAAATCTCGGTCAGATTTTCTAAAATGCTTTTCAATCAATCAAAATTAATTGACATTTGAGAAAAAGACACCTTTGTTAAAGATTCAGTATCCCCATCCTTTCAATTATATGGAGAGGAATTTCACAYGATGCAGCTTTCAAGACCACCAAGAGGTCTTCTGGCAAACACAGGGAACACCAGTGATGACATGCTTGCTGCTCTCAAGGCAAGAAAAATAAGCAGGAAAGAGTCACTATCCCCATCTTTTCTGCCTTTCTTTATGTACAGAAAGGTTCAGACACTATTTTTCACTCAATCCCTTGCCGGTCATCTTTAAGCACACAGCTCTATTCTGGGTATCTGAATTACTGACACTCTCTGTTTATTTGGGTTTCTACCACTGACTAGCACTTTCATGTTGTGTTTTTTTTTATTGCCACGGCTCTTATTGCTCAATTTAAAAAGCCAATGATATTATTATTGTCAATATATGATCCCCTAAATATAAAAACCAATGAACTTGACCCTGTAATTTGCAGCTGAGTCAAGCATTGGAGGAAACCATCAGTATGAATTTATAGCACTTAACACTGCAATTCATGCTAATTTAAGAACTGTTCTTTATATCACAGTTCTTGAATGTTCAATAATACCCCAAAAGCAACAATTTTGTATCAGATTCCATGACATAYGCAAAATAAAATCTTGTTGATCCTTCTCAAAAAATGAATTGCATTGYGGAAACAGTGAAAAAATAAAGCTGCAAATAAATCTAGTGGCTCATCATAAGTAAGGATCCATTTCCTAATACAAACGCTTGAACAGTACAGTGCAAGTACAAAGAAACCTGTATGTGTCACAATTTAGAGAAGGAGCTGATAGTGCCATCTACAATGAAAAACTGCCTAACATACTCCATGTTAATATCTTGTCTTCAGGTGCTTGTAAGCTTCACCAAGTTTTAACTGTCTGGGATGAAATKTCCCATGCTAGCTGCCTTCCTTAAGAGAAAACTTTAAAAGTGTCAGCAAAAACCATTCAGCTGGTTCTAAGGCTAAGGTAAAAAAAAAGTGTTTAGCATTAGCAGAAATAGTTTGGTGTCCCTTCCCTTGAAAAGCTCTAATCAATCTCTGAAAAACTGCAAGTTCACCTGCTCTCTTCTTCTCTGGCCTTCTAGTTTCACTTCACAATTTTCTGCATATTTTATTCTTAAGGATAGGCTGTTCCAATTCCTCAGCTCCTAGGATCAAATAGCAGGTGCTACCTAAGGTTTTCTGTACCATCAGGTGGTACCAGCAAAGCACATAAACCACGAGGCTGCACAGCCATRCTGTGATGACTTCCAGGGAAAAGAATTTAATCTGTTGTCTTTTTGCAATACATTTTTAACAAGGAAATAAATTTCATAAGCTCACAGGGGTGAGGGAAAAAAAAAAAAAAAAACCACATAAAAACAAGGATTCCACAAGACAGGCTGGAAGGGAGAGAAAGCAGCCCTTGAAACTACTGGAAACTGTGACTGYCTGTTAAAGGACACTTGAACACAGGGACAGGAATCAGAACAGGTGACTATAGGCAGATAAAATGAACCAGATGAAGACAAGAAGTCCGAAACGGAACACAAGATTGAGTAATATATGACAAAGAAAAGCCAGGCTCTTAACAAGGATCCTTGAAGAAGAAAACTAAGGAAAAAGAACAAGAATAGAGGCTGGTGGCAGCAAGAAGCCAGCACAAGAAAAGAAAGAGGGATGAGCTGAGGCAATGCTGACAGCAATAGAGTGCATTTAGTCAAACAGGAATGAAAGCCAGGAGAGTCTGGTGCTCCCTAAAATGTACTTCCTTCCTCCAGAACCTGGAGAACCTGAAATCCCTGTCTTGGCACTCCCCTGCTTYTAACAAATGACTAAAACAAGCATGGTAGGGCTCATGTCTAATCTGAGGCAGCTCACAGGGAACATGTCACTAGTGCTGTCCATGGCAGCTCAAGTAGTGCTTTGGGTGGGAAATCTTAGCATTGAGCCCCACAGCAAAACACCAGGGGTGACAAAACACTTCTACATAATGGAATTTTATTCTTTTCAAGTTTGGCCTTTTACAGATCTGACAAACCACACACAAATTCTAACAAGTCATGTAGGAAGAGTTATGCTACAAAGTTGAGCACACTAAAAACCAAGCAAAATAAGAATGCATGYACACTCTGATGTGTTTATATTTGCAGAATCTTCAGATGATCTTGTTTATCCTCACAGACCTCMTCACCCCCACCCTGTGTGCTCAGAGCTCACATGCTGGGCAGCTCTATGATGTTTAACCACAGACCCATTAGTTTGCARCTCCTGAAGGCTCAACTCCACGCTGTAGCAGTGCTCTTGACAATGTTTTATGTGCCATTAGCACTTAGATTGCCTTTTCAAAAATAGGGGGCTTAGAGCTGTTTGAGAGTCCAAATACCAAATGCTTTCAGCCCTACTAACCTTACGCATTTCTCCACAAAAATCTTCATGCAGAGCCTAAGCAGCTTTCTTTTTAAAACTGGTTTCCTCCACTTTCAGACAATAGTTGGCTTGCATTTCACTCCTCTCTCAAAACAGTTTGAAGCTACACTTTCTTATTTATATTCCAGTAATGCCTCGGAGCTTTAATCAAGGACCAGGACCCACTAAGCTGGCAATAATCAAGGCTCAGCATTTTAACAGATACCACTAAAAGAAAATGAGARGTATGGTGTGGGAACAACTATGTGCTATTTAGTACTTTTAGAATATAAGTAAAACAGGGATAATAGCCCTGCTCTGCCTTACAGCAGTGTTGTGAGAACAGATATTAAATGAAAGATTACAAGGCACTACGATATTATGGTAAGAGGGACAAGATAAGCATCTAATCAAGTCCTTGAAATCAGTGGGAGTTTTGCCTAGCAAAAGGCTCCTGGATGTGATTTCAGAAGAGTTATTCACTTCATACCATGAGAGGAAASAATTTCTAGAAGTGTTTGTTACCACCTAGTGCTGGTCCCTATAGTCACTGTAAAATTCCCAGCTATAACCTGGCTGATGCTGAGTGCTCTTGAAAAACCTAACGGCTTTAATGTTCATATGTAACAAAAATTCAGGGTTTCATCCAAAACTCATTGAAGTCACCTGGAGCTTTTCCCTTACTCTTGTGAGCTTTGGATCAYGGCCTGCAAGATTACATGAGTCTAATATTTAATTCCGAGCTGGAAAAAACCAAGTCACACCCTCACCAGGGAATCTGAGGAAAAATAGGCTACCTGTGCATTTTTTATTTCTTTWGCTCTGGGAGTGATAACTAAACATATCATACATACCAGTGGTTTCTCTATTTATTAGTAATTCTAATTTATTMGTAAGTATGTATTCCTACCTACATACCTGGCTTTTTTTTCCCTTTCTGTCCTGGTACGACATCTGTTGGTTCATGAGTTTTCTTCATCAACATGGAGAGAGTAGCATCATGTGTCCGAAAGAGGTCCACAACTTTATATAAATCAACATCTGTGATCAGATCGCAGCTCAACACCAAGACATCAGTCTGTCAAAGACGGAAAAAAAAACCAACAAACCTTTCAGAGATACAAATTACCACATCTGGACTAGCACCTGASGATCTAAAAACAAACACACACATTAACTTTTTTCTTTTAAATTGTTTTAAAATTTAAAACTAGTAAAATAGCTCCTGGTTTTCACCAGTGCACTTATCTTGAGTTCTGCTGTTACTATTATTTGGTTAATGCTTATCCAGCTCTGGACCATAAAGAATATGTGACCATCCAAATTGTCTACATCTGCTCCCATGGACACAGAAGCCATGGCTTTCAAGACTAATCAGAAATTCTRCAGTATTTTCAACAGCTACTTTTAGTTATATGATGATGTAGGAAAGAAATCTTTCTGAAGAACTCTATTTTAGCTGACTTTGCATCTGGCTACGAACCACTGGAAAAGATATTTAAACTATGTTATTTTATTGGGGAACAAAAAAAGCAAAGACTATCTAGGATGTGATTTACTCGGTAATTGCACTGCGATGGTGGGCTCAGTTTAGAAATACATTTCCTAAAACCAGCAATACTCCATATTAAAAGAAAAAAAAAAGAGGAAGTCAGGTCCTATTTAATAAGAGGCTTGTATTTAATTTTAATATCAAAGGATTCCAAAATTCCTTACAAAGTTTTTAAGAGAACTGCTGCACAGATCACAGGAACATTGTCACATAYTGAGCAAGACACAGCAGCTTCATTAACAGGACACACTATCAATATAATCCAACAAAAAACTCTTACTTGGAAAAAAATCTCTGTATTTCATGTGGGTTGTGGAATACGCTGCCAAAAACCTACAAGTTCAGCAATTATCTTAATTTAAACTAATCCTAACATAATATTTGTGCAGCATGGCCTACAGAAAAGTAACAAATTTCCACTTTTTGTTAATGATCAACCTTCGAAAGGCCTCTCAAGAAGATGGAGTTTCTTTCCTGACAGTTACCATTTTCACTTTCTGTGCTACCAATTCCCAAGTTAAGCCTGCCTGCAATGTGACATGGATGCCTAATTTTGTCTTTTCAGAAGACAGTATTTAGTAAGAAAGGCATCAGATAATATTCAGTAAAAACCTAAGTTAATGCACAGAAGATTGAGCAGTAATTCTGCTCTTACTTTTGAAGACTATCTTGGTTTAAAGCAAACGATTTCAGGACTGACCTCTCATTTCAGAAAAGTTTATTATAGAAAAGCTTGCTTTACAGACTTTAYCTAATACTAGGAGATTCCACATTGTAGTTGAGACTAGATGAAGTCTGGTATTTACATTATTTGACAGGTTCTCCCATAACTGCTAGGCAGTTTCAAGTGTTTACCAATAAAGTGTTGGAATTCATCATGTCACAAACTGTTGGAGCTGTTGATTTGGCCGTGCACAAGGTCAAGCTCTTCARTTTTCATGTGATTCCTCCCCACTTCACTGAGAAACACCTGGCTGCTTTACAGGAAGGAACAATGTGCAGGTTGAGAATTTTATACATTAAAAACCTGACTTGCTTCACTCCTTTTAATATATTTTCAAAATGTGTATTTTATATAACAGTTTTGCCCAGGAAAAGTGTTTTAATTAGCACTTCTCTAAAMTAACCCGACTTCACACATTAGGAAAAAAACCAACAACCCGAACCACTAAAACAAGTTGCCCAGCACTCTGGAGGAGSCCTGCTCCAACATTCCAGGGTGTACAAAGAAAATAAGAAAAAAATTCAGCTTGGTATGGAAGCAAATCTCCTGCTTCCCAAYTGTAAACTGTGAAGAAACACATATTAAATATCCTGGAAAACCTTGCAAAATGTTCAGATATTCTGTTTTTACAAGAGCACAAATGAGTTACAACGTTTACAGAAAAGGCCAAAAGATATTCAAGAGCCATATAAATAGACCAGTACTTTTCAAACTCACTTTGTAGAAGGAAGAGATTGACAGCTTCAAATCTAAATGCATTTACTCCAGCAGTGAAAATAAGAAAAAATAAAATGAGAGAGACTTGACACCCCAACAATCTTATCCTAAGGAATAAGTATGTACATTTGTAAAACAAACCTTGTAATTATTTCACATTTTACTAAATGCTTTAATCTGTCACTAATGCAAAAACCCAACAAGCGTTCCATCGTTCTGACCAGGCTCCTGGGTTTTTTCTTCTCACTATAGGACAAGCTTTTTGCAAAAACTGAATGCAAGACCCCTGAGGAGCATACGGGAACAGAACCACCAAATGTCTGGTTGCCATCTGTTCTACCCATTTACTCTCCCAATATGTAAATAAACGTCAGTGAGCGCAGGGACCAGTGAAACACACAGTTGCTCTGTAAAGCCCACATTTCTGCCTCTCCTCCTGATGAGCAGAGCAGTGGCCTCAGAAGCACGCTGAGAATACACTATGAAAGGCTCTTTTGGGACTTGACAGCCTCCCCTTTGAAACACCACCCCCCTCATAAATAAAGCCCTCACTGTCTAATGGATGCACTTTTTTTTCCAGTGTACAACTCCTGAACGAATAAACTAATGGCTGAATGAAAAAATAAACTATACTAGAACCTTAGCAGAAGTGTGTGTTTTTCTTTACGTTTTCAGGGTGGATGTAGAAGAAAGAAAATAAATGGTAGAGCTTGTGGGCTTTTTACATATATACATGCCAGACAAATGCCACGCACCTTTCCCAATGAGCCACTGATACAAAGAAGAGAAGTATGTACTCACTGCWTGCACTCACGTGCTAACAAGGGGTATGTGAACATACTTGACTTCATGAATTATGCAAACACCTAAGTACACATACATATCTCTTAATGAAATACATGTAACAATGATTACATCAACCCCAAACTATTATACAAACAGATGATAAGAATCAACATGAACTGATYAAAAAAACCCAGCAAGCACACACCTCAAGCAGAACGACTGCAAAGGAAAAAAATGCACACACAAATGCACCCTCAACATACCTTACAACCACAGGCAGGGCAAGAAAAGGGTCTTAACTCAAAGAGGACCATCTAATGGATGGAGTGTGAAACAAATACTTGGAATATCTGGCATTTTCCTGCTCTATCAAACTTGATACATGCGATATTGTCTACTACTTTTATGGCAAAGACAAGCCTTCATCACAGAACAGGGCAGAAGCTGCTGCAGAGAGAAGGTGAAAAGGCCATCAAGCAGAAGAGAACAGCAGATGAGTTTGGGATGAGGAACACAGGAAAACACTGCAGTGTTACTCACATACAGGGACAGCAGCCCTGCCCTGCTGGTAGCAGAGCTCATGTTTTTGTGAGCATCACAAGAGCCACAGAAAAGACAAAGAGAACATGATGCTCYTTGGAAGACCTAACTTGGGCCTTAGCAATCCCTTTTAACCTCAGATTTGCAATTCACTCACTCAAATGAAAACTTTAGACTAGGCTACTGATTAGCGGAGGAAAGTGGGCTTCTGCAGAAATCATTCCCCCTATGATCTGAATTTCAAGAAGATCCTTCTCCATCTCTAATGACTCGGTAAATTATTGGAGCTCTGGGATTTCAGTCCAACCATCCCTGAAGATATAATATTCAGTCAAGTCAAGTATGAAAACATGGCATTAAGGTCCCCAAATCTCAACTCTACCTAACACTGCTAACAGCACTCCACCATCAAATGTTTATGAACTGTGAAATGGTCAGATATGAAATAACTTAAATATTTGATCCGATAAATAAACCATTGTAACATAAAACATGAAGAGATTTATACAAAATAGAGAAAGCAGTAAAGACAAAGCCCTGAAAATCAATATGTCAACAATTATATTAAACGCAGCACAATATGGAAAATATACACAAAAACAAGACCAAAAAGCAGATTGTTTCAAGAACTCAGATCAAGACAACCAATTCAAAAATCGAAAACATGTTTTCARTGGAACTAATTCATACCACAGATCAAAAGATGGATGCAATTATATGGTGTAATATACCAGCATAAATAAAGAGCCTTGGACTTTCTCACACCCTGCATACAAAGGCAATGCTAGAAACCCTTTTATATTCAGCAATTATTGCTGGAGCTGTTATGATCAAACAGGAGATGTCAAGGTTACCACAGATAGCTGGCAGCAAATTATGAATTTTTAGTGGTATTCACTATGCTTTTTTATCAAGTATAGACAAGGGCAGGACCTCATAGCCTAAACTGCTGATGGCCCCAAAAACAGCAGACTAGAAAATGAGAAAACATGTGTTGCAAGGAAACTGTAATATGAACAAAATCAGCCTCAAGAGAAAGAGGAAAACAAATGTCAGACTGCATTATAAACAGAAAAGAAGCAAAACATCCACAAGCAGTAGAACCAGCTTCTAACAGAACAGAAAACAGACAAAACATTCAAGTTAAATGCTAAAAGTTTCCAATTGCAAAGTATGATAGCTGACACTTTGACAGGAAAAGAAAGAAAATCGAGAGATTAGATATACTTAACCTAAGTTAACACATGCACAAACAGACAATTTTGCATCACTTCCTGCGGTGTCACCAAACAACAGAGGAGAGAAAGAGGAACAAGTTATAATTATTGCTGGAATTAAGAATGAGCTTTATACACAATAGCCTGGAACTTCACCCACATGTTGCATTAACAGTGGGGTTTGTGTGTAGTGCTTTTTATTATTCTAAAGAGTAGAAAGAGAAAAAAAACAGTTTGGCTGTGGGCAAGCATTTTGATTGCTTGTTAGCATTCTCCAGGCAAAGTCAAAGATACCTCCCAGCAATTGCATTACTCACCACTCTTCAGATCAGAAACTTACATCCAAGGCTTTAGAGAATCCCTTTTTATCTCAGTCTCCATTAAGAGTCCTCCAATTTCCACACCTGTGACCTCTTTGAAGCTCTATGGCTGTTGCTGTAACTGGAGCAGGGAACCTCATTTATTTTTTGATGTCTGTAAGATCTTGTTAACTACCAACTGAAATGGCYGCCTTTGGCTGGGAATTCCCACTCTGCTTTTGTAATGTCCTTGATGGCAAGATTCAGAAGATCATGATTTAGTACTTTGCTACCAGACACAAAGCATTTACCTACTCTGCTCTCACCTTGAAGCAGGAAGTTTGCCATAGACCAGAACCTTCATAACTCTTCTGAGGACAGAGGACAAGTGGAAGCACAGAATGTCCCTCAATCAGAAACCCAGCAGCAACCTCTGCTCATTACAGGATGGAAGAGTTATTTGTTTTTTGAAGATGTGTGCAATGTGAAAGAAGCTTCTTGGAGGCTACTTTTTTTCTTTTTTGGAAAAAAAAAAAAAAGAAAACAGAGAAGTCTAATGTGGGAGCCAAGAGAGTCTCTTGTAATTTCTTGGATGGCCCTAAATTCATCAGGTGAGGATATCTTAAGGCAATGTGRATGCCTTCACATATGTAACCTGTCAGCATCACTGTTTATCTTCTCAAAGAAAGCTGGAAGAAAGATGCCAGAAGCTGGGGAGGAGACTTAACCCCAGTCCCATCATATGGCTCATCCTATSTGCTGTATCAGATGGGATCATACAATGAAAACACCATTTTAGGTTATCTTTGCATCTCATGAGCTACCATCCAAAATCAATATTTTTTAATTTACATACATATAAGCTAGGAACAGGAAAGATATGCAAGCCTAGAAGGCATCCTGTCTCCTCCCAGRAGGAAGTCTTGTTACCTATGCTCAAACTGACATGTGGGGTGGAAAAGGGTAATTTACAGTTCTCAGCAACCAAACCCAAAAGTTTAGAGATGAASAGAAGTTCATAAGCTTATTAAGGATGTTTTCAAAACAGGACATTGCTATAATGAGACTTACTGAATTACAAAACTTCTGGCCTGGAACATGACCTTTGCAATCCACCTTTTCCTCTGGTTTCAACTAATTCAATTTTGTCCTACTTATACATTACTCCAAAACTAATTTTCCCAGCTTCTTCCTCTACCCACATCACCCTTCTTCACTGGTTCTATCTTCTACCACATCAAGCACAAGCTGTTTACCTTCCTTTTAACAGCCTTTATCCCTTCCACTTGTCATGCACTTAGCACATCTATCTCACATCAATACAGGATGACAGCTCTAGTACCTATTTGTATCTTCTAATGGGTGTAGCTTTAGCCTCCGCTGGTTTTTTAAATAAATCTGCTACCCTTACGCTTACAGAACACTGACAACTGTCATGCTATCATGATCCTACCTTGGTAGGTTTTCTCACTTGTCTGAGATCAGGATCATCTCCTGGGTTTATGTCCTGATCCTGAGTATGCCATAAAGGAGAACGCTTTTCCCATCTAAAGGCATCCCTAAGTGTGTACCGTGCCTGCTAAAGCTCAGGACAGCACCCCAGAACCCAGACCCCAAATTTGCCAGTTCATGGAGGGCAAGCCTGGCAAGGTAAATTCTCTCCTGGCTCAATGCAGTGCACAGACAGATCCCTTCTCCACAGGCAGAACTCCAGAAACAAATGGCGCTCTCCTCGTCACTCCTATTCCTGGAAGGCAGGTTTCCAGAACTACCTGGACGGCAGCACTACCAGACCTGCTGTGCAGCTGATCTTGGACTCTGCCTCACATGAACAGAAAGGAGAACGCAGCACTTGGGCTCCAACCTCAACAGCAGCAGCGCAGCAGGAATTGCTGCCAAAGCCCAGAGCTCAAACCCAGGCTTAACACTTAATGTAAGCAGAGCCTTAGGCAGTCAGGTGCTGCAGTCATACACACAATAGTAATAAAAAGTAGTCCTAATGGAGCTCAACTGGCTCAACTTATTGAAGGGAAAGAAGGCCTTTGCCCACAGCCAGCAATCACATCGACTGCAGATCTCTCAGCAGCGCAACAAAAAGCAGGAAGGACTGGATTCCGGGGCTAGGAACYAGTTATCAGCACAGGAATAAAATGCAAAGTGGTTTAAGAGGCAGAATAAGCATAACCTGGAATAAAATATCAAAGTATGTCATAGACAATTCATAAATTCTAGTAGATGAGCAAAGCCTTGCCATATTTCAGAAACACTTTCACTAAATCAYCCTAAGGTTCGGGACTAACAGCCCCAACTAGTGGGTGCAAACTCCCGTAACGACTAGAGAATCATAATGATTCCTTGCGGTCTCAAACCAGACTGTAAATAAAAACCAAAACATACAGCATGTGTGCTCAGGAATCATTCTGCCATCCTGCAGCTAGTATCAGTACAATCTTAAACTAAAAAAACTCTTTCCAAGGTCAAAACAAGTTATTAAATAACACCCAGTTTCAACTCAAAAAGAAGAAAGAAAACCTAAATTCTAATGTAATCTGCGAAGTACAGCCTTGGTGAGACAGCTCAGCAGCACTGCTACTGCGCACCAGCCTGCACACGAACAATGACCACCAGCATGAAACCCAATTTGCCTTCTTCAAAGATTGGGGCTTTTTTTCCTCTAATCATGCCATGGTAAATAAAAGTACTGTCATGAAGTGTAGATTCCTAAACTATCTTCCACACAKTATCATTTTCTCCTCTAGCACCTCTCCAATTTTCCAGTGGTATTTGGTCTGCAGCAAATGCTGTTGTAAGACAAAAGTTATGAAAACTTCAAGACCTCCACTGCTTTTTCCAGCACTCTTAGTCTACATCCAGAACTTTCACCATCTTCCCAAAGAAGCTAATTGAATTTATACTACAGAAGAACACCTAAACTTGCTTCAAAAAAATCCAAATGCACATTTGCTCTTCCATTTTCAGCACAGAACCAAGGAAAAATGAGATAACCTGTTTGGGTTTCCAAGTTAACATACCATGACAAAAACACAAAATTAAACTCCAGGCATCCTAAAGTTCACTGATCTTCACCATGCCTTTCATCAAATTAAACAGTGACAGAACACCAGTGCTGGGAAGAGTGACAGAATCTGGGATAGCCTGTGCTGTTCACAGCMTCACGTTCCTATTATCAATGTTACACAACTGTACCAAGCTGGAAAACCAGACACAGGGGAAAACCCTCTCCCGCATAATAAGTCCAAGGGCTGATGTTTGGTATCTCCTTCCTCCCATATTCCCCAATATCTGCAACTTAGGCTCTAACACAGAGTTGTGTCTGATCTAAACACTTCCACTTTCTCATTCAGGGGAGAAATATCACCTGCAATTATACCTTTTTTGGACATTTTTCTGGAAGAACATTCCTTTTTTGCTGCATGCATATTTTTTTTACTTTGTTTCTAGCCTGTGGGATTTCTACTTGTGTATTTTCYCCATGTTTGGATCTTAACAGCTCTTCCCTCATAGGAGGTTTGGGCTTTTCATGGCAATTGTGGGCATTACATCTGTCACTGTCATGGTTAAAGCAGAGCAAGTTATTTACATAGGGCAGCTGTATATACTTTAAAAAGGGGGGGAAATGAAAGATGATTTACCAAAATGAACATTACTATTTATTCCCCCAAAATGAAAACTAGTAGTGGCTGACAAAACCAGGAAAATATTTTTACCAGGATGCTTTTAAACAAATTACTTCAGCTATATACATGTGCAAAGAGCTTGCTGTGTCTGCAAGTAGAATAGGCTGAATTTGTGTAATTCATCAGAAACCACAGAGGGCCTAAATGAAAACACACACTGTAATACAGGAAAACATTGACCATTAAACTTCTACATGGGAACAAGAGGTATTGGTTAACATAATGAGCACAGGCCTGGAGTTCCCAGGARCATGAAAAGGATAAGGACATGCAGTGGGAGATGCAACAACTGAACCTGACAGGCATCTCAGGTCTGTCAATGGCTCTTCTTGCAAAATACCTAAGGGTCTGCCTGCCTGGATAATGGAAGGAGTCCTCTTCAGCTGACAATGGGCAGAATAGCAAATGCCCTAATAATCATTCTTGACCCAACCTTCACAGCTAATTGCCTTATTCAAACTTCTGGTGTTTTCACCATTATCCGTAGTAAACCTGGACAGCAAAATAATTTAGTTAGCTACATTTTTCTTAAGCTGAGTAACAGAAAAAAAACCCCAAAATAAAACAACAAAGAAAAAAATCCCAACAGTTGCTGAATTCTCTAACCTCCCAGGAAAAATAAYGGTCATCTGAAAGTTCTGAACATATTCTTCAAGCACAGAGTCGGGCAGTGCTATATTGTTCCCCACAGCAACACAGCCTGAGCACCTGCCCGTGTAGCTGCTTCCTACTAAGACAATCAGCTGTGCTTTGGGAATAGGACTTGGGCATGTAATAAATTGTAATTTAGCTGTAATAAAATTTGCCAGGTGCCTTCAGTGTGGTGGCAGCTTTCAGTAAGAGGCAGAGAGGGAAAAAAGATTCTACACACCCTGTGAGCTGCTATCTGATACATCTGCTTTTCCCACTAGCAACATTGTGAAAGGCAGAATCAGAAAAACCAGCAAGAAAAAACAGCATTTTTATTTATATTTTAAACACTTAAGTAAATAATTTTTGCTGGTGTGCTGGAAGAAAAGAATGAAATCCTTTTTACTACTTCAAAACAGATTAATATTTAGTTCAGTCTTGCTACTATACCTTGTCTCTTACAAATGAATTTAATTTGGGTTTTTTATTTCCACTGACAGTACAAAAAAATCCATAACTCTACATTATGGAGACCTAAGTTTTTCTTTCCATGCTCACCAAACTCCGCTCAGTCATACCAAAAGGATTCAGATTCCATCTTCCAGCCGTTCCAGCAAGCTTACTTACATCATGTGTTTGGAAAGGAGATTTTTCAGCAGAGGAAGCGGAGCGCTTCGCCATGCTGGCCAAGACTCCACGGATCAGTGACCCTCAGCAGCACACAGACCACCACCGTGACATCACACTTTCCACAACACGGATCCCAAAGATGCACATACCAAGAGAATCTGCAGTTTCAGTCTTTGTTTATTTGTTCAAAGAAAGTTGGTTTTTCTTCTTCTTTTTGGTAGCTTTTTAGSRTTTGTTTTGCTTTGCTTTTTAAGAGCTGTATTATTTTGTAATCTTACTTTTTGAAACTGAGAAAACCAGGTGGACCACCTGAGATGAAACATTTCTCACACAAGCACTCACCAGCGATAGCTACAGAAGACAAGCTGATTAATTCACACCATATTATTCAGGACTTCCATTAACACAGCTAAGGGCTCATCAAGGGAAGAAAATATGAAATTGTTCCATTGCTGTTACTCTGCTGGAACGCCACATTTTAATCACTGCCTGGAGTATCATTGAGTGACACAAGGGAGAGAAAAGCTTTATAGAAGATGAAAATAATATAGACTCAGTGAAGACAAATGTTTGATCCAGGCACACCCAATCCACCCAAAACACAGATTCATGAGTTAACCAGGTTTTTCAACCTGCTGCCTGGAGAGCCCCAGCCTGGGAGGTGGTGCCAGACAGCAGCTGTGTGGGTCTGGTAAAATTTGGCACAGGAAACAAAATGGTCAAATATTAGAGATGCCTGAATTTCAGAGGAACTCATTTGTAAACTACACCCCTTGCCATTTATTTTTTTCATCAACAATAATCTAYAATCCCCAAAAAGGGTTTTAGCAGCCTGATGAATGATACTAGCAGAAGTTCACAGAAATACAGTTCTCAAAGAGGTTTCCTGAGTCAGAGTTTTGCCTCCTGCCATTCCAGCTACTGACTTGCCTAGTTTATTTAAAAGCAAACAAAAATACAACAAAAAAAAACAGATTTTCATTCTAGGAGGAAATTAGGGGATTCTTATCTTGTTTACTCCTGTAAAACCGTCTCACAATCCTATTCTGCTCTGATTAAAACCTTTTTGTAATTTTCAGCCAATGTTTTCTCACAGCAAATTTAAACCAAATTATATTCCACTCTAAATACCTTATCTCTTTTTCTAGTGTTCATCCCATATTTGAAATATTTGAGTTCCACACCTGCTCCATATTCCTGGCAAAAAAAAAMCCCTTCTCATTGCCTTAAGCAATAGTTTTAATTTCTCATCTCTACCATAAAAAGTAGTTTACCTGATACAGTCTAGTTTTGCATCTACCTTTTCTTCCTCCATCAGAGTGGCTGCTCACCATTACATTATTTCAATTAGTACATTCTGAGACGTTGCAATTTATTCTTGGGATGCTAGCTCCTACCACAAATTTCTTATTATTAACCCCCAAAATCACGACTTCTGTGTGCAAGAGAGGGCCTTTAACGATGGCAATAGAGGTCTAATAAATGAAGACCTGTATCTGGACTGCAAAAAAGCTCAATGGACATACCAGAAGACTTTACAACATGATGTGAAAAAACAGTGTTCACCAATACCAGCTATATATAGAAAATAATTTGGAGCTTTACTTTCATCTTCATATTTTGAAAAAGCCATTCATTAGCAGTCCTTCAAAGRATGAGCAGAACACTAGGAACTTAAWGGGCCAAAAGAATAAAACTGACAGGGATATTAAAATTCTATCAAAAGAACAGGCCAGACTGACACACAGATCTAGGAATCCACAAAGTGAAACTTAGAGGACCAAGTTTTCTGCTGTTCACTACTTTTCAAGCAGGTGCTTTTAGGAATCAAGTTTAGCATAATATTTTTATTGTACAAAGGATCCAAGAAAAGGATACACTCAGACYTGTAATAAACATGAAAACCCTAATGAAGCTGCCACCATGTCAATCAGGTATAGGCTGAGACAGCCAAAAATAACAGGAAGAGTTCCAACAGAGCAAAGAACATGCATCCAGTGTATCAACTTCTGCAGCAGAGACGTCAAAAACATTATTGTGTGAAGAGTGGGCAAACAGCAAACAAAAACTTTAATGGGTTTCCTTTGCTCTCATGAACTTCTGAACAACCAGCAAAGACTGGCAGTCAGATGCTTGTTACTTGTGAATGAAGACAGTCTCACCTGCCACCAAAAACACCAGTACCATAAGGAGAGAAAACAACAGAAACTACGTTTACTTAGCCCTTACAGGTTTTGCACATATGTGCTCTCATGCTACTACTGAATACAATTCTATAAGTCTAATCTTGATAGTACCAAGCTTCATTAACCGAGGTGCAACATAACAAAAAGGCCCAAAACTGCAGGCACAGCAAGCAGCAGTGARACTCTTTCAGTCAAAGTTAGACAAGGCAGCAAGTCATGAAATGTTATGCTTTACGCGCATCTCAGAACTTGTGATCAGCAGTTCTGCTACCCCCAGACATATWTCTTACTGTGCATTTATAATCTTGGCTTTACTCCCTGTCACACAAGCAAGTTGTCTATACTGTGCCACGTTACCTCGTTTTCATTGAGCATACTTGCTCCTCTGTCTGTGGGCAATTAACTCAATTTGTGACAACTAAGTTTCAGCAACCAGTTTAAACTTCTCATCAGACTTTTGGCATGGGYTGCAAAAAGCCTGCCAGCAAGCGATGGCCACAAGAAGCAGTTGTTTCCACCAGGGAAATTCATTCTTCAACGAGATCCCTCTCCCGCTGCACCGCAAACACAGTCAACATACAGCAGCTTTTCAGCTACCTCTACTGTGGAGCTCTCTCCTATATCACACAGGAGAGGGCATACCCTGTAAGAGGTGCACCAGTGGTATGCATTTACTAGAGGAATGACTCCAAAATACACATTGCAGCAATCTGCTCAAGAACTTAGTATAGACTTCTTTCAAATAAGAGACCACTTTGTCCTCTGTGCCCAGACAAGCAGACATGGAATAAAAAGGGCAGAAGCAGCTGCAGCCCTTCATATGCAGCATCTGACTTAAGAAAACTTGTGCGGTTTTCAGGACTACCTCACATCTTCTCTATGCCTTTTTTTTCTAGAAAGTAAACAGAAGATCAACACTGCCGCCTGTGAAGACACACTCTATTTTCAAACTCACAGATGCTCTACTTGTTATGTCCCAGGGTCCCTAAGTAAAGCTGCCTGGATTACCAAAAAGAGGGACACCCCAACAGACAGACTCGTCACTGATTAGACAATAAAACTGTAAGGTCAGGGTCCCAATTTTCAGTGCAGATACTTCCTTACTGCATGCATTTAAAAAATACTGCCAAACTGAGTTTTGATGAAAAGTGGTTCTCTACATGACATAAACATTCAGTTCAGTTAAAATTATTARTTTTGATTTTCTTCGTTATGTATTCTCTTCACTCTCTGAATATTCTAGTGGGTCTTCCAAGTCTTCCAGGGCCTATCTTGCTGGGCCCCTACACACCCATATTTGCCTTGGAAGTTTCACCTTGTCTCAACTGAAGTCTTTCTCTTGGGAGTACATAGCCTGTAACACTGCAGTTTATTAGTTTCAAAAAGAGCTTCAAAAAGAAACCTCAGGACTTAAGCACTCATTGATGTTCTGTTGCAACATTTATTTAAACAGGCAATTTGGCTAAGATGGCCTAAACAGACAGAGAACAAATMAGAAGATTAAGTCTTTGACAACAACAAAAACAAAATTCTGTCCAGATCACAGCAAGAGCTCTGAGSAGCATTTCTGCCTTACATGGGAGTGTTTTAATTATGCAGCTGGAAATTAAAATTCTATAAACTGCTGGTTTTATTCGAACAGCAGCCCTTTATCACATCTGGGCACTGTTTACTGAAGAGCTTACTGTAAGACCAAGCAAAAGCACAGGAAAAGCAGTAATTGAAGCCCAGCATAAGTCACTGACCCAACAATGCAGGCACGACTGTGGCAGGACCCAGAGTGAACATAAACCTCCTTGAGCATCACGGCATTGCCTAAGGCAGCACAGGACATTCGCACAGAGATACTTCCCCAAGCACTATGTGGACAACAATGATCACACACTGTATCCAAAAATTGTAGAAACAAATACAACTTTTCATTACCTTGCCAGAAATCTAACATTGACTAAGAAGCAGCCTGAGCCCAGCCTCAATAGGCTCCAGCCTTTCCAGCTGTCAAATTCAGTCATTCGGAGTCTTTGTCTGAGTYCCCCCATGAGGTGACTGTTACAAAATTCAGTTCTTTTGAAGATCAGGGAATTCAGTTATGCACAATAGCATTACACAGGACACTCCTTACAACACAACAAAAACAATTATTATAAACAAGTGACTTCCAGTCAAGTTCAATGAAAGACAGCAATACCTTAATTTTCTGGTGAATATGCCTCAGTGAATCTGCTGTACCCATGTCCATGTTGTCACTGATGCACACAAAATCAATCTTCATTTTTGTGTCCAAGTTTAACATCTTTTGGATTTCCTTCCTTGTAATCACAATGACCTCTAGGACAAAGAAAAGTGAGATGAGACCAAGCAGGAAAAAAATCTAAATAATATTCATCACAGATAGGATACACCCACTGTTTTACAGCCCTTTCCAAAGGCTGATAGAACTGTCAAAAGGCTTGAGTAACATAACCGGGTTCTCCACCAGCCAAGCTCTTTGGGCAACAGTAACTTTTCAAGAAAAGAATTAAACTCCCAATCAATATGAAAACAATCGCCCCTGCTTTGCYGGGTGGAGGCTTTTCCTGAAAGGGACACATGCATGTGAGGCATGAGTTAGCAAGATAGAACAAACACTTYTTCTATCATTAACCAGCAACCTCAAACCATGTGTCCTCAAACAGACCAATGAGACCCCACATTCATGTCACCAACACTTTAGAGCTTTGTCTTTCCTGCCCTGATCCTGWGTAATCCTCTGTGGAACACTACCAACCACACTATTACAATACAATGGTTAAACTATTTCTCAGCATCAGCTTGGCAAGAAAGTGGAGTAATATACGAACAACAAACTCATTCCATCTACAAAAGAAAAAGCATAAATGCATATTTGAAGGAAATCAACAACATCATCAAAGCATATTTTCCAAAATTTAGAATGTGAGAACAGAAGCTCTGCAAAGAAAAGGCTGAGGAAACAAAATTACAAGAAGCCTTTTTCCCCAGTCTCAAGAATGGGAAGGAAACAGTCAAACATTCCAATTAAAGCACCCCACCCTTCAAAACACCCCAAMACCGTAACATTGTATCCCACATGGAATTTTAACAGAGAAGTATTGGACATAATAACAGTGATAACAATATAGGCAAGATGAAAACACATTATGAATAAATCTGCATCAAAACTGAACTCATCTTGAAYCTATTAACAGAAAAGAGGAAGGACCTGTAAACATGAGAATTGTGTGGTAGTTTGGTGCCAGAGATATGACTGCTTTCCCCCTCCCATAGTGGATGCCAACTTGGATTCAAAACAGGCTGAAGAACCCAGGAAAGGGACTGAAACCACACCGTGAATCAGGCAAAGAATTAACTAACGAAGAGGGAACTGGTGTCAGGTGAAAGTTGTAAGCTCACACAGTTCAGCATAAACCTGGTGAGCTGGGCAAGTGTCTCCTAAATGTTRGGAAAGATGAACTACTTGCAATTAGGGCAAAAGAGACAGAGTGAATCAGCCCATGGAACGCCTGCTTACTTACGTAAGGAAGCATGAGGAACATAAGTAGTACTAATCATCMAGGGAGAGAATTCACGCCACTGAATCATTTAATACAGAAATCTACAGCTTGTTCACAGAGGTGAAGCAAGGAAGGAGCAAGAAGGTGGCAGTTTGCTTACTGAAGCTGAATTAATTTACTGAATACAACCCTGCATGACCACATTTYCACTAGAAACAGGTAAGCTGAAGAGCTGCATATGAGAAATGAGAAAGATCTGACTGTAGCAGAACCAYAGAGTCACAGCATGGTTCAGATTGGATGGGATCACAATGGGTCATCTGGTCCAACCTCCCTTCTCMAGCAAGATCATCTCAAATCACATTGCACAGGACTGCATCCAGAKGGTTCTGAAATATCTTCAATGAGGGAGACTGCACAYCSTCTCTGGAYAGCCTGKKCCAGTGCTYGGTCACCCACACATTAAAGAAGGAAGCCAGGAAGAAGTTTTRTAAGAAGCTGGAGGGACACCACAGAAAGATTTGGTCCAGCATTCAAAAGATGAACAAAAGCCTAAGCTCACAAGGTAGTGAAGAAGCTCATCAGGTAATAAATATCACCTTCGTGCCACTGTGAAACAAAGCCTACAGGTGAGCAAAGAGTCTGCCATTCCCCTGCCCTGTTCTGGCCAAACCCCAGCCAGCGCTTGGGTCTGCGCTGCCACACGGACTGAAYGCCTCAGACAGAACAAGTAACCCTGAACTTCAGGCCAGGCTGAAACAACAAACCACCAGCCATCCCTGGAGAGCTGACACTTCTCACGCTGCTGCCATTAATGACTCTGAGAAAGAAACATGAGAGACTCATGGTTAGCAACCCAGGGAAAGGCATCAAAATTGGGAAAAGCCTCGAATCAGAGAATCACTAAAGTGAAAAAGACCTTTAGRATCATCAAGTCCAACTGTCAACCCAGCACCATCACCACATTCACCACTAAACCATGTCCTTAAGTGTCATATACTCATGGTTTTGAACACTTCCAGGAATGGTGACTCCACCACTTCTCTGGGCAGCCTGCTCCATTGCTTTAAAACCTCTTCAGTGAAAAAAGTTTTCGTCATATCCAATCTAAACCTCCCCGGTACAACCTGAGACCATTTCCCCTCGTCCTGTCACTCGTTTCCTGGGAGAAGTGACTGACACACACCTCACTACAACCCCCCTTCAGACACCCACGGCCCTTGGCAAGAAGAGGGGTAGAGATTGCAGGCACAGACAGCGCAGCCGAGAGGGCATGAAGGGATGTGACACGGGACAACAGCACAGCTCCAGAGCAGAASAGAGATGTGCTACAGCACTTGCCCCGTCCAACAGGGCACCTGCGACACGGCATTAGAACAGGAGGGGAACGGACGGGAGCGGCGGCGGTGACCGGGGACAGCCCGCAGTGACACGGGACAGCCCACAGTGACCGGGACAGCCCGCAGTCACCAGAGACAGCACGCCCAGACCCCGCCGTGCCTCACCTTCGAAGCCGGCGCGCTCCAGGAGGTTCAGCGGGTACCAGAGTAGGGGTCGGTTTCCCACCGGGAGCAGCGGCTTCGGGATGCTGGAGGTCAGGTCCGTCATGCGGGACCCGCCCCCCGCCGCCATCACCACGGCCTGGAACTCCATCGTGCTGCGCAGTGACACACAGAGCAGGCAGGAGCTCCCGGTGCCAGGTGAGATGAGCYCGGTTCACTCCCCGGTCCCCGCGGCCGCTCCCGGCACTGACAGCGCAGCAATGGCGGCGCGGCCGCACTGCGCCTGCGCGCGGACCGCCGAGAGCGTCGATCGAGGGCGAGCGCCGATAGAATCGACCCGCCTCCCCGGCGGGCTGCGGGCCACCTCCCCCCGGCCAGGGCGGCGAGACGAACACCGAGCGAAGGATCTCGCGCTGCCGAGCGCCGAGTCATGGATCCGTGCGCGGCGCGGGGGCGCTCGGTGGAACAGCGCCCCTCAGCGGCCGCAGGACAGATTGCAGGCGGGGGCACTGGGGGCACCGGGGGGCTGTGTGGGGTGTACTGGGGGGCTGTGTGGGGTGTACTGGGGGGCCTTGGGGGGTCAATTTGCACCTGTGCTCCCCACACCGTGTCCAGAGAGGGGACAGGACTCACATGCCCACACACGCTACGCTCTCCGCCCCCCAGGACCCTATGCGGGCACAGCACCCAGCAGACAGCGCCATGCTGGCCCCTCCATCCAGCACTGGCCCTACGCTCTCGAGAAGCACACGCTCCCCAGCTCTCGAGAAGCACAGGCACAAACACGACCTGGGGCAGGACAGCAGGATCTGGCCCTGCAGTTTTATTGAATCCAGTCTCCCTGAGGCCCCCATGGYGTAGGGCACCTGGGGGTCTCATTCAATCCAGGGGTCGTCCTCACTCTTGTCGGTGTCAATGGACATGCAGTTGTACACRGCGTAGCGCAGCAGCTCCTCGCAGACCTTGGCCCTGGCAGGGGGAACGCTGTGTCACAGCCATGATGGGCACACAAAATCTCAGGCCTCCCTCCCCACGCCCTCCTGGACATTCCCCGGGGGAAGGCCTGGCGAGGCTCAATGGGAACCCCAATACCAAACCCAGGGAGTGGGAAGCATCCCTGTCCCCAGTTCAACTCACGAGGAATAGTGGGGCAAGAAGAAGGTGCAGGAGCATGTGCAGGCCTGTGGCATCAGGTCCAACGCCTCCATGCTTGGGAGAAAAAAGAGTCAGACTCCAGCACAGCACAGGGATCTCACATTTTGTGGGGACCCCAGCATGCCACGGGGACCCCAACACAGGCAGGACAGACTCACTTCGACCTTTCTGGGTAGACAGTGATCTGAACTGGGAGGCGGCTCCGGCCAGTGACGAACTTGAGGAAGCGGCTGAGATCCTCTGAGGGGAAGGACAGAGCTCAGGTCTCAGAGACAGGACTGTCCCCGCCACTGCTGTCACAGCAGGATCTGCCCTTGCAGAATCAACCCAGGAACATGGGGCAAAGCTAAGGGGTGCTCTCAGCATCCCAGGAAGGGCTAAGTAGGATGACCCCAGCCAGCTCCCAGAGAAGCACCTGGTAAGCACCCCTGGGGCACAGGGCAGGTGGCACACAAAGAGCAGGGAAAAACTTGAGGTCACTCACCGCTGGTGAAGTTGTTGAGTGCTTCCAAGAAGTATTTGACACGACTGTCATCAGAGGAGAAGTCATCAAACCTGACTGAGACAAACAATGTGCAATGGCTTCATGAAAAACTCCCAGCAAAGCAAAGGAGAGGAGGAGACCCTCTGCTCCACAGTGAGCCTGTGAGAGCCCCCGACACCCCTGACTGGGACCAGCACCCTGGAGCATGGTGGGTGAAGAAACTGAGGTCCTACTTTGCAGAGCAGCCACTCGCCTCTGCCCACAGCAGCTGAGGACCAGACAGACCGATGTGGGGACCAGTGGGGGTTTGCTGCTAAACCTGAAGCATCCGGGGAGCCTCTGGCTTATCCTCCCCAGACTCTCAGACACCCCACAGCCAGGACACATGTGTAGGACAAGCATTATCAAAGGAATCCCCTCCCCTTGTAGAGGGGCAGGGAGCAGCTCTGGGCYGGCCCTGTGACTTACTGAACTTCTGCAGTTCAGCCGCTGTGATCTCAGGGTCGCCGCAGATCCTCTTCTCCATCTGCTGCCAGGTGAGCAGATCCAGCACRGGCTGGGGCACCACGCAGAGCAGCCCAGCACGTATGGCTGCAATCTGTTGGGGCACAGGATGGGCTCCATGTCACCACAGTGGGTCTGAACCCCRAGCAGCCACCTAGGGCTCTGGGAACAGCAACAACAGGACCCCAAAAAGGGRTCCCCAGGGCACATGGACATCCTGGGCACGGGATACACAAAGAAACCATCCAGCTAGAGCTGGTTTAGGGGACACATTTTGGCAACCASCAATTCCACAGCGACCAGGATGGCTTGCCACAGGAGCAGGGTCCCCTTGCAGCCCTGTCACCATGGTGGGCCAGTGTCACCTGCTCCTTGCTCTCCTCCAGCCGAGCCTTTTGCACCAGGCGGATGAACTCCTTGCGGTCCTCGTAGCGCACGGCGGTGTTGCTGCCGTTGGGGATCAGCTCCACCATGCGCTGGTCACTCAGCACTGTCGTGTAGGTCAGCTCTCTGCCAAACATGAACTCAAAGCCTTCCTTGTCCACCTTCTCCAGCATCTCCAGCAGCTTCACCTGCAACCCAAATGAGCAATAACCACCACAGTGGAGCCAGAGCAGCCATGGGAGAGCACAGCACCACCCTGCCAGCCCCCAGCCTTCCTTACCTGCTCTGAGTCCACGGTGGCAAAGTCCTTGCTCCAACTGACCTCCTCCCCTGCCAGCTGCTTCCACACCAGCGCTGGCAAAGACAGGATCTGCCAAAGTGAGCAGACACACGTGTCCTCCCTGTGCCCCTCCTTCACCCACAGGCAGCCCCTCTGCCCAAGACAGGACAGCCCCTGCCAAGCCCCCTCACTGCCCAGGGAGGCTGGAGTGCTCACCAGAAATTCCTTACTCCTCAGSGCTGCTCCCATCAGCTGCCCGATCCACTCATACTTGGGGAAGTCCTTGCAGGAGGGGTTGGGGACATACATGTCCCTGGTGTCACTGCTGCTGTTAGCCTGTGGGAGAGAGGCTTAGGACACACAGRGATTTGACAAGCCCAGCATGGTCTCTCCCCACCACCACCCTTCCACCTGCTGCTCCAGCCCTKTACACCCCTSCAGGAGATTCCCACCCACCAGCTAYAAGCACAGCTCYCCCAGCCAAYAGCCCTGCAAGCATTAAGATAGGGCTAACAYGCCAGGCTCTGCTGACTGAGCCCCCTGGCCTGGGCAGGCAGACAGTGGGATGCCAAACCTGGTTAGACGTGCGCACAAAGAAGGGCAGGGGCACAGGGRCATCGCCCGAGCTGGGACACAGTTCCTCTGACACATCTGACAGGCTGTCCCGAAAGCCACCACCTGCAGTGGGGGCAGAGCCTAGTGAGTGCCTGACAGGCCAGAGCCAGACACTGAGCCACAGGATCTGCCCTGTTCCCTGGGGTAAGGGGATACAGGGAGCACCCCATGTGCACARAKATGGGCTGCAYCTCCCAGAGCAACCGGGACAGCGTRGGCACCCACTGAGCTGCACYCCAACACAGGAGTCACCRGGRAGAGCTCTCACCATTGTCAATGATGCCCTCAGTGATGAAATCGCACACCCACCACTGGCTGTAGGTCTGGGGCCATCTGTGGGGAAGCAACACCCCTATGCACATCCCTCCTGAGAGCATACCAGCAGCATCTGGCATCCCCTTGCACCCTACACTGGGGGGAAGGTGACCTCCCACAAATATGACACTGCAGATCTACCTGTAGTCCAGGGGCTGATTGTTCTTGGAAGATCGGAGGCCTTCGTACAGCTGGAGAGCAGCAGAGAGGAAAGGGGATGAGATGGGGGGCAAGACACMTGCTGAAGTGACAGGGCACAGGGCATGGTGCTGCCATACCTGAGTGAAGACAGTGTTCCTGCAGCTGGGGTCCAGCGCGGGGTTGGCACGGTGCTCGCGGGCCAGGAGCCGGTTGATGTAGAGCTTTGGTGGGGAGTGAGGAGCAGYGCTCTCCGAGGACTGCAGACAGTGRGCAATGAGGGCTGCRCTCTGCTTGGACAGCAGCAGGAATGGCTTCATGCCCTAACAAGGGGCAAGCAGCGGTGGTTAGAGGCCTGATCCTGCCACCATGTGCTCTCATTTCCTCTCCCCAAGTCAGCCCAGTGTCACAGGGGATGCTCCTCCATCCCTCTAGCAATGCCAAGCACAGCAGCTCTCAGCTCTGGGCTGGTCTGTCCTCGTTAGATCAAGGAGGACACACTACAGGCCCCAGAAAACCAGGTGAACTGGTGAGGAGGTGCCTCTACTGGCACCATCCCAGGAGAGCCTGGCAAACGCTCACCCTGAGCGCATTGAAGGTGCCGATGCTGTCCTCAGAGAGYGGGATCAGGTAACACAGGACACTTTCCAGGAGCTGGACAAACCTGGAGACAGGAGAGGAGCAGTGTGAGGCTGAGGGTGAGCAGCATTTCACCACTCATCCAGGGCACTGTGCTCCCTGCATGAGTCACCTCCAGCCCATGGAGGGACACCAAACACCAAGGGGAGCACCCACCCAGCACCCTCTGGCCAAGCACTTAATTTCCCCCAAGAAAATGCTGCAAACAAGGGCAGGCTAGCCCATGCTGCTGCACTGCAGCTCAATCACTTCAGAGAGTCTCTGTGGGGCCAGTGCTGACCACAGCCTGGGGCTGCCCTCCAGCTCAGGGCATGGTTCATTTTGGGACCGGGTGCCATCCCTGTACTGTACCTCTGAATGAGCACAGCCCGCCGGTACAGCACGTCGGCATCCACCCCTTCCAGGAGAGGGTAGCGAACCAGCCGGGCTGGCTGGAACATGTCAGCATTGAGGATCAGGTCCCACTCCCAGAAGGACAGGATCTTAATCCCCTGCAGACGGACATTGTACCCTTGGTCTGCCAAGAAAGAACAGCGATGCTGCATCTGCTGCAGCCAGCACRGCTTGGAGGCTGCAACCAGGGGCGAGGTGSCCCCAGCACCTGCRGCATCACATATGAAGCTCATTCCTCAACCTTCCCCAATGTACCCCAAAAAGCAGTCAGTGTGGCAGGAAGAGCCGCAGGTGCCAGGACTGGCTGTGTGTTTAGGGCCAGGCTGGGCTGGCAGCCCCAGTCTGGGTGTACAGGCTCACCCCGGCACTCCAGGAAGCGGATCTCCAGCAYTGGCATGTGGGTTTTCATGTCACGGAGGATGCAGACATTCTGGTAGCTATTCCTGCACACAGCACGGAGGGAGAGGCAGAGCCATGAGACACAGACACCAGCGAGGTGGCCAGCAAGGCACAGGCCACTCTGGCTCCCCAGCCAAGGATGTGCTGCTACCCATGCAAAWGCCCTCCCACCTCACCAGGGCTGTGGCAGGAGGTGCCCAAGCAGAGAGAAGAGGCTGTCAGAGGCACAGAGACGTTCTGAAGAAGGTGGAAGCCGCATCCAAAAAGCCAGAAAAGAGCACAAATTCGAAGCAGTACAGAAAGACAATATGTCTGAGAGTACATCACTGTTCTTGGGGGCTCCCAGCAAATCTCACAAGGGCAGAACCAGCTTCAAGCATAGCTGATCATGCAAGGTGGGTGGGTTTTTGAAGGAAAAAGGGATTTGTGTACATGAGCAATTTACTAAGTGTATTTTCAATGCTTTCTTCAAGATCCCATCAAAGTCCTGTGAGCCCATGGGGAAAAAACACTGCAAGTATTTAGATGCAGTGAGGAGTTGGCTCCTGCCACTGCAAAGGACACTGCAGTCTCATGGGTGCTTCTTCAAAGACAGATCTCAATGGTCAGCCAAAAAAACGTCAAAGAGGCAAGTTTTGGCAAAGGCAAAGGAGACCTTTGCACTCCTGTGTAAACCCCTGGCTGCCTTGAGAAGGGTGCTCAGGGCCAGGGTGAAGACAGAGAGGTGAAGCACCTCAGAACTTCTTGACTACAGCATGGCAGAGATGCTCAAGAAGCTGAGAGCAGTGGCGTGTGTCCCCAGATATGAGGTGGAGGCAGAAAAACCACCAAAGTCACCAGGCAGAAGGAAGCATGCCACAGACGAGCTGCTGCAGCATGGGTGAGGAGTAGCAGAGGAGATTAAGGCACCTGACTGGCACATGTGGTAAGGGACCACCACACTTGCAGGAGCAGATACACCCTGCACCCATGGAGCTCTGAGCCTTGGAGAGCCACTCAGAACTAACCCCAGCCCCATCATTAACATTTGCTCAGGATGCAGAGACAGCTCAGGAGTTYGGCACAATCTGGGCACAGGCTGCACCTCACTCATTACTCACTCATTAATTAGGACTGTTCTCAGGTGATGCAGCCTGCTTGGTGTTCCCCCATACACAGCCACCCGCCTGGGTACGTAGGAGCTGGCCTGCCCATCCAGCATCAACCACAGCCTCCTGCGGGTGAGAAGAGCAAGACACAGCTTTGTCCTCCCCTCATGAGCTGCCTGGGCACAGAGATGCCCCCAGAATTGTCCCAGGCCTGGGGRCAAGGCTGTGTCTTCCTGGGGTGCTTCTGGCAGCAGCTATTCCCCACCTCAAACCCATGCCCCCTACCACAGCTGGAACAAAGCTGGATKGAAGAGAAAGATGGTGCTTCGCCCCACACCCTGTCCTTCCCTGGCACAGCTGCTGGCATGGAGGGGACACCCTGAGGTCTCACTTGACAATGGCGCCTTTCTTCATGTTGAGCCGCACCCAGTGCTGCCCCGGGGGCC
Source organism: Malurus melanocephalus (assembly GCF_030028575.1). Classification (NCBI taxonomy): domain Eukaryota; kingdom Metazoa; phylum Chordata; class Aves; order Passeriformes; family Maluridae; genus Malurus; species Malurus melanocephalus. The sequence goes on along the minus strand of NW_026623260.1, from coordinate 1,767,995 downwards.
CGTTGCTCTCCCAGAAGGTGTACGTCAGGTTGTCCGTCAGATGGGCTGCAGCACAATCCTCCTGCAAGAATGCAGAAAGCAGAGGAGATGAGCATCCTTGAACATGCCATGGCCTTCTCTGAGATGGGTTTTGTGGGTCCAGAGAAAATTAGGAATAAGTCAATTCCTTGGTTTGTCAGGCTGTGGTGGATGATGGCTCCCTGACAGAATAAACTGGGCATGGCTGTGGACCCCTAGTGCCCCAAAGTCACAATGGGGTTTTGCTCCCAACACCCAAATCCCAGCAGCTTTGCTAGAGCAGCAAAACCCCAYCACCACAAGCCACTGCTATCTACTCCTCCCCACATCTGTGGAGCTGCTCATGTGTTTCATACTAATTTCAARCTGCAGAGAAGCCCCACTACGCACCGCCTGTGAGGAGACCTCGATGCTGTTGATGTGCTCCTTGGTGCAGTCCACACGCTGCAGCTCCTTCTCGCTGTGATCATACAGGAAGCGCCCCAGCTCCATGTCACGCTCATAGCTCCAGCCTGGGGGCACGGACCTGCAGGGAGTCTCTGTGTTAATGGGATSAGAAGTCCAGGTGCCCCAAACCTGCCCCAGCATCTCCTGGTCACCAAATCGGCATGGTGCCAGGCCACTTGTCCCTGCAGCAGGCAGATGGCACGGCTGGATCTCATCGCCAGCACAGCAGGTGATGACCACTCCAGCCCAGTGGGAACAGCAGCACACAGCCACTCCAGTGGTCCGTGGAGCAAAGGCCATCTTTGCTTAAGCAGGGTACCTCATGGCACCCATCATCCCCATTTCAGACCCCAAAGCCAGTCCTGGCCCTGTGGGCGTGTCCAGGCCCCAGCCAGCAGCCCCGCAGAATGCTGCAGTCCCGCTTTAGGAAATGCATTCATACCGAAACTTCTGCACCGCGGCCTCATCCTGCTCGATCAGTCTGGGCAGCTCTCCAAGGCGCTTGGAGTATGTCAGGTCCACCACTTGTTCCCAGCTGGAGCAGCACCGGCAGAGGAGTCACACAATGGAAAAGATGTGTCAATGCTCAGTGTAGCCATTATTGCCTTAGCCTGAAGYGGAGCACTGAGGCGACACCCAGGAACAGCTGTGGGAAGGTTGAGTGTCCCTGCACCCAGGCACAGGCTGGGACAGAGCAGGGAAATCCCACCCTGCACATGGCCTTCCATCATGAAAATAAATTTTAAACCCTCTGACTGCTGCACTGCCCCGTGACATTGCTCAGCCCAAATCCAAGTGACTCAGAACGCCTCTGGCATCATGTTTATTCTGTGCAGGCACTGCCGCGGGCAAACAGGGTTAGTCCAGGAGAGAGAATCCACCTGCTCACCGGTGCTCGGCRGGGATGTGTCCCACCAGCACCAGAGGGAGGGGTTGGACTGTGCTGGGTGYGCCCAAGAGATTTGGGATGGTTGGGTCGCATATCCTCTGTGGGGACCGGCCACACTCGTCTCCAGAGCCCAGTCCCTGCCCGGGGCGCAGCGGGCCGGGGCCGTACCTGACAGCAGGTCTGTAATCAACCCCCAGCGTTTGGTGCTGACACTGGAGCCTCTGCACGGAGTCAACCGGGACCAACTTATCTCCTCCCTCTCCGAACCTCTGCGCCAGCACCCAGCCCTCCTCCAGGCCATGGGTGCCCGTGTACTCGTCCAGATGCTCCTGAAGACACATGCCGTCCTGTCACCGCCGTCGGGACGCGGCATGCCCGGGGGGTCCCGGTGCCGGTCCCGCGTTACCTTGCTGAGCTTGACCCAGAGCCCGGCGCCGTTGCAGTACTCCTCGCCGGTGGCGCGCAGGCAGCCGCCCTTCCGCACCTCGATGGTGGCCCGCGCCGCCCGCTTGCCGCCCCGCGCCGGCCCCGGGCTGTCCCACACGCTCAGCAGGCTGCGGGCGGCGGCGGCGGCGGCGGCCGAGGGGTCCTTGCAGATCTTGTACTGCACCTCCCGCGGCACGTAACAGAGCGCGGCGGGCAGCGCCCGGGCGCGGCGGAAGCACTCGCTGCACTGCAGCAGGAACCGCAGCCGGCCCAGCACCTGGTGCGGCGGCTCCCCGTCCGCCGTCATCGCGCTCCGGGCTGTCCCGACCGTGACCCAGCGCTGCCCGCCCCGGAGTGCCCGCCGGGCCGGGCCTTCTCCGGCGGGGCCGCCACTCCCGCCTCCGTCCGGGGCCGCCCCGCCTCGGGCAGCCCTTGCTCCCCGGCTGCCGCCTCCTCCCCGGGCAGGCGCCGCTCCGCCCGTGCCCCGGGCACGCCCCAGCGCTTCTTCATCCTTCCCGGGCCGCAGTCCCTCCGCTCTCCAGCTCCGGGCCCCCTTTGCCAAGTTGTGACTCTTACGCCCACTTCARTATCCGGCAGGAGCTGACGCGGGTTACGGGCATCCCCTTGACCTGTGGCTTAGGATTCTGCTCCCTCCTCCCGGCCTCCAAAACATCTCTACCACTGCCTGCATTCTTACAGGGTCCTGTGGACCCCCAGGTCATGGCACAGGGCTACATCTCCAGCATGGATAGGGAAAAGAGGTGAGTGGGAATCCTGGTATGGGAGAGCCAGCTGCTGGTTGGCATACTCCCACCCTGGGCAAGCCTGCAACAAATGAAGATGCTACACACACATCTTCAGGCTTCCCTAACAGACTTCCCTGCCCAGGAACAGCTTTATCCCAGCCAGCAGAGGCATCCTGGCAGTAGGTGTGAGGCCCTGACACAGCAGCACCCAACCCCCCTGGAACACTGGCAGTGTGTCACCCATGTCTTGTCTGCTTGTTGCATACCACAGCAAGGCGGTGGCACAGAGCAACTCAGCTCCACCCCACGCTACCTTAATTTGTTCAGGTTGGGCACAAAGGGCTGTGTTTAGGGATCATGAAACAAGCAGACTGGCAGAGCTCAAAGGTCCCCACACCCCCTTGGTGCCTGACTGCTCTCCTGGCAGGTCAGAGTCCAGTTCCATCCCTGCCTGCACAGGCACAGTGCAGAGATACAACAGCTGTCCATCCCTGCAGTGTTATCTGTTGAATGGGYGTGACTGAGCAATGGGCAGCTGCCTTGCCATGAACCATGGTGCAGGAGAAATGCAAACTTCTGCCACACTCTTACCTGCAGTAAGCCAGGAAGGTCCTGAGCYCTCCCTCTGCAGCCACGTCACCCTGCACCACAGGTTTGCAGAGCTGCTGCAAAAGGTTGAGCTAGTTAATACTCTTGAGTCACCTCTGTGACAGTACTTTGCGTTCAAGACATCTGCTTCACCTCCAGTTGCCTCTCATGACACCAGTCTTCACTGCTGTTTAGAATCACAGAATCAYTGAGGTTGGAAAAGACCTCTAAGTTCATCGAGCCCAAGTACTAACCCAGCATTGCCATGTTTATCGCTAAACCATATCCCCAAGTGTCACATCCATTATTTAACCCAACACAGGAGCCCCAGCCAGACAGACAAATCATAAGGAAGGTCAGTTAGATCATTCATTTTATTTTAGATTCTACATGAGGTAGGGACAGACAGAACCTGTCAAACTACTTAAGAGTTTGTCATACTCCAGGGTATTAGAGGAATAACAAGAACAGCTACACTACACACGTGCGTTATTAATCACCTGAAACTATTTGATGGCAATCCGGCAAGTTGAAGGCAGGAGAGAGCAAGTGGTTACCTGGAGCCATGATGGCATCAGTCCCTCCCCCAGCTCACCCTCTAGAGCTGCAGCTCTGGCAGACAGAGATGTTCCTCAGCAGCAGAGACACCAGCACCTTCCTTAGGATGGCTTGGACTGACTTGAAAATTGATCTCCACTGCCTTGAGACCAGTTATTGGGGTGAAGACATGCACCTGCTGGTTCCTGGTGCTCAGGAGGACTCTCTGAGCCTGGACCACATGCAGCATGAGTCCAAAGCAGCGACACTTGATTTTTGCCTTGTCAAACACAGTAGGAGACAGTTCCTACCCACAGCTTTAGAGATCAGAGAAGAAACGTGACCCAGCACTGACCTAAGACCTATTTTGRGCCTCTGACACTGGCCAGAGTTTAGCCAGGCTGACCTTTTCCACAATTTGTTGGGCTGTCAGAGCAGAAATTCAGTTTGTGATTGGCTTTAAAACACTACAGATGAGAGGACCACACAAAGGGGATCCAGGCCAGCTCCCCGCTCTCCTTTCCCACCTCATCTTTGCAGAGCAAACTGAACAGCATGATTTGTGGGTTATCCTGGCATCTCTCCACAGCAACCATATTTTCTCAGACCCTTTTACTGTGCATCAGATGTCCTCACTGCTGCAATGGACTCCTCCTCCTGCTGAAAGGGCTTTCACAGGTCTCTCCTCTCCAGTACAACACCACAGCAGCAACTACTTCAATTCTCTAACATGTATATGGTGATAACACAAAACAGACAGTAAAACAGTGGTTTATCTGGTAAAACAATGTTTTTTTCAATATGCTTGCAGGAGTTAAATCCAGACCATCCTGGATGAACCCCTTTCGCCTAGGGCCAGGGTCCTGTTACTAGAAGTAGTTTTTAAACAGAAATCCCTGGCACAAGTTCGATCCCTGCCCCAGAATTTCAAGAAGCTCTTGGACAGCACTCTTCTCAGGAAATAAGAGGTCAGGTGCTAAAATCTTTGCTGGAAGGAAGAGTAGAGCATTGTGGAAAATGTGGGAAAAACTATAGTTGGTAACTCCACRGTCATCAAGTGCTTCAGATTAGGGAGGGCCTAGATCTAAAGTGAGGCAGSGTAAGACTGGAAGTTTGATCACAGTGTCCAGGGCTGTACAAGTCGTGAGCATCTCCAAAGATGAGGTGCCATGATGCTCTTAGTGAAGGATCCCACTACTTGAACCAGGTTCTGCTCTCAGCATCGCCTTGCACAGCAGCTCTCTCCATCATAGAGGGCTGGGGCTGTGTACATGGATAATGAGAGCTGTCGAAGCACCATCTCATCTCTGTGAGAAACCACAACTGTTCTGGGTATACCTCCGTAATTACCTCAGTTAGTCTCTGTCAGCTGCAGCTTCTTCCAAGGGCAGRGGAGCCAGAGGCCCCTGCTCCCCCAGAGCTGATCACCCCAAGCAGCCCTAGATGGCTCCTAACCTGCTCATTCCCACAGGGACATCAGCTCATCCTCCACCAAAGACTTGGGCCATCTTACCCATCCARCCCTGAACCACTTACCAACCAATGATCTCCTGCCCAGCAATAACGAGAGAAGTCAATTTTATTGCTGCTTCTAATTCTGCTTAGTAAATAACRTAAYCTCCAGCWGACCTCCCATRGAGACAAGTGGGTAAGGTYGGAAAAAACAGTATCAATGCTATCCCAATGTCAGTCCCTTTCAGATCTAGRACGGCTCATTTAAAATCCCACCTTSCTGCTGAAGGATCCTTCCTCAGCACTCCTGAGGACAAGCCAGGCGATCAAAGTCCTTTTACCAGCTTGCTCATGCCCATTTATAACAGACACCCTAGGAAGTGACTCAGCCACCAGCACGCAAGAGTATCACACTGGCTCTGCTCYTGTTCCCGTCCACACTGGTGAATCAGTGGTTGGAATCAGCCACAAAGCCAAAGAGATCAATTCTGAGACAACTCTAGTATTTACAGAAAACTTCCTCCAGCAGACAGAAAACCTCGTCCTTCACACCCACCCAGCTGAGCATGGAAGGCCTTGCTGCAGGCAAGGGCTGCCATAAACAGCCTCCCCATTCACCCTGTGCTCTCTCCACTCACCATGATGCAGGAGATGGCAGCACATGCTCCTTYCTGATCCTACATCCTTTTTAGCACAACCCTCCTTGGCAGGTGTAGGAACACAAGTTTCAAAGCAAACTCGTGAAAAAATGACTCTGTTTGCAATTGGAAGTGATTTCTGGATGACAGACTCCTTCAGTAGAGGAGAAGCCATGAAACATTAAGACAGGATAAATCTTAACTCACAGCACCAGCCCTGCTCTAGTGCAGCTCCAGTGACTCTGTGACTCATAGTAGTGGTAGTCCAACAGGCTGAAGATGGAGCTGGAGGTATAAATGTAGATKAACATCTAGTAGCTCCCAGTGCTAGCCAATGACTAGCCCTGCCCAGAGCTGGAAAGATGCACGAATGTTTCCAATGGTCTTAAAGTTATAAAGGTTTCATTGCCCACTCCTCACTCACACAGCATGTGTCCATCTGCTCAAGGAGCTCCAACTCTTGGTACCCAGTTTCTACACTGCCCTAGGGCAAACACTTCTCTTGTTCCACCTGAAACCTCCACCTCCCTTCCCATGGACGAGGGGAGCAGAGCCTGGTGCTGCCATGCCTGTTACTGTTCTAACCTCTGCAGTCTGGAAGATGAACTYGGACCTGATGGCAGATTTCCACAAGAACTAGAAAAGATTCATTTTACTACTGGCTTTCAGGGGTAAACTGAGGCTCAAAGAGTCTGGGAGAATAGCTGCCAGGCCACCAGCATGCTGGATGAAGAWCTAAAAGAACAAAAGGGAAGCAGACAGTTCCCACTCACTGTGAGGGAACAACTTCCCCAGCAGTTGTTGCTGTGCAAGAGGTCAAGGAACCACAGGACCTCAGATTTTGTGTGATGTAAAAGCATGAGAATCCCTTTGGAAGCRCCCACAGTCCTGCTGTGCAGGTCTGTTCTGACACCTGGTGGCCAAAGYCACCCCTGCAGCACCTGCCACCAGCCTGCCCCATTCTTCTTAATCCTGGCTGAATGATCTGGTTTCCATTGACCTCATGCAAGAGCAGGAACAAGGGCAAAGGAGTGTGATCAGGACACACCGAGCATCTCAGCCACCCTGTAGTCTCAGCAGCAGCTCAAAGCTCCCTGTCTTGTGCCCTAAGCTGCTGTGCTGCTTTGTCTCCCTACCCCACTTTTGTTTGAGCAGAGTGCAGCCTGGAATGAGTGAGAATTGTGGAACTACAAGAACACGTGGAGAAGAATCTCATTACAAAAGCCTACCAGACCTTTCCAACGCATGAGTGCTCAGCCAGGGTTCCATCACTGCAATCACATTCACGCATTTACAATCCGAGCTAGCTCCCACCCTGCTGAAGACCCAACCCTCCATGTCCACTGCTGGGAGCCAGGCTTCACACCTATRTATTTATTATATATACACATCCCGTGGGGACAAGGGAACTCTTTCCACTGCATGGCTTTCTTGAACGATTGTCCATGCTGCTTGGTCAGGCTGCAACATCACTCTTCCCACGGACTCATATCTGTGTCAATGGCCACGCAGTTATAGGCAGCATAGCGCAACTTCTCTTCACATACCTTGGCTCTAGGGATGGCAGGAAGGAAACAAAAATAAAARATAAGGAGGAGCTGCCACTGCTGCATTTGCAGTTGTGAGGACAAGATGTTTTCTGAAATGGAAGATAGGCTTCACCAGGGCCTCACAGAAGGAAACCCAGCAGCCACGTGGGACAGGCAGGGAACGTAAGTGTGGCAAAGGGATGAGGCCCTATGGGTCAACACCAAGATTAAGAMGAGAGCCCAGAAACAAAGTCCCCAAGACACGGGGAAGCACCAAAACTTACGTGGCATAGTTGGGCAAGAAGAGAGTGCTGGAGCAGGTGGATGACTCAGGCAAAGCATCTGTGGTCTCTGAGCTGGAGAGAAAGTAACGAACTGGTTAGAACCAGCAGGCCAGTGAGGCAGTGGAGCCCAGACAACACACMCCTTTGGTGTGGGATCTGTCAGCCTTGCAGTCTACAAAAGAACAGACTTACCCCATCTTGTCTGGATAGATGTAGATCCGTGCTGGAAGGCGGCTTCTGCCAGTGACAAATCTGAGGAAGCGACTGCGATCCTCTGTGAAGGAAAAGCAAAGACATGGGCAAATCCTAGAGGTATATGAGAAGTAGAGCTGCTTCCAGGTATCCCCAGCACTAGCAAGCACTTTCTTCTGCCTAGTTGCTTGCTTTCCTTGGGTGGTTTCACCCTCCCAGCTCCCAGCCTGCAGGCAGGAGCTGTCACAGCACAAGATACACAAGGAYAGAGCAAATTGCTCACCATTGGTGAAGTTGTTGAGTGCTTCCCAGAAGTACTGCACACGGGTGTCCTGTGGCTCAAAGTCCTCAAACCGGGCTGTCAGCAAAGATACAGAAAAGGAGTTTAATAAAGGTCTGAGCTCCTCCATCTTTGGCAATGCAGGAAGAAACCTCTGGGTGCTGGCAAGGTGTGATTACATAGACCCAAGGTGCGAGGAACACATATAGTCAGGCTCCTCTCAGGAAGCACAGCCAAGTCCACATCTCGGCTCCAAGGGGCTCAGATACTGGCATGCTAGGCATGACCCAGCCTCTACTCTGAGGACCAGCATAGAGTCAAGGGACACCCCTGCCCCTATCAGCACCCAGCTAAAGGCAAGAAGTACACAGGCCCATATTCTCACTGTAAGAAAGGCTAATACTGGCCTCCTACACTTTTCCTTGTGCCAGCACAAGACGGAAGTCTTGTTTTCAGAGTTTTCAGCAAAAGCCTTCTTACTGTGTCCACTTACTGAGCTTCTTCAGGGCATCAACCGTGACTTCTGGATCTCCACAGACCTTTTTTTCCAGTTCCTGCCATGTAAGAAGGTCAAGAACAGCTTGGGGCACCACCTTCAGCAGCCCAGCCTGCATGGCCATGATCTAAAAAGGAGACAAGGCAGGTAAGCAGCACTTCCCTGACCCATGGTTGAGCCTAGGTACTCTACTGAATTCAAACCATGTGATTGCTCATCACATGCTCCAAGGTATCTGAAGAAAAGGGGCAGGATCCTAGAGACATGCATCCCTGTTTATTCAGAAAGCCTGTGTCAGAGCTGTGAATAAAACCCCCTCTCACCCATGCTAATAAGAAGCCACTTCGATTCTCAACAACTCCATAGGATCGAGGACCTCACCACAAGGGCTGGATACCACTGCCCTAATGAGCACAGGGACACTAACCACGGTGCATTTTAACAGAAACAGGTTGGGGACATGTCTCTGGAAGCTAACGACTACGGTGGGCCAGTGTCACCTGCTCCTTGCTCTCCTCCAGCCGAGCCTTTTGCACCAGGCGGATGAACTCCTTGCGGTCCTCGTAGCRCACGGCGGTGTTGCTGCCATTGGGGATCAGCTCCACCATGCGCTGGTCACTSAGCACTGTTGTGTAAGTCAGCTCATTCCCAAATTTGAACTCAAAGGTGTCTTTGTCCATGACTTCCATCACCTCCAGGAGCTTCACCTGTCCAGACCCCAAATAAGTGCTTGTTAGAGAGATGGCAGGTGAGTTGTGACGGGCCCAAGCCCTCATCTTCTCCTTTCCCAGACAAGTGACAGTGATACACCRTGGGATATGCTGTCCTAGAGCTGTTTAGCAGACCCTGGGCCATTGTACATTTGAAGCAGCAATCAGCTTGGCTGCATCTCTGTAACAGCATTTGGTGCGTCCTACAGCTAAGAGGTGCCCTTTGCTGTGTTTCTCTGACATATCATAGGAGGAAGCAAATACAGGAGGACAGGGACACAAATCACCACCTTGCTGAGTGCCACAAGTGATAAGGTAGGCACAGCCTCCCAGTCCCTCTCACCAACACAGAGTCCACAGCAGGGAAGTCTTTGTTCCAGCTGACCTCTTCYCCCGTTAATTGTTTCCATACAAAGCCAGGAAGAGCCAGGACCTGAAGAAGAACGGAGATTTTATTGAGTCTGTGTGAAAATGAGACATCCCCAAAGATGGAGATAGGGCTCAACAATGCAGACACAAAGGAGCTTCCCTGGTTCCCCCTCCACGTGTGGAATTCGCAGTAGCTGAGTAAAGACCAGACACCATTTCCCAAGCTCTCAGCAGCATCCCCCAAAACCTAGGCTGTGAGTTCTCCAAAYTGCTTGGCCCCAAACACCTCTTGTCAGAGTCTGTGACCACAGAGCATTCCCACACTCCTGCTGTTGGACAGGCTGCAGGAGAGGACTAACAACTCCCTCTGCAGCCAGTATCCTCACAGGGACAGGGTTGAAAACTTACCAGAAACTCTTTGCCCCTCAGAGCTGCTCCCATGATCTGCCCGATCCACTCATACTTTGGGAAGTCTTTACAGGAGGGGTTGGGGACATACATGTCCCTGGCTTCTCCAGTGCCGTTACCCTGCAGGAGTGGGAGGCAAAACTCCAAGTCATGATCTCAGCTGCGCAATTCTCACAGCAGAATTGGGCTAAACCCCCCATCCTCCATGGCAATATTCCCAGTGAGAGACCAGTATCTGACAGACACTTGTCAGCATATTCTAAAATGAAATGCCAYAAAGCAAATTACCCAACCCCTCACAAAGTAAAGCTGTGGACCCACAAAAGTAGGTATGTCCCTGGCATGCAAGGGGACAGGGACAGYACTGCATTGCCAGACACGGAAGGATTTGCCCCAGACATCCCGATGCACAGCACCTGGTTGGACGTGCGCACAAAGAAGGGCAGAGGCACGGGGGTGTCTGCTGAGCTGGGGCACAGCTCCTCTGACATGTCTGCCAGGCTGTCCCGAAAACCACCACCTGCAACCCCAAAAGAAGGGCATTTTTAGTGATGTGAACTCCCCATATGCTGACCCTCAGATTTATGGAAAAAAGGAATTCTAGTCCAGTCTGGCTCTGGGTTGAGCAGAAGACTCGTATTAGAGCTTTATGGTACTGGAGGAAGTAAGACAGGAGAAATAACAACCCTGCCTGGCCTGTGGAGAACAGTCAGAAGGATCATTTGCATGGGTAAAGCTGCTGTTAGTGACTAATGGAGGTCTGGTCCCCCTCCCAGCAAACAGGATTCCTTATATGGGACACAGCCARAGGTGGCAGGATAAGGCAACCTGCCTTCCCTCTGTCCTCCACGGGAATAAACACTGGGAGCAAACAAGAACCCCTACAGTAACAGTCACCTCATCAACCCCTGACCACCCCAGAGGAGCCCTGGCCTCCTGCAGCCCCTACCTTGGTCGATGATGCCCTCTGCGATAAATTTGCACTCCCACCACTGGTCATAACGCAACGGCCACCTGTGGAGAACCAGGCATAGCCTGAGGTGCTGCTCAAAGCCAAGGAGGTGCTGGGAAGGCAGCAGGCACAGCAGCAACACCAAGGGACTAGGATGGAGCAGCCTGGGCTTAGGACAGGACAAGATCTCAATCTCCAGAGACAGCTGCATCCTCGGGAGGTGACACCTTGGAGAACAGGCCTGATCCCATGGCTGAGCTGGCTCCTGTCCCAGCAAACCCACTCCTGAGTAAAGGACATGGGCTTCCCAAACACCCAGCTGTGACAGAACACAGCTCCCAGCACTGCACTGTGCCTTCCCTCCCCCAGACACTGCTTACCTATAATCTAGAGGTTTTTCAAATTTGTCTGAGGGTTTCAGGCCTTCATATACCTGCAACAAGCAGAGATGATCAAGGYTGGTATCCCCTCTCCAGGAGAACTGCTGCCAGGTGAAGGCAGGAAATTGGAGGAAATCTGCTTTGCTCAAACACATTAAGTACTGACCAAAGATGACCTCTAAATGGTCTAAAAGCCTTTCATTTTTGGAAAGGGAACACTAATTACATTGTTACSATTGCTGGCCTCAGAGGTACATCAAACACATCAAGCCTCACAGCAGTTTGGGGTGTTTGTGCACACACAGAGCCCCAGATCTCTTGGAGGTGGGGAGAGAATGCACACAGCATTGCTGTGAAACCACAACACAGGACTGTATGCAGCTGCTTGACTGTTGTCACCAAGAATTCTTTGCTGCCTTTTTAGTGCGACAAGATTGTTACACTCTCCATTAACAACATGCCACAGAGAGCATCCAGCATAGTGTACAGATTTCAACTTAGAGATCCCAAATCCCCCCTAGATGTTATTCCCGGATATGGGATCATCAGCACATCTAACTATAGAGCTGTARGTCATGTGAAGAGGCCTTGAAGGCTTGGGCATTCTCCAGCTCCAAGCTGTCCCTTCCACTCATCTTTATGCAGATTATTTTGATTTTGGGATGCCCTACTCTCCTCAGAGCCTGCAGGGACCTTCCAGGAGGTACAGTACCTGGGTGAAGACAGCATTCTTGCAGCTGGGGTCCAGGGCAGGGTTGTCCCGGTGCTCCATGGCCAGGCGTCGGTTAATGTAGAGYCTTGGCATGAAGTTGGGCTTGCTGGTCTCAGAGTCCTTCAGACACTGGGTAATGAGAGCTGTGCGCTTCTTGGACAGCAGCAAGAACTGCTTGATGTGCTGCCAACAGGGATGGACAAAACATGTCACCTATTTCCTGCTGAAGCCATCACACCTCAGGGTTTCTCCCTTTTCCAGGGCCTTCYAACACAGACACATTCTCATTGACAATATTTGCTCTCCCTCTGCCTCTGAAAGATTCTGCATTCTGGCTTAAGGGAGAYAACAAGCTCAGCCCTCAATCCATCAGCTGTCATCTGATGCTCACACTCCAGCATTGCTAAGACTCTCCTTTACCCTCACTCTCACCAGAACACTGGTCCTGCTATCCCTTTTATTTGTAACCAAAGCCACTTCCCCTACACAAACAAGATTCCTCAAATGCTTTGGGTCATGTGTTGATCTGGCACAGGAATTACAATGCTTGCTGACACTAGGCCTGGAAACACACAGAATGGGGCCACCCCAGTAATGTCCAGCAAGGGCATTCGTGGAGAGGATGTAAGAAAAACAGACAACTGAAGGGATGAACTCAGCACTATGCAAAGGATGAAAAGCAAAAGCTTATTAAAGCCAGGAAAGAAATTACTGGTAAAAGCCTTGATGTTTGGACAAGCCAGCTCAAAGCTGCTGGCAGGAAGTGCAGGAACAGAGTGTCCTGGGCTGAGATTTGGAGGGGATATGCATCCAGCTTGCGTGCCCAGTGCTGCTATGGTCCAAGTCCCTTTGAGGGTGAAATATTCTGGTCTGATTTTACTTGTTACCCCACAGCTACATGCTTCCACATCAGCAGTTTTGCAGGAAAATAAGCACTATCACCTTTCACAGTGTTAATGACCTGAGCTTTGACGGGTATTTCCCTCCAGCTGCTTTAAAGGCAACAAACCCTGGCCTCCTCCCTTGCCACAGCCCAAGCACCATCGCCCTACCAGACTGAGGACCAAAAAGACCCAGAGCCAACTGCTCACCTTGAGTTTGCTGAATGTGCCAACAGTGTGGTCCCAGGCTGGAACCAAGTGATGCAGCACACTGTCCAGGAGCTTGATGAACCTAAATCCCATAGAAGAAGGTATTGAAACACAGGAGGGCCGGGGATCTGCACAAGCCTATTCCAGACCACAYACCCCTGAATACAAGCAGCAAAATAACTGATCCAAACCAAACCCAGCATAGATTTTACATCATGGAGTCTTTGGTACTAAATTCCCACTTCCTGGGCACTGCAAGGATCTTGTACTCCTTATAAGGGACTTTGCATGTACCTGCCCCCGATACCGCACAGCTACCTTGTGCTTGTGACATGCAAGATACTGTCAACTTGAGCAACAGAACTCCTCTGAAAGCATAGGGGAGCCACTACAGAGAGCCCACTTTGTTCCCAAATGACTGCTGTTTTCTCCAGTGTCCAGAATGTCTGCYTCAAGGGACTCTCACAGTTTTACAGCTCCTAGCCATGCACATGCTGGAGATGGCATCAATCCCTGCAGGCAATGGCACCTGTCTGCTCCCCTGCACGCAGTACCTTTGAATGAGCACGGCCCGTCGGTAGAGCAGGTCAGGGTCAGTCCCTTCTAGGCGAGGATAACGCACCAAATTGGGCAGCTGGAACATGTCAGCACTGAGCCCCAAGTCCCTCTGTCGGGAGGATTTGATTTTGATGCCTCGGATACGAACATCAATCCCATCATCTGCCAAGGAAGACCATAGATGATATGCTAAGATCACAGRAAATCAAGCCTTAAATAAAGTGTGGGAGGTCTATAAGCAAAAACAGTAGGAATGTACCAGMTCCACCAGCTCTGCGACTGGGCACAGAGAGCCTGAAATACTCTGTGAAGAAGAAGCAGTGCATTTACAGGAGGAAAAAAGTTAAATAATTGAAAGCAGAGAAAGACAGGATGAAAGCTGAGAACTTGCAAAACTGAGAAGAGCAGTTTCCCATGGTTCCACTGCATCTCATCTAAAAGAGTCCACAGGGAAAAGAAGTACAAGTCACAGAACAATGTACAGTACCTTAGAGGTGCATTATAGATGAGGCAACAACAGTCAGTCTTACCTCTGCACTCCACAATCCGGATCTCGATGACAGGCAGGTGTGTTGTCATGTCCTCAAGGATGCACACATCCCCAATGTAGCTCCTGCAAACACAGCACAGATGAAGACTGAAGGGCTGTTCCCTTGCCCATCCTGCCAAAACCCACTCAGACACTTGTAAGGGAAGAGGGTTTGCWTCTTTTGAAATGGGAGCTTATGGTAAGAACCCAAACCCAGCTGGCTACAATACAGCTGAATGCCTGAASCTGCTGGTGACTCAGGTCCAGGTGCCATGATTCAGATTTGTCCCACAATCAGGAGAGCCCTGACAMCAGTACCATGCTATTGCAGGAGAGTGAACCCACATCCCAGAGAGCCTGCTTGGTGCTGCATGACTGCTTAAGGCCAGTATTCAGTACCCTGGGCCTCTGCAAGATCCACGCCACCCTGTGCGCCTCCACCCACTCACTCATCAATGCCGACGTCATTCAGTTTCTTCAGATTGTCCCCCTCGCCACCATASACAGCAACCCGCTTGGGCATGAAGTTCTCATCAGTGGTATCCACTGTCAGCAGCAGCTTCCTGCAAAGAGAAGCAGGACATGAGGAGAAGGCAACTACACCTGAACACCCATCACTGCTCCCCCTCATTGCCTGGTCACACTGTTACCAACCTGGGATTCCCTGGGTATCTGTGATAATGCTAAGACCCCATCAAGCCTAGAGCCAGAGGAAGGTCTGAGCGGCAAGAAATGCAGGGCAAATTTGGGCCATGACATCCAGGCAGAGAGGGAGCAGCAAATCTTGCCCCAGTCACTAGACAGCATGTAGAACAGAGATGACTCACTTGACAATGGTGCCTTTCTTCATGTTGAGCCGCACCCAATGCTGGCCCTGGGACCCATCACTCTCCCAGTATGTGTCAGCGTGGCTGTCAGTCAGGCATGACACATTGAAGTCTTCCTGGAAGAGGGCAAATGGATGAAAGGAAGATCAGATGGGGCTAGAATTAGCTTCTCTTCAGTAGTTACTTTCATCATTTATCTCAGTGTCAAGGGGCATCACACTGGCCTGTTCCCTTTGCTGGGCTTTGGGCAAACACCAGGAGTGCAGAGCACACAGGACACTGGGGTTGACCCTCTGAGGTGCTCTGGGGTCACAAACACACAGCACAGAGTATCAAGCCCTCCCTAAAATCAGTTTAGCAGCTAATATTAGCATTAGCTTCTCAAACCACTGTCCCTCCAGGGGCTACATCATACAACATGCTGCATGATGCTCCCCACTTTTCTCCCACATCCTCAAAGAGTCCAGACCAGGCCAGTGCAGCACAACAAGCACTATCCATGCTCCCCAATCCCACGGCATAGTGGGGCTGATGCAGCCTTGCCCCTTTAACCCACCGTGTATGACGAGACATCGATGCTGTCCACATACTGCTTAACGCTGCCCAAGTTCTCATCCTCCTTGCCAATGTGGTCATATAGAAAATGTACCAGATCTTCATCACATTCGTAAGTCCACGTTGGGGGCACAAACCTAGCAGGGAAAAAGGATTACTGGGTCTGGAGAGCCAGAGGAAGCCAGGCTAATGGGTCAAAAAAGACAGRTCCAGGTCCTGCTTGTTTGGTCTTGCTCTGTTTCCTGCTTTTTGCAAGCATATCTAGGACAAGACTGTGCTGTGCAGAGCTGCCTGTCTYCCCCCCTCTCCCCCAGGTCTGCAGAAGACAGCTGTCTGGGCAGTCACGGAGAGACAGCAGCTTGTCCCCCATCACAGCAGAAACCAGGAAACAGTTCATACCGAAGCTTCTCTACTGCAGCCTCATCCTGCTCCATGGGCCTGGGCTTTGCTCCGAGGCGCAGGGAGTATGTCAGATCCACCACCTGCTCCCATCTGAAACAACACAGAGCAGTGGAGGGAGTGAGAAAATTCCAGGAGGAACAAGAAGCTGGTGATCGAGTAGTAGCTGTAAGGGGAACATCTGTGTTCGAAGCCCCACCGCGCTCCATCCTCCATCGCTTCCAGCATCATCCGCTGCCCTTTCCTTTCCAACCATGTCTACTCCTTCCACACCCAGCTGGGCATGTGACAAGCACAGTGCCCGAGCCAAACCCGAGTTCACATCCGGCATCCCTCTTGCCTCACTTCCAYGAAACCTGTCCAAGCAGGCCGGGGGTTCCCCAGCCCAAGGCAGGAGGGACCGTGGGGCAGCATCCCGAGCCTGCACGGGGCTGAGCATCTCCTCGCTCCCGGAGACYCGCTGGGATACCGCGGCGGCCCGCACCTGATGACGGGTTTGTAGTCCACCCCAAAGAGCTGCTGTTGCCGCTGGATCCGCTCCGTGGACTCCACGGGCACCAGCCGGTCCCCGCCGTCGGCGTGCTTGCACACCAGCACCCATCCCTCCTCTAGATCGCAGCCGCTCCGGTACTCCTCCAGCTGCTCCTGTGGGGACAGCCGGCGGTCAGGCGGGGCCGGGCCGGGCCGAGCCCTTCGCGGGCCGCCTCACCCGCGTTACCTTGCTGAGCTTGACCCAGAGCCCGGCGCCGTTGCAGTACTCCTCGCCGGTGGCGCGCAGGCAGCCGCCCTTCCGCACCTCGATGGTGGCCCGCGCCGCCCGCTTGCCGCCCCGCGCCGGCCCCGGGCTGTCCCACACGCTCAGCAGGCTGCGGGCGGCGGCGGCGGCGGCGGCCGAGGGGTCCTTGCAGATCTTGTACTGCACCTCCCGCGGCACGTAACAGAGCGCGGCGGGCAGCGCCCGGGCGCGGCGGAAGCACTCGCTGCACTGCAGCAGGAACCGCAGCCGGCCCAGCACCTGGTGCGGCGCCTCCCCGCCCGCCTTCATCGCGCTCCGGGCACCGGCTCCACGGGGCTCCGGTTTACGGCGAACCCCGCCCGCTGACAGGCAAGATGGCGGCGCCCGATGGGGCGGACGTAGGGCAAGATGGCGGCGCCCGTCCACGTACGGAGGAGCMAGCAGCGGGGCAAGATGGCAGCGTACGGCAGGACGGGAAGCGGGGCAGCGGGGGCAGCGGGGCGGGGCAATATGGCCGCGGGAGGAGAGGCGGGACTACGACAAGATGGCGATGCCGGTGGGGCGGGACGGGGGCGTGGCGGGGCGGACTGTGCCGCGTCGGGAGGCAACGGAGAGGCCGGGAAGCGGCGTAGGAGGATGGAGGGTGGCGACCGGATCCTGTGAGTAACCTAGACCGGGCAGGCCTGCGTCCCTTCCTGGTGTGGTGACGGGGGCATGCACCGGGGACTGCACAGGGTTACTGGTGTGGCTCTGGGAACAGCGATCTGGCACTATGGGGCCACTGGGGTTAGTGCTTTGGTGCGGAGATCCTGTTCTGGGGACACTGGTGTGGCTCTGGGGACACTGCTGAGGCACTGGAGTGGCCCTGGGGTTATGGTGCTGGCACCAGGGTCCGGTGCTGGGTCACTGGAGAGACTCGGGGTGCGGTGCCGATCCTGCACTGGCGGGGATCTGCAGGGCCACTGATGTGGTAGTGAAGTTTCTGGTCCCAGGTGGAGGGTTTGGGGAACTTTGTTCCCATGGTCCCTGCGGTTGCCGGGGTCCCCCCTCCCGGGGCAGGCCGGACTCCAGCAGCCCCATGGCGGAGAGGTTGGGGCCGGGGAGGTTGTGGCCGGGGAGGTTGGGGACATGTGCTCTGGCGCCCCGCGTGTCCCGAATCTCTCCAGGCGGGAGCAACTGGTGGCTCCGATAACTTAATCTCACTGGCCCTGGGCAGGGCATCGCCTCTCCCCGGGGGGCCGCGGTCCTCGGCAGGAAAAGGTCTTGTACTGTGGTGGGGAGAATTTATCATTCGTCACAGCCGGCCGCAAGCCCTTTCTGCGGTCAGGGACTGAGCCGCTCCTGCCGCAGGGGGCCCGGCAGGGTACCCAGACCCCTCGTGGGTGACAGCCTGTACCTGCTCTTTGCTCCATAGCCCCAAAGGCTTCCCCAAGCTGAAGAACGACACTTTCCTGCGCGCGGCGCGCGGGGAGGAGACGGAGCACACCCCGGTGTGGTGCATGCGGCAGGCGGGGCGCTACCTGCCAGGTGAGCGGCGGAGGCGGGCAGGGGGTACGGGGAGGCCTCAGCAAGCACCCGCTAACATCTTTGCTGGTCGCTTGCAGAGTTTCGGGAGACACGGGCGACACAGGATTTCTTTGCCACTTGCCGGAGCCCCAAAGTGTGCTGTGAGCTGACGTTGCAGGTGAGCATCAGTCAGGGGTCTGTGCGTTCTCTTCTCCCTGCGCAGATGGGGGTGGGGAGAAACCTTGGTTCTGGCCATCCTGGATGTTCCATTTGCTTGTCCAGATCCTCCATGGGGAGGGAGTTGCAACTCCTCACTAACACTGCCTCTTCCCCTGCGCAGCCGCTAAGACGATTCCCCCTGGATGCTGCCATCATCTTCTCTGACATCTTGGTGGTTCCCCAGGTGAGAGCCATGTCCAATGCTATGGGGAGCAGCAACTGAGAAAGGGGCAGAGTTTAGGGCTGTCTCATTCCTGCTTCTCCATTCTCYCCTGTTCCCAGGCACTGGGCATGGAGGTTGTCATGGTCCCTGGCAAAGGACCCACGTTCACAGAGCCCCTGAAGGAGGTGGARGATCTGCTGAAACTGAGACAGAAGGTGGACGTGACCGCGGAGTTAGGTTATGTCTTCCAGGCCATCACACTGACACGACACAGCCTGGAGGGCAAGGTGCCCCTCATCGGCTTCTCAGGGGCACCAGTAAGTGATGTGGCTCCTCCTTAGGGGTTTCCTTGATGGGCTCCTCTGCTCTCCTGGGGTGACACCAGTCATGACATCCCTAAAGGGGTGCGTAAGTGGAGGATATTCAGTGCAGGAGCAGCTGTGCCTCAGGCTCTGCGGTGCTCACATGTCCTACCTTCAGTACTGTGACTGGGGCTTTGTGTCTTYGTTCATCTCCATCACCTTCCTCACTTCACTCCTTCCTGCAGTGGACCCTCATGTCCTACATGATTGAAGGTGGTGGCTCCTCTACAATGGCCAAGGCCAAGAGCTGGCTCTACCGTCACCCCGAGGCGAGCCACCGGCTACTGCGGCTGCTGGCTGATGTCATCATTGACTACCTGGTGGGACAGGTGGCTGCTGGAGCGCAGGTGTGTCCTGGGGCATGGGGATGGCTAACAGGAGGACAGGGACTGGGGACAGATAGCAGATAGGGTCCATCTTCTGGAGGGAGGAGGGACTGAGGTGCTGCTCTCTATGTCCCRTGGTAAAGTGGTTGAGTCGCYATCCCTGGAGATATTTGATAGACAACTAGATGTGACACTTGGGATATCCAYATACTGGTGGATTTGGCACTGCTGGGTTAACTGTTGGACTCAATAATCTTTAAGGTCTTTTCCAACCTAAAAGAATCTGTGTCCCTGGCAGGCGCTCCAGCTGTTTGAATCCCATGCYGGGCACCTGGGCCCAGACATGTTTCAGAACTTTGCCCTGCCTTACATCCGAGACATTGCCCAGGCTGTCAAGAGCAAGCTGAAGGAGGAGGCACTGCCCCTGGTGCCCATGGTGAGTCTAGGCTTCCTGGATTGACCCTGACATCCGGGGGCTGCTGGAGAGGGGTGCATCCCCTAGAATCTGCTTCTCCCATTCCAGCCTGTAGAGAGGGGTCTGACTCACAGCACTTGCTGCCCATCTCCTCCTTCCCCAGATCATCTTTGCCAAGGATGCGCACTATGCCTTGCGTGACCTGGCCCATGCTGGTTATGAGGTGGTCGGCCTCGACTGGACCATCCGGCCCCAGGAAGCTCGGTAAGAGTCTGACCCAGGGCTCTTGGGCAGGACCCCAGGCAGGGTACTCTGACCTCCTCCTCTGTCCTGAGCCATCCCAGGCCTGGGCATTGCTGCTCCAGAGGTGGGGAGAGTTGCGCCAYGATGCTACAGCGACCAAGGGCTGCACTGAGGGGTCCTGGGTGTCCTATGGTGGGGGCTACAGGCACCTGGCTGCCCTCAGCCTCTGTACCACACGCAACAACTCACCTGTTTSCTCCCTGCTGCAGTGCTCAGATAGGAAAAGATGTCACCCTGCAAGGGAACCTGGATCCTTGTGCTCTCTATGCACCCAAGGTGAGCCATTGCCAGTAATGGGGCTAATTCCAGCCTGTGTTAAAGGCCTTCTGCCTCAGCTTCCCCACCTGCAGTGCTGGCTCATGTCCCAGCAGTCCCCCAAGCTGGCTGGCAGGGGCTGGTAGAGGTGAAATACCCTGGGCTGGATGGGACTGGACACATGGTTTCCTACYGTACTTACAGGAGAAGATTGGCGAGCTGGTGAAGAAGATGCTGGAGGAATTTGGGACACAACGCTATATTGCCAACCTGGGCCATGGTCTCTACCCTGACATGAACCCTGAACATGTGGGTGCCTTTGTGGAGGCCGTGCACGCTCATTCCCGTCACATCAACAAGCACAGCTGAGCCTGGGACCCTGGGGACAGGACTCTGGTTTGGGCACAGTCACCCCTGTGTTGTTGGAAGGCTCACCCCAGGCTGGGCTGCAGCATTAAACCAGCACCTTCTCCACAGCAGCCGTGTGGCTCTGGCTGGGGGSATGGGGAACTGGACAGCCCTGAAGGAGGGGGGCAGTCATGGCACACTGCTGGAGGAGCACATGAGGTCAGGGGAGCCCCTGAGCTGTATCCTGCAGGTCAGGATAGGGAAACAGGGATGGCAGTGAACTGGGGGAGGATGCTTCTCCCTGCCAGGCTGCAGTGTATGTGCTGACAACAGAGGATGTGAGCTTAGAGCACAACAGGCATCTCCTGACAATGGATGTGCTCAGCCCTGTTAGGGAGGGTGGGCTGCCTGAAGCTGGCAGTCACGGCCTGGGAGCTTGGGGCTCACAGCCCACCACTGGCTCAGGTGCGAATGAGCAACATGACATCAACCCAGGGTAGCCCCAAGGGGCTGGGAAACCCAGCAGGATATCCCTGGGGGATATCTGGCAAAGTGGCAGGACAACCTCTGACACTGCACCCTACCACACTGGCTGGGATGGCAACAAAATCACCATRGCCCTCCAATTCCCAAAGCCTCTTTAGGACCATTCCCCTGGTCCTGCAGTGTTCCCCCATGCACGCCTCCCTATCTCCTCAGATCCTCAGGGTCAAGCTTGCCTGGGGCTCAGCAAACCCTGCAAAAAGTAGCTCAGGAACACTGAGTTACAACTCCCTGCCACTCCATCCCACACTCCAGTACACTCACTGTGGTTCAGGTTGGCTGCAGGGTGGATCAAGACATGAGCAGCAATGCTGCCCTGGACAGGGCATGGACAGGGCAGTGCCTCCAACATGGGCAAGGACCTGCTAACACCGTGTGTGGCAGCGAATTGCACCCAAAAGCARCCAGAGTGCCTTGTCCCTGCTCTGTCCCCCTCCTTGGGGCACAGGAGCTGGGTACCACMGGGGACTGTGACACTGCTCTGCAGAAGTGTGGTGACCCTCTGACTTCAGAGAAAGGCAGGAGAGACAAAGGCAGTAACGTTCATCCCTTTTATTATTAAACATCAGATGAAGAGGTCGCACACACACATACACGCACGCACACAAAAAAAAAAGAGAAAAAAAAAGGGGAAGGAAAAAAAGAGAAACAGACTGGTTGAAGACCGCTATTTCGGTGGCGACAGAGACCGAGTACAATTGGGTTCCTGGCCGGAGCGCGGACACAAGTCACTTGCCAAAAAAGTAAACCAGACAGCAGATAACTAGCGCACGTTCTCTAACTACAAGTCACCGCCCAGACCGGCCCTGGCCCCCCCAGCCCTCCCAACCCGCTGGCAAAGAAGTGAACCAAAAGTGAACAGGCACCGGCCCGGGGCTGGAGTGCGCCCCCAGCACCGGGTGAGCCGGGAAGGGCCGAGCGCTGGCTGCACCACGGAGCTGGGAAGGGCGCGGGAGGGCGACGCGGCTGTCCCTCCCTTCCCCTGGAGCCGGCAGCCCTGGTGCCCGCCCAGGCACTCGCATCCTGCACCCTCCCTGCGATGGGCTCGCGTTCTCATCGCCAGCATCCGCGTGTGTTCGAGCGAGCATCGCCCCGAGTTCCTTCCTTCGCTGTCCTCCAGCGCTGGGCTGCTGCTCCTCCGTCYGTCTGTCCRTCCATCCCAGGGCTGTGAGTCGAGKAGATGTTCGCCTCCCCCCCACACCCTTCTTGCTGCTGACGATGCCATGGGAACCTGAGAAACGTTCGCGTGCCTCCTCCTCTTTTTGTCTGTGGTTTTGTGTGGGTTTTTTAAATAATAGTTATAATAATAATAACAATAATAATAATAATAGCAATAATAAAAATAATCGCCCCAGCCCACAACAATTTCAAGTATCCCCCAAATAAAAGACAGAATTATAAATAATTATAACTTTACAATTTAATAATTGACACATATACTATAGTATTTACAGTATCATAAATGCTTTTTTTGTGTTACTTTTAGTAAGCAATCCCTGAGAACAGTTACTTTTACTTGTTTTTATTGAAGTATCTTCACAAATAGAGGAGTTTGCATGTCTCGGGCGGGCGGGAGAAGCGCTCTGCAAAGCCATCGCTTTTGGTGAYGCATGAGGTTCTAGTGTCGCAGGTTTCTTTGCTCGCTTTTTTTTTTCCTTTCTTTTTTTGTTTTTTTGTTAAATTCCCCAYATAATTTTAAAGATTTTTCACTTTGCAACCTTCATATCCCTCCAGCGACCGTGTCCTTCAGGAAAGAGGTATTAGATTTCCAGGTTAGCTTTTGGTATTGGCAAGGGAGGGCAGGGGGCTGAGTGAACCATCCTTTTTCCCCACGGTTGCCTTTTGGTTTGTGCCCAAGGAATCTCTGGATCCTCTCAGTGTGAGAAATGGTTAAATCCAAGAAAGAATAACACTAAAAGGAAAAAAAAAAAAGAAAAGAAAACAAACAAAAAAAAGAAACAGAAGACCAGAACAGAGCAGCCTCTGCCGATGGGGGGGAACGTGATCTCCACTTTCCTTCCTTCTTCTCTCCCGAGTCCCCGTGCTGCGGTCAGACCCTGCCAGTGAGCATGGCAGGAGCCGGGGCTCACCCAAACCGTTCCCGCACCAACAGCATCAGTTTTTTCTTGCCTTTGTAGATTTGTTTAAGATTGTCAATGAACTGGGCGAACTGTATGTGCCCGTCCTGCGCCAGGAGGAAGGTCTCCCTGGCCTTGCTGAGGAACTCGATGAACTCCCCATAGTGCCGTGGGCTGATGTGGGTGAGCCGGGAGTGGGTGGTGTTGATGTAGGCGCTTATCGTCGCGTCCAGCAGCTGCCGCAGGGGGGCTTTGTCGGTGGACATCAGCTTCCCCGAGTTCCTGCGCCCAGGGATGCCGGCCAGCCCTGGCGCTGTCATGGTGCAGCGGCGAAGGATGTCCGAGAGCACYGTGGCACAGTGCACGCTCTTCACCACCAGTGGGATGATGGCCGCCAGCTCGTTTTTGCCCAGAGAGTGGCTCAAGGCGCAGGCCCAGAGCACATCGTTGATGGCCGGGTGCGTGTCCTGGTTGTAGGCCAGGTTGAGATGTGTCATGGCCAACGAGGCCAGTTTGAAGGCTCGGAGTGGGTAGCCCCGGTGCTCCATGTAGCGGGCAATGGTGAAGAGCTGGGTGTAGGTCATGCCGGTGGAGGCGGCGTCGATGACGATCTGGTAGGCSGTCTCGAAGGCGATGTGGTCCTTCTCGCAGAGGGTCAGGGCAGACAGGGCGCAGTTCTGGGGGTCCTTCATGGCGCACTGCAGGGCCAGGGTGCGGGCACAGCTGGCCAGCTCYTCCCGCTGTGGGTAGTCCAGGCTCAGGCGCAGGATGGTGTTGTGGGACATCACTGTGGCCGCCACGATGCTGGTGGCTTCCGTGGGAGTGAACAGCGAGTACCAGCTCTGCAGGATGCTCACCAGGGCCCTCACTCCTGCAAGAAAACACTGGTGTCACAGCACAGCCCTGGAACCTGGCCCAGTTCATGGGGCTCCTCTGACACCCAGAGATAGGGCAAAACCMGCCCGCAGCAGTGCTGAGCTGCTGCCTCTGCCCCAAGAGGGAGCAGAGGGGCACAGGCAGAGGCCAACCTGCACKGCCATGCTGCAGAGCATAGAGAGCACCACTGGACTGGCCCGGGTACAGGGCACCCATCCCAGTCCCAAAACCGGCCACTGCAGCAGTCCCAACCCTGCCAGCTGACACTCTGAGGTACATTCAGTTACCCAGGAAGAAATGAGAGACCCAGGAGAACTCAGATGCTCAGGGCTAGGCATGACCCCAGGATCTCCACACCAGCCCCGCTCCCACTGCATGCAGGCCAGATCTTCCCAGCGCACATGGAACTCACCCACTTCGGTGGCACACGTCACCAGCCACCTCACCATCTCCCGCCGCCGCCAGTTGAGGGTGGACAGGGTCATGCGCATCACCTGTGAGGCAAACTTGGGGTGACTGGCTGCCCTGCAGGGCTCTAGTGAAGCCACCCAACAGAGCAGTGCTCCCCAAAAATCCCTCTGGTTCAACTGGCTCCCTGGCACTGCCTCACCTCCACCCAAACCACAGCGAGCACAGGCCCCAACTCAGGACCATGCAGGGGTCAATTTACTCCTTCCACAGGGGACACTCTGCTTGGCAGAAGGCCATCACCAGCACTGCTGCCACAGTGTGGGGGCAGAAGGGYCACCAGCATCCCCAGCATTATGCCATACCTGGAGCCCCAGTTCCAGTGCCACATTGAGCAGTGTTGTGTCAGAGTTGCTGTCGGCCGGCGTGGCGATCTTGAATGCGTCCTGAGCCAGCTTGAAGATCAAGGAGGAGGAGTGGATGTTCTTCTGGATGGCCTCCAGCACCGTGCGTAGGCGCAGCATGTCCCCTGGGTGCAGGCAAGAACAGTCAGGTGGCTCTCCATCTCCCACTGCCCTGGAGCCCCATCTCTTGCCTGCATCACATGGTGAAGAGTCCCTTCACCATGGCCAGCCCCTCTGGACACACATCCGGAGGGACAGCGATGCTGGATCAGGCCCTGCAGTCCAGTCTAAAATGGAGCATCCTCCCCAGGAAGCGATACATCCTACAGCATCCGTCCTCACTCAAGTTCATCCACTCACAGAGAGGACAAACAAACCTGAGTGATCCCAGACACGTCCTGTCTTTAGCAGACATCTCCAGGCACCTGGATGTTCCACCCTGGCCTCAAGTCTGACAGCTGTAAAGCAGCCTCTTCCCAGAAAAGGAGGGGCTTGGGGAGATGCTGAGTACTGAATGGCTGCAGAAACATCAGTCTTCATCCAGAACATTAGAAAGAAGAGGAAAAGCTGTTTGCTGCACACAGGCAGTCTTGCCCAGCAAGTCCCCTCTGCAAGCCTGGGCAGGGTCACCCAGACTTGCCGCACCTTGGCCCTCAATGTCCCAGGCCAGGCACACAGCACTCACAATCGAGACAGGCTGAGCTATCCCAAAGAAGGGGGTTCATGGCCCAGGGWTGGGCCCAGCGATGCCATGGGTCTCCTGCTACAGGAGGTCATGGGTGCTAGGATACATGATGGCACTAGATGGGGCAGGATCTKAGAAGAGGGACACATCGAGGCACATTAATATAATGATCCTGCATCTAGCTTGGAGAATCCTATCAGTTCCTGTGGGACACAGTGTGGGRAGCGGGACCTTTGGGGTGAGCGCAGACCAGAGATGCCAACATGCCACATTAGGGTCCATCTTAGCTTCTACTCCCAGTCATAGACTGAGCAGATGAACCTCATGCAAAGACAACCAAATCATGCACAGCARTGTGAAAACCCCAGTGCTGCACCTGGACACACAGAGATATCTCGGGTGACTCATAGCTAAAGATATCACCTGCCACCCACCACAGCCGCTTGCACTGCCACAAAAATCCAAGCCTCCCTAAAATGGCTYGCGGGGGCGCGGACAAGAGAGGCTGCAGGATCACACTGGGACATGCTGCAGCAGGGGAGCACCTGAGGAAGGGGACGGTGGGAAAAAGAGATGCACTCCAACAGCCCTCATCCCTGCCATAAAAACCTCACCCTATTAGGCACTGGGAGGGAGAAAAAACCTAAAGGATAAGCCAAGCACCAGTCCTCATCACGGCACTGCAAATCAGAGGCAGGACACCATCAGCTCTGGTAAAGCCGCCTAGAGGAGGAGGTGGCTGGAAGGAGAGAAGAGGCTGCCAAGGCAGTGAGGCTGGAGCTTTCTGACAGCTCATCCCCCTTCCGTCTCACCGGGAAAAGAAAAACCTTCCTCTGTCCAGTACCAGGACATCAGAGGACAGTGGTAACTGCTTGCCTCACTGACCCTCACAGGACAGAAGGTCCTCGCCATCCTGCTGGGGTTGGTTTCTGCTCAGGGGGATGTTTAATGAAAASCCTGTGCTCGCCTTCATAATTGTGCCTGGGCAGGAACCGAAGAGCMCCAAGAGACCAGGGAGGTGTTTCACGAGCCCCTTGCAGCTGGGACCAAAGCRTCCCACCAGCACCACTGATCCCATCTCCCACAAAAGCCACTTGTGGTTTGGTGCACAGGGAGGCCTTCTCCCTCCCACAGCCCAAGCAGGATCATTACCACAGGGCTGGAAGAGATAAAACAGAGGTGAAAGGATAAACAGCTTCAAACTAAACCATGGYATAACCCCATGACATGCCTGGCAGGGACTGCTGGCCTGGCAGTTGAGTGTGCTGCAGGGCAGGCATGGTCCTGCATCACCCAGGGCACTGCCCAAGACCTGCAGCACCGTGGTTGCAATGCCTGTCTGCACCTCATGTGAAATTCCCATCCTGCCCTGCAGGACCATGAGCCCTTTAGGACAAGAATCCCAGATTCTTAAGGCCAGCTCACCGTGCCCTGCCCACAGCAGGCCGCCAGTGGGGYACCCAGCCAGTCTCTGCCAATGCTCGAGGGAGCAGAAGCAAGAGCTCCCTCTTCTCTCCAGAAAAAACCCTTCAATGCTCTTGTGCAGCATCGTCCCATCAACCCCACCCCAGAGCTGCCCTGCCACCAACCTTTGGCTGCAGTGAGCATGGTGGAGGCCAGCTCRCACTGCTGTGACTCCAGGTGGCCCAGGGTGAACCAGCGCGGGTACCTGCTGGGGACCACCGACACCAGGTGGTGAGGGTGGGTCACGTCGCCGGACGGGGCCGTGGTCTCCAGGACAGGCAACCTGAAGRGCAAGCAGGAAGAGGCAACATCAGACCCCAGCCCAGCCCCAGCTTCACCCCCTGTCCCCGAGGTGCTGCCAAGGCGAGGCAGGGGCTGCCTGCAGGCAGCTGCCTGCAGCAATGCCTTTGAACACATCCTGCTGCTGTGCATGTGTGGGGCTCCCGAGGCTGTGTGCTCAACACATGGGCATGGGGATCAATCTCAGACTGACTTGAAAGAGGGAGAAAGATCCGTGGAGTGATTTATAAACTTGTAAGGAAAAGAACAGTCCTCAGAGAAAATAAAAAAATAAAATTAAAAAAAAAAAAAGGAAAATCCCTCCTTCCCCTCCCGCTCCTTTCATGTCAAAGCACTCCTAACTGTATCATCTGGTTCTTCTTAGAATGCTTGGTTATGATCAGAAGCAGCAGCACATTTCCCCAGGGCCGCTGCAGCCAGGTTAGGCTGCCTGTTTTGGGGGGCATATCCAAAAGCCTGGAGAACCTGGGAGAAAAGCAAGCCTAAAGAAGGGGACCAGCAGTCTCATGTCACCAGCTGTGRTGACAAATCCTAAACCCCTGAGTTGGTGCTGGTGTTGCTAACTKGATGGTTAGTTATGCAGGACAGAAACTGCACCCTGGACATGAAGAGCATCAAAATATCTTTGCTCTCCTCACTTGCAGGCTTGAGGTAACYATGGGGCAGCAGACGCCCAGAGTTTCCAGCCCTGGACATAGACACCCCAACACAGACAGTCCCAGCAGAGAGCAGGGGATGGGCACTAATAGATGGCATCCCCAGAGCCCTTGGTCCTGTGCGATGACCAGAGGTCTTAGGTCTGGCAGGACATGGTGCCTGCACACATCACAGAGGCCCCTGGCTGCTTATTAGGGCTGGTTGTCCTCCTGAGGAGCTCTTYCCAGGATAGGGARATTTCAAACTTTCCCCCAATGCTGRGGAGAGAYGACCCATTTCATWGAGGAAATGCTGCAAAAAAGATGATGCAAATCCTGGGCCAGGACTTTTAATGATAGAGGTGATAGAGAGAGAGAGCACTGGGATGTTCTGGAGTTCACARTCCTCCAAGCACTGACTTGTTTGGGAAATTCCAGCCTTTCCAAGACCATCCGGTCCCTGTCAACAGTGCAGTAGACAAGCTTATGTCTGAGGTGTGTCATGGACTGGGGAGAGAGATGGGACAGGTCTCAGCATCAGCTGTGTCTCAGTCCCAGAGACAGAGATGGGTTTTAATGGAGAACAGAGTGCAACTGTGTTCTCCACCTGGCTCTGTGACACCCTGGAGCCAGGGCAAACCATCCATCTGTGCCAGGRTAACAGCCCTTCTTGCAGGCAGGGAGGGCTGCAGGGTGCCCGAGGCCTGGCAGACAGAAGGCAGACGACAGCTCTGTGTGTTCCTGCTACCTGCTSTGGCAGAGGATGCCTGTCCCAGGGATGGGCAGGTGGTGGTGCAGTCTGGAGCGAGGGGCTGGGTGGAGGTCTGGGCCAGCAGACATTATTGGACCCATGCAAATCTGCATGGATGGAAATTCCTGTAAACAAGGAATCACCCAAAAGGAGAKCAGGAACCTCTCTGCACTGCTGCTGTGCCCAGTGCCCTCCACGCTGCACAAGATCCCACAGATGGAAAGCTCCAAGCCTGTCTCCACTCCCATCCCTGCCCTGAAGTTGCAAAGCATCCCAGCTTCCCAACAAGCACAAGAGAGAGGCATAAAGGGGCAGAGACAGAATTAAACATGCACCAACCTCATGGCACGCAAAGCCAGCTTGTATGCCAGGTCAGCATCGTGGGGCAGCAGGGCAGAGAACAGGTATTTGGCAAAGGTGTGCATGGGGACACTCTCCCGGTGGATGACTTCTCCCAAGCCGCTGAAGGGACCACCTAGGCAGAAGCAGAGCCCATCAGCCATAATTAGCACAGCAGGATCTGTGGCTGGGGTTTACACCACCCCAAAGCTCTGAGGATATGCTGTTCAGTTCCCTGGCACGTTACTCAAGTTGGATCCAGGGCTGCTCTTTCCTTTTCTAAAAGAAAATAAGAAACTGAGACCACGTGCTTAGCACCCTTCTCCATATTGGCACTGAGCTGGCCTTTTTCCAAGAACGCCAGCAAATCCTTGCTGTGCCAGGTGATGGGGCAGAGCAGCCATCCTACACCACATCCRCAGAGGAAGAAGCAGGATGGGCATAAACTTTGAGAAGAGCACCTCAGAGATGTTACCAACACCCGGCTAAGACACAGAAGCCAGCGAGCTGAACCAAGGGCCCACCTTCCAGCAGCAAGATGCACTGCTTCCGCAGGGTCTGCACCAGCACCGGGTCCAGCTCCAGGTCCTGCAGMCGGGCAATGATCTGCTCCTCATTGCGGCACACCTTGTCCTGGGCATAGAGACCTTCAGGCATCACTCTCTGCTGACCCATCCCCATCAGGGCCACCTCTAAGGCCAGGGACAGGTAGGACTCGCCACTGTCTTGGCTGCCAGTCACGACGGGCACATGTTGATACACTGGGGGTTTGGAGTCCCCAGAGTCTGAAAGGAAGGACAGGAGATGCAGTGGGGTTAGAAGAGTCTTCCCAGACAGCAGAGAAAAACCTCTCACTTCAGAAACAAGACCCACACTTCCCTTCCTGCCTGCTTTTGGTCACCAGAGATGATGGATGRAAGTTCCCTGAGGGAGATGTGGGTTTCACCCTTCCCCCTCCTGCTCTCACTAGGAGATGCAGGAGACCCAAGGCATGTGCAAGAGAGAGTGCATCTGAYACCAGAGCCTTCCAGTGGACCAGCATGCTTYASCCCTGCTCTGCTCTGGCTGCAAATYCTGGGGCAGGGAAAACTCTACTCTCCACTCACTACCTTCCTTGTCTGCACTGCAGCTCTGCCCTGGCTGCTCCTGCCAAKGCAGAGAGGACAAACCAGAGCCCGGGTGTCAGCGCCCCAGGTCTGCACCCACCTCAGCCACAGCCACCAGGAAGGGATCCAGGAGGAGCACTTGGTACCTGAAATTTCAAGGCAATTTTCCTCTTCTAATCTACAAGCTTCGGTCAGGGTGAGAAAGAGGCAGCCRATGGGGTTCAGAGGGTGGCCTACCCAGCCCTCCAGGTTGGTGATGGTTGTCACTCCTCGCTGCAGCAGCTCTGGAAAAAACAGAACAGAACGATGGTAAAAGTAAGGAATGGAAAAACAAGTTCTGCACCAAGAGAGAGGTTTCGGAGACTAGAGGACTTTTCTTACCCCACAACCTGGGTCACAGGGACCTGCAGGGCCAGCCCTGGTGTGGTAGTTCACAAGGGCAAGGAGCAGCTCAGAACAGCCACTATGCACAGAGGGAGCAGGTGCACGTACAAAAAAAGAGCTCCCTAAGGCCACATAAGATGCAGAGACTCATTCTCTGTTCCAAGARGACATGGGAGTCTTCAGAGTCCCAAGATAAGGTCTATAAAGCTCGACCTGCAGCTTATGGACCAACTTGCAATAGTAGCCTGAATGTTCTGGAAACACAAGCAGAAATATCTCCTGAGATGACAAAGACTTCCAGTGKTTCTTAAAAACTCCATCCTTTGGTGATCTCAGCTGGCTGAGCTGGCAAGGACCAGGAGTCACTGACCTTCAGCAGCACTGCAGTAACTGACCCCGGCTCCTTGCCAATCRCCAACTGCAAAAGGAGGAACACTGGCTTTGTCTCCAGCTACATTTTCTCAGGAGATGCAAAAGGAGGTAGCAGACACAGCCAGTTACTGCTGCTCTGCAGTCAGGCAGTTCCTCTTCAATGCAGGCACCACTTGCYTGGGCAACTCTTACAGGCAACCAGACTCTGCGACAGTGGGAACAAGAACATCTCTTCCACAGAAGCCTGAAGACAGCCTGTGGGCAGCTCTGTCCTTACCATGTRGCTGTCAACTCAGCTTGGCTCAAGCAAGTCAGTTTGTCTTCCTAGGACATGAGCAATCCCATGCAGCACTGCCCACGCTCCACCTCTGCCTCTCTGAATGGGACAGCGCAACTCTTAGAGGTGGAAAAGACTTTTCCAACCAAGACACCCTGGCCAGACATCACAAGACACTTCTCACGTAGCTCTACTCATACCTTTCTTCTGATGCTTATATATTTCCAGCTGCCTCTGCTGCTGCAGTCGCAGRGTGTTGATTATGGCAACAGTTAGTCGGAGAGCTTCTCTGGGATAACCGTGGGAGCGCAGGGCATCCACCCGAGCACAGGCTGTTGGGACATGTTCTGCAAGGCAAGGAACAGGAGGCATGGCTGAGCCAGAGGGRCACAGGCATTTACAGGATGGCACTCATGGGGCATTTTCTACTCGTCTTCCCCACAGCACAGCTACACTCCTGCTTCCTGTCTTGAATTCATCCCTTTCTCCCTGCTCCTRGAAAGGATGCCTACCAGGAATACTAACAGGACTCCTGCCACATTCAACCCACAGCAGCCACGTCAATACCTAAATCCCCGCCTCTGCAAAGCTTATCTAATGGAAGCATTTCCACCACATCATTGCTGCAGTACGACAGCTCCAACACAGGCTGTTACAACCCTGCCGCTCATTTCTCCTAAAATCCGCATGGCTTATCCCGATTTCTCTCTGCTCTGTCCCCAAACACTTCTTGCTGTCCTGTCCAGCACCTCTTCCTACTCCCATAATAATACATGGGGYATCCAGCACTGGGGTGCTGGGGGGCACTGGCAGATTTGGGGTGATGCTTTAGACTGCTYCCTTAACACCTCCACGGAGCGAGCTCTGCAGACATCCCATCTCTTCTGCAGTTCTTCTACCTGGTGTTTTATTATTAGGAACAGTTGCACGAAACCCCCTCCCAAGAYTCACAGTTGCTTAGGAATTCATCTGCTCCTGCTGCTTATTGCTCACCTGAAATCACAAGCAACTGTGGAGAGGATTATGACTGCGAGAGAAATTAGCAGGAGCAGATRACATGACATGCTGCATAACAAGCAGCGAAAATCCCATTTTCTTTCAAAATGTCCTACCAAGGGGAGAAAAAAACCCAGGCAAACGCAGAAGATCTAAAGTTATGGTAGAGGGATAATTTCTATTCCTGGAAGAGCTCAGAAAGCTCTGGAAAYGCAGACAAACACCTCCACAAATGGGGTATCCACATCCCAAAGGTCACCCACAAGGAATTCATGAGGAAGAGATTTCAGAACAAACACATCTGTAAAAGAGCTTCTTGTTGCTCCCTCTATTCATTTGCTAAATGGATGAAATATTCATCTTCTCGCTGAATTCATCACTCGAAGTTGCTGACAAATCACACTCCTCTCCCAGCACTGAGTCCCTGAAGAGGTGCCAAGAAAGCAAAAGCGCAAAATCCAAAAATCACGGCAAATACATCAGAAAAATAACATGCACCAACCAGCYGGGGAAAAGAGCTCGCCAGAACCCAGATTAGGCTCAGGACAGGGGAGCTGTGGCCACCAYGTCCCTTCTAGATGGAGTTCATGGATGCATTAACCCACCATTGCTGCCTGTGGCTGTGTGGGAAGGAGATCTGCTGCTTGCAGCTGCCCAAAGCTCTTCCCAGAGCASGAATATCCTCTCCTGCTGCAGCTAAAGTGTACCAGCGGCCTTCAYATGGGCCCTTCCTATCCCCTGGCATTAACAGCAATGTAGTGCCTGCTASTCAAGGAACTACATCTCTAGACAGCTTTAAATATTTTCTTCCTGTTTGGCTGGTGGCAGAACCCACCCCCRGCTCCTGGAGAGGGTGACAGGGCAGTAGTGGGCTTTGACCTGCTCTGTGTTCATACATTCAACTCTTGAACKGTAGGGGATAAGTAATCCCCCTTTCTGGAGGTGGGTGGGGACTTGTGTCTCCCATTTTGGGGTCTGTCTGAGGGCTGACAGCCATATCCCAAACTCCTTCATGTCACTTGTTCTCACCCCAAACAAGGAGCTGTAGAGGGTCCACTGATC
This sequence comes from Malurus melanocephalus, assembly GCF_030028575.1. Lineage (NCBI taxonomy): Eukaryota > Metazoa > Chordata > Aves > Passeriformes > Maluridae > Malurus > Malurus melanocephalus. The sequence goes on along the minus strand of NW_026623260.1, from coordinate 1,734,670 downwards.
TGCCCAGGGCCCTGACTTTACAGCAGAGAACTTGTGTGACCTGAGGTACGTGAGCTAGAAGTCTGCAACACAGGAGGGCTCTGAGCTTGCCTGGCCCCATATGCCTTAAGCTCACACGAGGYTTAATTGTACTGACTGCTAATTGTCTTTAAGGGAAGACTAAGAGGCTGAGAGTAGGAAAGAAAAAATACAGCTGTGCTTTGCAGTCAACTTTCAGGAAACTTTAAGTGTCCCGACCCCCTGTACTGGAAACAGTGAGAGCTTGCTCTGGGGACAGCTGAACACAGTCAGGATGAAAAGGGGCATGATGAGCTTGGTCCAAGCTGCCCAAGGGAAAGTTCAGATTGTAACTATGTGAAGATTGTGCTAAGGGCTGTGGCTGTGGCTGGGCACCAAATTCTTGTGCTCACCCCACTCCTCAGGCTAAGGGCCAGGGTAGCCATTTCAGTCCAGGATGCAGCAATCTGCAAGGACCCAGGGCAGCAGTGGGTGACTCCTGTCCACTAGCACCCCCTCCCACACAGGTCACACGAGGGGCTGCTGGTTTGGATGCTCACCCAGCCACAGGGGCTGTCCCTGGGAGTTGAAGAGGAGGCTCTCRCCCTCCCGCTGGTAGGAGGGGGACACGTAGAAGTCGCTGCTGATGATGCGCTGCAGGTGGCTGTCCTGCCAGTGGAGGTCACAGCCCTCGATTGCCCGGGTGAACACGGTTCGTCTGGGCCTGGCCAGCGAGTCTGCAAAGAGAAAAACCATCAGTGCCCTGGTGGGGCAGGGACAGCCCCTTCCTCCTCCCAGACATGACCTCCCTGGGCAGAGCGTGGCCTTTACAGTGAGAGCAAAACCTGGTCTCACCCCAGTGATTTCCAAGGTGGACACAGGGGCTCCAGATTTGGACACTTCTGCTGCCCACCCCATCTCTGAGGGAGACTAACATCTCCTCAGACAGCATTGCTAAGTAACTTGCTAGAATAGCTGAGTTGGCCAGAGAGGTAAGAAGCAGGGACCACCCATCTGTTTGCTTTGTGACCACAATCCACTGTCACACACAAGGCTGACGCCTTGAAACCTGTCCCTCCCCTGTGACACTGAGCATGCAGGCARCTGCCCCAGGGTCAGGACTGGGCTTCCTCAGCTTTACTGCCCTGCAAGCACCGTGAGCTCTCCTCCTCTGCTCCAACACAAAGCCTCAGCTTCACTGAACTAGAGCTTCTTAGATCAGCAGCACCCGAAGCCACGAAGGGAACCACACGAGTGCATCTCATTTGCCTCCGGGTAATGGGGGAAACCATCACCTTCCTGTAACCTCTGTGGGCTGCATGAGAGGGCTGGAAGGGAGGAGACAGCATCGTCTGAAACCTCAATGCTGCCCTGCATCAGATGTCTGCCCTCCTCTTCAGAGCTGCTCTGTAACTTCATGGACATTTCTGAAGCTACCAAATGCTGGATTACCATTTCACCCCATCCAGACAGATGAAGACAAGTGATTTGTCACGAGGCAAAAACCTGTCTGGAGCAATCCCACTATCACTCCAGCCACATTGGATCATGAAGGCCAAACACAGCTGGCAGGCTGCAAAACGGGAAGCCCCCAGGGGGGTGCAACGCTCCATGTTAGGTCCTGCAACCCGCAAGAGGGGCCGAGTTAAACGCATTCAAGGGTGGAAAACAAAAGGCACTGTTCAAAGCTGATCCAGGGAGGCTGGATAAACATGCTCCGGAAACGATGGCAACAAGCAATTAGCCGGAATGCTGCAGGCACCCTGAGGTGGAGAGAAATTAAACAGGTGTTTGTATGTTGAGAACCAAGCCTGCTCACTTTACCAGGAAGGATTTCAAGAATCAGCTGTTCTTCAGTAATAAAAGAGGCTGGCAACAATCTGCAGCAACATTTGCATATGCACAAACATGAACCCCGGGACACCTCCAGGATCTGTGCTGCTTTCAGTCCCCTGCTTGGAGAGGCGGGAGAGCAGGGAGAAGGGGACATCCCTGGCATGTGCTTTGGGAATTCCCTGCAGGTCTAAAAAAAGTGACCTGTTCAGCCCCAGCAATCTGCCCCAAATGCCAGAGTGAATCCCTGAAAGAGCTGGGAACACCAGGGGGGTAGTCCTGGGACTGGTGCAGGATATGGAGCAARGCCAGGTTTAAATTAAGCTGCTCCCTGAGGAAGAGCAGAGGCAGGCTGGGCATGCAGTCCCGGCCATGGCTGGGGTGGTTGGCAGGACAGCCACGCTCCCAAACTGCTGCTGAGGGACTAATCCCACCCAGAAGAATGAACTTTCCCCTGCAGCATGGCTTCTGTCCCCCTCTCCTCCACCCACTTTGGCCACACATAACACACCAAAGAGAAATTCCAGTGCAGCAGACAGAGGCATGTGAAGAGCAATAACTTTCAATTAATGTCTACTTCAGGCAAAAGGAAGGAGGAAGAGTGCTYAAATTTAAAGGGATCAAATGCTTTGTCAGGGGTTGAGAAACTATTTTAGCACTAAGGAACAACCCCATAACTACGTTGCTCTGTCTGTGCTCTGCACTTGAACTGTGTTAACATTCCTGGCTAATGACTTCCCTACCACCTGAATCACAGCCTGTAAGTGAGGCTCAAGGGCTGGGAAAGAAGCTCTGCACCATCTCCAGCTCCTCATTCACACTGCAGCCAGGACTTCTGAGCTCAGCTCTGCTCTGTTGCAAGCAGTACTGTTTTCCTGTATTACCYCATGCCCAAACCTGCACAGACTGTAGGGGTCTAAACTCCCCCCAAAGTCAAATTGCTTTAAAACGGTCTCTAATTCRATACTCAAAATACAGGCGACTTTGGCCTGTAGCAAAGAAGCAAAAATTTATATATAAAACCAGAGGCTGTAAAGAGAAATATTTTGTATTTCTGTGACTCCCAGAAATATCACCAGCAGGTAAAGTGAGTTCTCTCAGCTTTGGGGTGAATTTTGACCTGGACCCAACCCCTGTGGCTGTCAGCTGGATTTCCACTCCTGCCCGGACTCACCTTGGCTGTGACCGGAGCTCTGCGTAAGCGCGTTAGTGATGTTGGGAAGCTCGTTACCATAATTGCCATCTTCCAGGGGACAGACGTCCATCTCGCCCCACTTGCGCAGCTGCCGGAGCCAGCAGGATTTCTCTTCCAGCTTGCAGTGCGGGTTTAACACCACGCACACCCACAGCGCCCCTAAACAAAGCCAAGAAATCACGGAGGTGCCACCGCCATGCGGGCAGACTGAAGCTCTCCGCTTGCCCCAAGAGCCTGCAAGGTTTCATCGAGGTTTGTAAACTCATTTCAGCATAATGCACGCACCCAGGAGGGGGATTTACACGGCTTTTAAATAAGAAGGAAATTAACTCTATCCCAGCTGAAACCAGGACAAAGTAAAACTCCTCCGTAATGAAGCTAAATTATAATCTCATGAGATGGGGACAGTGGGGAGGAGGGAAGGAGAGAGCGGCTGTGTATGAATTTGTGAGTGCTTCTGTCTGCCAGGACAAATCTAGTGTTTGAACTACACATCAAAGCATGCTTAAAAACACCCTGGCAAGCTGCAGAGTCTGTATCTCCAAAGACTAACCTGATTTTGATCCTACCCACGTTCCAAGCGCTTTAAAACCCGCTCTGAATGCTATTTCATCTGCCATTGTTCTTCAGGCCATTTGCATTCAACTACTTTAAAAGGAGATTTGGTGTATTTTCTTTCTGGTTTTTTTTTTCCCTTTTTCAATCCCTAGTAGCTCCCAGCCTGCAGAGGAACCAGCAGAGGAACCTGGAGCTTGGCTTGATGTCTTGCAGGCAAGAGCCCTCCCAGATGCGAGTCTTTCAGATCTCGCAAGGCAAGCTGCCCACCAGTAGGACACCCACACTGACACCCTCTGGGTCAACCACAGGACCTCACATGATGCTGATGATGCTSTCTGCTGTGTGAGAGGCAAAACCAGGACCAAGGACATCAGTCATCATTAAGATCCAGCTCATCCTTTCATAAAACAGGGCTGACACTGGTGCTGCAAACTGAGCCTTCCAGACTATTCCGGGTCACTCTGATAAAGGCTACAGCAACCTAAGTGCAAACCCATGAATTCTTCTTTAGATAATTGCATTTCTACCCAAATTTCAAGGCTGCCAGGATGCAGCATGCCACCTCCCTTGTGCCTCCCTGCAGGGTGGGATGGCTGTGGGCTGCCACAGCTGCAAAGTGAGGTATCCCCAGGGATCCCCTTGGGCTGAGCAGTCCCTGCTGCTCCTCTCTCTGCCCRTGTCAAATCCTGTCACACACATGGGACAGCTCAGCCTCCTGCAGAAACACTCTCCCTGCCTCTCCTCCATGCGCTGAGCAGAGACCTGGAGAATCTTCCTTCTCCCTGCTCAGCCTGCTGCTCTCTCTCACCTCTCCACCACACCTGAAGCCAAAGTTCTTATCCCAAAGTGACAGCCTGYGGCAGGACATCACCCAACATGCCTCCACTGTGCAACGAGGAGATTCCTCCACAAGCCCAAACCCCCTCCCTCGCTGGCTGTGTTTTGAGCAGCAGCTCCCCAGYTGCACAGCCCTGCCACTGAGCCAAACAGCCCCAAGCAAGGCTGCAGCTCTGACTGGAGCCAGAGCAGCCCATCCCTTTGCCAGGCAATGCGAGGCAAAACCAGACCGAGCAGCGATGTCCTGGCCCCGTTTCCACTCTGGTGTCTCTGCGCTTCTCTGTGTTACAGCTGCGCTTTGGTGGTGCTTTTGGGGTGCATGTCCCTAGACTAACCCTTTGGCACCTGTGGACATGTCTGGTTCAAAACATGAGTAAGGCATGGAGGCTGTGCATGTCTGGTTCCTTGGAGCCACCTGCCTTGGCAGGAGAGACGTTACGGCATCACACCGCAGATGGTGGCAGCAGCATCACATCCAGGAACGGGCATGGGAAAWGCAATTCCAGACACTGAGCATCAGCAAATGTCCAAAGCAGCCCTTGCCTGGCTCAGCTCCATCTCTGCTCCCAGGAAACTCCACCAAAACCCCACTTCTTTCTGATGAACAGGGGGGATTAAGATTTTTGAGCTGGCACATCAGCAACTAATTAATGTGTAAAAGAGGTTCCTCCTTAGGGGCCCATCCTTCCCACAGCAGGTCCATGTCACTCACTCCCAGGCTCCTGCAGGCTCATGCATAGACACGGCATCTTTTTTAAAAATCAAGTCTCGGCTCCAGACAACGAGTCTTCCTAAGGACAAGGATAGAACTTCCCACCTCCTCGGGTGGCCATGAGATAAAACCTGCACTCGWCTCTGGGTGTCGGGCATTCCCTTCCCACCAGCACTCCCGCCTGTTATTGCTCTTCTTCGCCCACTTYGGGGCTGCTTGTGTGAAAAGCAGCCTCGGGCAATTTCAACTCACGCCTCTGAGGGTGCACAGAACTCGGCTGACAGGCGGTAACAAGGCTTGGTGCTCCAGCTTCACCGCCCCCAGGAATGGGATGCACCCGCTGGATTTTTGGCTCCCAAGGCTCCGCTAATACGCGTTCCTCGGAAGCCTCATGACTTTGCTGCCTATTTTTGGGAGCCCTCCCAGGCATCCTTTGCATGCCAAAACATTATGCCCCTGGGCTTCCCTGCAGAAGAAACAATGTGGCGGGGAGGTGGCAATCAGGAGGGAAGTGAGATTTGCATCTGTCCCAGTCACGATAATTATCTGGGAGATATAATAGAGAGGTTTTCTGAGCCCTATGGTCAAGTGACATCAGCTGGCAGCACAAGTGACTCCTGTCCTGAGCTSAAATGCCACGCCAGGTCAGACTCCGTGTCTCTTCACATGCTGCAGAAACCTTCATCTGAACTTTCTGATAGCAGGAGGTTAAGTGCGGAACAAAGCGGCAGATCATGATTAAGCTAAGCCTCTAAACAAAAATGCTTTTTGATGACGGGGCTGGGTGCAGGGACAGGGGGGTCAGAGCCTTCCCAGCCCAGTGGTCCTGGCTGCCGGYCCCAGAGAAGACAGGCACTCCAATCCCGCGCCCAAGTTTCCAAACCATCAAAGAAATTCTCCTGTTTCCCACAGGGTCGCTCCCCGGCTTAATCTGCTGAAATTCCCCACTGTAAACAAGTGGCCGAGATAAATAAACCCGTCTCCAGGCAGATTAAGGTCAGGCTGCACTTCAGCTGGTTTTTGGTCTATTTTTTGTAATTAGGCTTTAATCGTAAGTACTAATGCGCCAGGGCAAATACTCCCACGCTGCTGAGCTCTCCACCCAGCAGATCCTTCCTTTGGCTCCCCAGCAGACGGGGCAATAGAGGTTCAGTTGGCAGCACAAGTGAACGATCCCGTTTTTAATTTTAATTTTTTTTTCATAACTCTGAAATCCTGCRAAATCCTTTACATTTTCCCCAGCATAAATCCACAATCTTCTTTAAGGCTGATCTTCTTCCAATCCCACGCAAGTCTGCGATGCAGTCTTTGCTAAAATCGATGATTAATTATTAAACACGTGCCCAAAATAATTTCCAAAAGGCCCATTTTTTTGCTTCTAAGTGGTGGAGGATTGTGGTCTGTGCCAGGGCTTCCTGTGGCAGCTGGCAACAGGCCCCTCATCCCTCCCTTCAGCAGCAGCTTTGGCATCCACAGCCCACAGGCAGTGGGACACAGTGCTTCCACTGCTCCGTGTGCCCTGGCTACTGTTACCACCCAGGGATGGTTTGGGACACCTCTCTGCATTCCTGATGTTTGTTACTGGTGAACACCCCAAACTCAGAGTACTCTGGTCCCTCTGTGCCTCCATACTTCCTTCAGAGAAATGCTCTTCTCCTACAGTAAACACTGCCCAAGGCCAAACACAAAAGGCTTCTGTAAAATGGGGGAATAATCCCTGCTTTGAGTATAGTCCATTCCCATCCCATCCTGGAGCTSCTTCTTGGAACATCACCSTGTCCTCTACAGGAGCTTCTCTTCMTCATGGACATGCCCAGACCCTCACGTGTGCCGTGCCTACGCCAGGCGAGCTGCTCTGACGTGTGTTGGCTGGCACCACGCTTCCCCTGCTGTCGTGTTGATCCAGCACTGGTAGGGCCCTGACATTCCCCAGCCACTCTRCCATCTGCCAAGGGCCACGTGCTGCCACCTCCTCCCACTATGCCGACCAAAACTGCCTGCACCAACCTGGTCCTTGTATGGTTAAGCCAGGACTGAAAGTCAACCACCCTCCCCTCGCCTGTGCAGGAAGGGAGGGAGRGCTCTCGGCTTGGATAGCAGTTTGGAAATCTGGCCAAATAATCTGTAATTTTGAGCAAATTGCTTCCTGCGTCCAGGCCTGCCCACACACCCATCCATTCACATTTCACCAATGTGTTTGCTTTCTTCCATGTGGAAATTCTGGCTTGGTGGACTTGGCCACCTCTCCAGAATCCTTGCATATCCAATTGTCTAGCTGCAGCATCCCAAAATCCTGGAAATATCTTCTTGGCAAGCAAGCACAGATGAGCTCTCCAGAGCTGGTGTGGTTATTTCCATCCAGGAAACTTCATACAGAAGCAAGACATCCCACCCCTGCCCAGATCTTGTCTGTATAGTTTGGCCAGGGTCCCCGGTTTCGTTTCTGTTTGCATTTGTTGGGCAYTTGGTAGGTGGGTCTGYRATTCCCAGCTKCAGCCTTGGATACTCCAAATCCCAKACCATCCTAATCMTTCYTCCAGCTCTATCMTATCCCTTTGGTGACAGCCCATCAGCACTTGCCCTTGYACAGTATCTCCTACCAGCAGGCTGCAGAGAAGCTCAAACTCACTCATCAAACTGTGGCTCATGTCAAATCATTCACCCAAGATCCCAGATGTCTAGAGAGCCCAGAACTACAGGGTTAAYTTCACCACACAACCAACCTCCCCAAGCCCACGTCATCTAAATGTTTTATTCTAATGATATTACAGTGTCAGCCAGCTGAGCTGGTGCCTAAGGTGCTTAGCTAGAATTACCCAGAACTGCATTTCCCTTACAGCCAGGCTCTGTGCTGCCCATCCTGCCCCCCTCACCATGGCAACAYGCACCACAGCAGGCAGAATCTGTGAGATGTGATGGGACTTAAGAACCTGCCTTTCCCCCTCGGGATCRTGGATTCTCCAGGAACAGCATTTCCAATCTAGGCTACATCCAACCCCTGGGGYTCCCCAGCCCTGTGTCCTCCCTCACAAAGGCTTTGGGACAGCCTGCTGGAAGCATGGGACCAGCCACACACCCACCCATCATCCTTGATCCCTTTGAAGGAGAAGGGCTGGTTTAAGGTGTTGAACTGGGTGGTTTGGGCCTGATCCAGCTGTCTCACAGTGATTTCCCTGACAGGGGATAAAGTCCTGGCATCTCTCAGGMTCTCTGCTCCCAAAAAGGCACCCCATAGGGCCTCTGTAATGATGCCCATTGGCCCAGCAGCCCAGGTAGCCCTGCTGATCTCTGCAAGGCAGTGACCCTTACCCAGCTCATCCCAGAGCTGCCGGCACTTCTCTGTTATGCCCGTCCCCTGCTGCCTCCAGAGGGAGAGCCGAGGATCAGCCATGAACTGCTCTGTTATCAACGTCAGCATCCTGGCCCCGTTGGAGTCCCTCATGCGCAGCATCTCCCGGACCTGGAAAGGACAAAGAGAAAGTCTTTGGTGAGACAAACCACGGTCCCTCAGAGGTGTTTAACACATGTTCACTTGGCTGGCAACCCACAGCCCCCTCAGCCTGAGGGCCCAGACTGTAAATACATACATACAAATAGATTTGTGTGTGTGTGTACAATGTATAGTCATACATTATAATRCCCATGCAATGGCTGTGATAAGGCTGGTTGGAGCCCAGCTGAGCAGCAGTCACAGCCACACTGTGAAGGGGACCCAGAGACTACGAATATGTAAACAAATCCCTTCTGCAAAGGAAGAGAAAAGCCCATAGGTTGGCGGAGAAGCCCATAGGTTGTGGGTTATGGCCCCATGGTCTTGGTGGGCTCTGTGGGGTTGGCTTTTTCCCCACTGTGCTGAAGGGAGATGGGGAAACGYCCTTCCTTGCACAGGGATCTCAGCAATCATGGGAGGAAGGGACCTGCCAGGACAGCAGGTGAGACAATCCAGGCCTGACCCAGAGCCTGGATTACAACTGCCTGCTCCACAACAGGGCGAGAAGGCACTGGAGCAGAGATTCCCAGCTGTGATGGGCACCCTGCCAGGGCAGCCAGCGAGTGCCAGCTACGTGACACGCCGAGCAGAGATGGGAGACARCAGCTGGCTCCTCACCTTGGCAAACATGGAGTTGAGCTGCTTCCCCGAGCCGTAGTACCCTCCCTGAGATAGGAACAGCTTCACCTGCTCTCGGACCTGCTCCTCGTCCAAGTGCCAGCAGTTCTCGTCGTCGATGCTGGCCCCAGCAGTGGGGTCAGGAGCACCTGAGAGCATGGGAGGAGAGGAGAAGAGAGACAACCATGTTTATGGCAGCAGGGTCAGCAGCAAGGAGTAGACCAGACCTATTTTATAGGGACCCACCTCTACTTYATCAGCTCAGGTGACAGAAAACCAACTTGATTCCCCAGCAGTGAGCCCCAGCTGGCAGCACTGTGCTGTCCTAAGGCAGCGGTGTCAGCACCATTAGGAARGATCCTGACCACAGGGCTACTGCTTGCATGGCCACTCACCCCCTGCACTCYAAGTGAAGTGAGGCTGAGGAAGAGCAGGGACCTGCCTTCCTCCAAAGCCCCAKGAGTGCAGGCAGCACAGCTGCAGAGCCCGGAGCACTCCAGGGCTCCAGGGATTGCCCAGGGTGCTCATCCTCCTGCTCCACATCACCGATTTGTTAAAGCATCAGTAAAGCTCCAATTCCTGCAAGCCCTTCCCCACGTTTGGAACAGTCTAACAAAGGTACTGCTGCATATGGGCTCCAGAGCCCTGGGTTAAACAGCTGGTCCTGCTCCTCGTTTGYTTTAGGACAGGGGACAAGTCCCTGAGCATCAATGTACCTGCTTGGGAGAGACCTTCCACGGGAAAGAACAAAGGATCAATAATCCTTCAAAGAGCAAACTGACCAGAGCAGGGCCTTTGGCAGGCACACATATGTGTTCACATTTCATCTTCCAGAGAACAAAAAAAGAAAGAAAATCCACAATTGATTGAATCAAGTTGGACCAAATTTCCCTTGCCTTGSCCCTTTCGATTCCCATTCCCATTCTCCCCTCTAAGCACTACCCTCCCTCCCAGCAATGGGTTCCAGGGCTCACAGCACAGGCAGCAGCACAACTCCAGTAAGGAGCCAAGAGCACAAAAGGGAACAGAAACTCAGATTTTCAGCTGTCTGCTTTTGGGTCCTGCTCTACAGAAACTCCTTAGGGAAAACCAATGCCAAGGAGGGACTGTTGTAGCTGGAGRATGCTCTGCTCCACTTAGGTCTGCTTCTGCTATCTCATCTCCCTCGAGAGAGAGGAARAGGGTCAGCACAGGAAGAGCAAGGTGCTGCATGAGGAGCCATGGGGATGCTGTAGCTGACACATTCCCAATTAAATCTTCATGACATCTTTTCCACAACTGGGATCTGGCTGGGGGGCAGACATCACTTTCCTACAGAGACAACSTGGGATGCTGTGCACACCCCAGCCTTGTGTGTTGCTGAATCAGGAGCTCAAATGTAATTCATGAAAATCATGTTCCAGGATGTCTGTTCAGGCACTTGCCCCAGGAGGGCAAGTGTATCTTCCTAGTATGTAAGCAAGACAACATCAACCTCAGGTGTTTTGCTCCTCCAGCAAAGGCTGAGAACACTCCTGACCCACTAAGAWACAGTTATTTGTATTTAATGTCCTTACAAAATTACTTTAATTTCTGCTAACAGTCACTGCCTCAGAGAAGTTCCAGCAAGCTCTAGGCATGCTGAAGGGMCAGGATGCTGCCGCTCCCTCTGCAGAATGATTTATAGTCAACACAACCACATAAYTGGGACGAGAGCTGAAGCAGCAGAAAGGAAATCACAGCTCCTGGATGAGCAGGAGGATTTTTGTCACACATACCCTGATCCTGATCCCACTCCCACTCCCCTGCCATAGGCCTGGAGAAGCAGTTAAACCCTGAGCCCCCAGTGAGGGGTGAGYCCTGCTCAGAGTAGCATCAGAGTCAGCTCAGAGCCCTGCCACAAGCCACGAGGGACGACCACAGCCGGGGACTGGGACAGTCCATACTGGTCCCTGGAGCTTTTCTGTGCCTTTTCCTTCCCTCCCCCAGCCTCATCCTTATCTTGCAGATAAAGAGCAGACAAGCCAGCGATTATCCCCTATCAGGAACCGATGACTAATCTGTCTACCATGAGCGCTTATCCGGSCCCATCACTAGGTATCCCAGACACTCTTAATATCCTCCTCCCCACCATCCTGCCTGCCACTCCCAGCTGCAGCTATCCAGACCCAGCCTCTGCAGGGTCACCTGCCTGCATCTAGAGGGACCAGGAGGGCATGGATGCCTGGCTGGCTCATCCCACCAAAGCTCAGCTCATCCCTGATCCCTCACGGTGGCTGCAGTGACAGATTAAGGTGGATGAGGTCGCGAGATGCAAGAAGTTGGTGCGTTTTTTTGGGGTTCCCGGGGCTACCCCTCGGTGCCTGCTGCTCACACGTAGCGTTAGCGACGGAAAGCCCGAGCAGCCAGGAAGGGAACGTGCAGCTAAATAAAACCTCCTCCTCCCACGCAACACATTGAGCACTTCGCACGTTGGGGTTCGGGCCGCAGCCAAATTAGCAGCGCGCCTCCCGCGCCTCCAAATAAAGCCCAAATTTGCTTGTAAATGTATTTTGCTCTCCTATAAAAGATTCAGAGAGAGGGCTGTAATAGCAGATTCCCACACGTGCAGCACACGTGGGAGATAACGGGCTGCCCAATTACGCCGGGGAGCTGGATAAACATTTAAGAGCAAACAACGGGATTTGTGCTGGGTTTAAATATTAATGGCAGGATTTGTCCACTTCCCCTTGCCAACGTTCACACCGTGGGGGCTTCGGCAGCGGCACGCCGTGACGCAGCTGATGAGTGATTCCATGTCTCAGCTCCAAAGGAGCTGGGAACGGCATGTAAAACAGCCTGGTGCCTGCATAACACATTTCTCATATAGCAGCATTCGTGCTCCAAAGAGCCCCGTTTCAGATGTGCTGGATCTTGGTCCTGCCGGATTCAGATTTAAGGAAACACCATCGCACATCTTGAGTGGAAAGAGTGTTTCACCAGCCCATTTACACTGGCTGTAGAAACTGAGATAAAAATGCAATCCATCACACCCTGAGCTGGGCTCCCCCCTGAGCTGGGAGCTTGGGGGTTTAACTGTTTGACAGCCAAGTGAGACTTGGCAAATACAAAGACCAAGAAATAAGGACTGGAAAAATGTACAAATAAGAAAACAGAGTGAAGTCAGGTGTGGAAAATTTAACTCCTTGCTCAGAAATTAGCTGCCCAAAATGAAGAAAATGAAAGGGGCTTCTGGACTGGAAAGYTGAAGGTTTCCAGGGCTGAGGAGGCAGTAGGACCTTGTGGGTCACACCAAGGTATTGGCACATCCCAAACCCAAGGTCCTGAACCCAAGGAGGGGAGATACATCAGCTGAGCAGGATGGAAAGAGGTCCCAGATCATCTCACCTGAAGCAGGATTGGTGATACAAAGAAAAAGGGGTAATTCTTATTTTTAATCAGTGCCTGGAGCTGATCAACTGATGCTAAAAGCCACCCAGGGATAAAAGTGGCTGCTCCAGCATCTCCCCTATGGTGATTTCACCCGACTGTGCCCAGCACCCGCTGGTGGTTTGGGGTCTGGCTGTGCCAACCCTGGGGTCAGGGGTGCCTGGAGCAGGGCWGGCCGGCGTGGTGGCCGTTCACAAGGGCCATCTCATGACTGCACATGGTGGTGTTGCTGAATGCCTCCAGGCTCCTCTCCGGCGTCCAGAGAGAAAACAGACGTGAAGGATCAGCTCAGGGCGGGGGGTGGGGAGGACATGGACAAATAAGCAAACGGCAGAAAACCTCAGAGAGAAAATAACCAGGCACCAGAAAGGAAATGAACTCTAACAAGGGATTAAAAATAGCAGCAAAGCAAGGAATCCAGCTCTGCCAAAACTCCCAGTTTGTTTTCAAGTGRAGGCAAGTCAGAGGGAGCTGCCAGTGCAGCCTGAAGATTCARATACACCTGACAGCAAATGGGGCAAGTGTATCCAGACTGGCTCCCAGCATGGTGGACAGGAGCAATGTGGTCCAGCTGGTACCAGTAACTGGTGCAGCTGACTTTGGAAGCTGCTTGTCAAGCACCACTCGTGTGCTCTGGCGTCATTTGGCAACCCCAGTTGCTCTCCAAGACAGGAGGAAGAGCTGCCTTTCTCTCCAGCACTCAGGTGTCATTTTTTCCCTTGAATCCACATCAGCTCAGCGAACAGGAACATGAATTCCCTGGAGATCTGACCTTCTCCTCCTCCCCTTCGGGAAGGCAGAATTTCAAACAGATTTACTGGTGCTGYCCTCCAGACGCTGTCTCTGGATGACCTGAAAGTCAAAGAGTGCCCGAGGACTCCTCAAACATCAGCCTTGGCTTGGTGTGACAGGACAGGCAGGACTTCCTGCACACTGACCTGGCAGCCAGCCTGCTGTGACAAGGAGCAAGATGGGACAGTGGCTGAAGGACAGTATTAGCCCAAGAGYTGATGGAAAACTCAAGGTGGTCAAGAACACACGTGGGACAAAAGGGAATGGATGAGGCAGCAGGCTTCTTACGGCTTTTGMATAAGCTAATCTGCTTTTCCCTTTCCAAAGCCTGAGGCACCATTCCCTCTAAGGATTTTCCAGAAGTCCTCTCCTCCGAGGAAGCTCCTGAGACCCTGCAGGACCACAGAGGCCCCTCGGTGATTCACATGGYTTGTCCTCAGAGGAAGCTGCCCCTGGACTGTGTGACAGCAGAGGTTTTGTGGCTTTTCCCACTTCTGGTTCAGAAGAGCATCCCAAGCCCTTCGATGGCATCAGCAGAGCACCACAGACACGGTGTCATCCACTGGCATTTCCGTGGGCCAGACAGACCATTCCAGCCACAACYCCTGGACTGAGGCCAGCAGCACCCTCTGCCATGTCCACAGCTGCTCAAGCTGGGTGAGTCACAGAGCTGCAAACACTGGGCCTGCCAAAATCTCCTGCTCCTTACGCAATGAAGGGGGAGAATTCATCAATGATGCACGAAGGATACTTTGAAGCCCCAAATCTTCTGGGCCTGTTCTAATTACAGATTTTAATGACCACTGTGTCTGGTCCTGCTGTGGTTTCCACCAGCCTCMTCTCCTTGGCCACAGGCTGCTTTTGGCCCTCAGGAAGAATCCAATGTTTGCTTCCAAAGTCTATATATCCCAGCCARTCTCAAAGAATGTATCTGAGACAGCTTTCCTTTTGTACACCCCACACTGATCCAGTCTTCCTCTTCAAATAAAGTCAAAACATTCCCTACAAGCATGAACAAAAATAACAGAGGAGATAAATGCCACTTCCCAAGCCTGCCGGATGGCTCGAATCCTATGCACTGGCTGCTGGTGGGTGTTGGATCCACGCTATGAGATCAGGAAATCCAGCACTGCTGTCAGGACTCATTGGTGCTTCTGAGTTCTTCTGCCTTCACATTGCCTGCTTTTGTCCCAAATCTCCCTCTCTGCCTATCCGTTTCCAGCTTCCATTCCCATTCCAGCTTTTTCTCAGCCTTGACCCGGCTGACACCTCCTGCCCCTCTCTGCAGCACCTTGCTGCACCAAAGCAATCGCTCTCTGTTCCTCACACACACCTCAAGAAGAGTATTCTTCTCAGGTTTCATGGATCCCCCCAACATCAAAGCTGCACCCAACCCCAGCATATCCCACCATGGCCAGTAGCTCTGAGCTACTTTCACAGCTTGCATTTTCCTCTAACCAGGCTGGCACCATGGCAAGCCCTGGGCTGATGCTCTTGGAAGACCGGTGGGAACAGGGTGCCAACGTGGCCACCACCAGATGATCTCACTCCCTTGGATTTTTAGCTGCTGGATCTAAGCTCTTCAGCTTCAGCTACCCCCAGCATTCTACCCACCAGGAAAGACCAAGCAGCCACGAGTCMCTTTTATTGGCACAAGGCCACCCTTGCAGCCTTGCTCTGTGCCAGGCAGCCACACTGCTGGCTTTGTCCCCTTGGGAAGGAGCTGAAACCTCCTTCTGGTCTCCTGAAACCCACGCTGGTCTCCTCCCTGCAGCTGCCGCTCCAGACGCCGAGCGCGGAGGTGCCAGACACGCGGGATGCTCTCGCTGGCACACGCTGCCCTTTGCAGCCGAGCCACGGGAGCAGGAACGTGACCCACTTGAGCAGGCAGAGGTCAAGTGGGGAGCAGAGCGGCAGGCACACCTAGGCTCTGCTTGGACTGAATCCTTCGGGAACACGCGAGCRCGTTGGCTGCGCTCCAAGACTCCATCATTACTGGATAGTTTGCATTTCCTTCTAGGAAGACAGCCGGGAAGATCGGCACACGGAGCACAGCCCGCGGCTACAGACTCCTGCGAGGAACAAAGCTCYGGTGCCCGGAGCTGAGCATGCCAGACAATGGCCAGTAATTTTGTCTGCCATTCAGGCTCTGCAGGAGGGGAAGGAGCATCCCTGAAAGCCTGATTTTACAAAACCAGACAAGCCCCTTGCACAAGGGGCATTCCCCAGCTAGCATGGTGCAGAATCAGCTCCTCAATCCTACATGCTCACCATATAAACATGGAAAGAGGAACCCCTTGGGTGAGMAGAGGCAGGTGAGGAAGATCTGATGCTGATATGAAGCTCAACAGTCCGCTCTTCAAAAGAAGGAGGGGTGGGAAGAAAAAAAGGATTTCCAGAAAGGCTGCTCTTGCTGCAGGGTGCAATAATCTCAGGTGTCCAATGCACACATTGGATTATTATTTGGGTTGCAGAGGCTGGCCTGCCAAAAGCCACTCTGGTCCCAAMCCCAAGGTGAATGAAGGTGTGACCCCAAGGGTCTGAACTAGACATGGCCAAGAAATGCACATAAAGCTCCATGCAAAGCATAGCTTGAAGAATTGCAAATCCCAGGATCAGTGACCCACTATGAATGCATGAAGCACAGTTGGGAAGGGCAAGATGGGGGACAAGTTTGGATCCATTTTAATTGGAGAGCCCAGAATTCCTCTCCCATAAACAGYCCCCCACGGCTGCAGCCCCTCCTCTCCCTGGGCTCAAACAGGCCTGCAATGGAGTTGGTTGTACTGTGGCAGCCTTCTGGCAAGGCAAAACTTGCAACCATGTCCAGGATCAAGAATCAAAGCCCTGGACAGCATCACTTTGAACTTGAATGTGAGGGTTTTGGAGCCTTCCATTTCACAGGATGCAACATTTATGAGTTACAGATCACCTTAAGATCATATCATACAAAGGCTGATGTGCATCCTCCCCCAGGGTGAGATGAGGCTGCTCTCCTGCTTGCAGAGGTGTTAACTCACTTGTGTCCAGCCAGGCAACCACAGGGGTGTCAGACAGATACCACCCTCCATGGGGTGACCAACATATGTCTGTTGGTTCAAAATTACACACTGCAGTGCGTGAATTTGCACAAGTCTGAAGCGAGTGAGAATTTTTGCGTTGTTTTTTTTTTTTAAACCACTTGTGAAAACAAGAAGCAGATATTGAACCGGAGCCAACATCTGTATCTTTGTAAGACGCTCAATCACCAGCCTTTTGCTGACTCTAGAGCAATAAAYATTCAGAGCCTTAAAAGCTTTACTTCAATCTGCTTAGGAGAAAGCAGCCTCAAACAATGGCCAAGAAGGGATCTTGCCCAGCTTCAGCTTCAGCAGATCAGCTCAGAGAGGGAATGGGCCTCACCAGATCCTTGCAGCTCCTCATTCTTTTGTAATGCCAAAAATTGAGGCCCCCAAAAACAGTTACCTAGAGCATACCACCCATGCAGCAGATGTGACCCAGCAGAGGAGACAAAGGCCTCTCCCAAGGTAGGAGCAGGAAGGACCAGGCWGGGAGAGATGAACACATCTAAGATCAGAGCTGCCATCACCCCTATGGTGACMGTGAACCTCTGGCCTTACTTCTCTACATGTGGATTCAACTAGCTCAGATGGTATTTTAGGCTGCATATGGGGCTTTTCATCTTGGGAGCACTTAACAGGCATGTGTTAATCCCTGCAACGCCCTTCCGTGGCAGATAAGTGTTTATTATCTCTGCTCTACAGCTGGTGGGACTGGCACGGTGGGGAGCAGTGCATTGTTGGAGACCCTGGGCAACCTGGGCTCCTTGAAAAGACACAGCGGGAGATTCCCAGGAGCCTGGGCCACATCCTGGGCCAGTGGAGCAGGACTGGGCTGGGCTCTGTCTCACAGATTTCCAGGGGAGGAAGTCAAAAGCATCTTCCAAACACAAAGCCCCAGGACTCATCTCCGCTGCTTTTGCACAGTAGGTCAGAACAGCAGCACTCATTTATTATGGGYAAATTAACGCCCATGGAGATTAAAGCTTTATCTCCCGCCGGCTCAGCTGCATCTGACTCAGTGCAGGGCTGGGGCTGACACCGTGTCCCCACGTGCTGCAGGAGCCGCATCCCCACTGCACCTCCTACTCCACTGGGTCCCAGCACCACATCCCCTGGTGGTGGGAGACACTCATTCTACTCTGAGYTTTGCCTTGTGCGCCAGCCAGCCTGTCAGCTCTGCCTCTTGCTGCCTGTTGAAGCCAGTGTTTGACAGAAAAACACAYAAAGAAGAACAGAGGGCAGGATGGGGACACCCCAGTCATGTGGTCCCAACACCCATGCATTAACGTCAGCCTGACACTGCCAGCTCTCTCTGTGCAGCAATGGACAAATGCAAAATGATGGACCAYCACCATTGGCATCAAAACCGCCACCCCTGCCCCAAACACAGAGTCAGGGTCACCCAGGGAGGATGGAGAAAGTACCGTGCACTTGGTTGATCTCCGAGTTGGATGACAGGATCTCATCAGCCAACTTTTGGGCGGTGGGCAGCACCTCGGTGTGGTGTGCTGTGATCAAATACTGAACAAACTTCTGGAGCTGGTCCCTGTTCATCTGGAAAAGGGTCTCTGAGATGGGAAGACGGAGTTTGACCTGGTCTGGCTTGCGGATCCTGTACAGTGAAAGCGCCACGACGTGAGCGCAGTAAAAAATGTCCTTGTTCCCACAGCCGCACGTCACTGAGGTGATTTTGCAGCGGTCGAAGCTGATGGCCACCTTGTAGGTCATCTCTGGTTCTGTCGCCGTCGCTGGCTCAGTTACTGTTCCGCTGAGGTGGAACCCTGGAGAGGAAAAGAAGAAGAGGGAAAGGTTAGATTAGTTTCCCTCTGAGCACAGCCAGCCATGCCAGCTCTGGAAGGAGGGAAAGCCAGCCAAGGCTGCTGGTGCATCTCTCTCACACACCGAGGAGCGCAGCACCCAGCACAGCCCATCCCCGTGGCTCACACCCAGCAACACCCAGCCCGTGTATACAAACACACTTCTGCACCATCACAGGCACACACAGCCAGCCTCATCGGCGAGTTTATTTAACAGCCAAACCCTCAGGGGAAYAGCAAAGCTGCTCGGTTCCCATTTGTTTAAGTATCTCAGACTGTTTCTCTCCTGGGAGTCATTTCCATCCACGCCTCCCTCTCGCTGAATTTGCAACTCACATGAGTGAGGGCTGGTAGAAAAAGGCCACGTTTKCTTTTCTTTGATGAGGCAGACAAAAAAACCCACAAACTAAATGCAAAGCAATTCCAACTTTGGTCTCTCCACCAGGTAGAGTACTTCAGGGCATGGCTACAGCTCTGAGCTCTTCCACACAGTGTAAACGATGAGCAGGGATAGGAGCAATGCACAGTCCAAACCATGGCTGGGGAAAAACTGTCCTCTGAGTTCCACAAATTGCTCACATGGATTTTACGGTGCTCCTGACCATGCAGAAAGGGCACAAAGCAGGAAAAAAAAACCCCAAATGCAGGTGAGGAACAAGAAATGGGCTCAGAAAGTCCTGTGGGTCCAAAGAAAGGTGATGAACCAAGCAAGTGAGGGATGAAGTCAGTGAGAAAAGACTGGCTGATGGATGCTTATCAACCTCACTCTGAAAGGGAGCCTCAGGGTGTCCTTGGGATCCAACTGCTGAGCAGGTCCAACACCAACACTCAGCACTTGCTCGGCCACCTGGAGAAGGGATATATCTGTCTCCCCCACTCATCTGCCTCATTCCTCCAAAGAGAACGAGGCTCTACTAGCACGTTAATTAACATGGCCAGAGCCATCCGGGGTCCCCGTGTCAGAACACGGTGTGGGACCTGGCACTCCACACRGCCCATCCCAGCCCTCCTCCCTGAGGAGGATGCTCACTTTTCTCCATGCCACTGCAACCTTATTAAGCCTGYGTATGCACAGGTCCCTGCAGAGCCTGCCATCCCCCCGGAGAAGGCAGCAGACAGCTGAGAGCCCTACAATTAGCGACAGAAAAGGAGAAGGGGTGGGGGGGCGAAGATTAAAATACATTAACTGCATCAAACCCTTGTGAGTTTGCCAGCTCTTACAAAGGCTTTCGGAGACAAATTCTACCAGAGGTTTTTAATAAATGGCATCAAAACCAGCTATTCACTGCCAGTCTCTTTAAAGCCATGCCAAAAACCACATTCAAATCTGATTAAGCGTCAAGGAGGTCTGCTTTTACTTTAGTGCCGGGGCGGGGGAAAAGCAGACCTGCTTCTGCCATCACCCAAAAGCCACCCCATGTGGCCAGCAGAGCAGGAGGSGAGGGATGGACAGCCCTGCATTTCCCTGCTGCTCACAGGCTGCCGGAACAGGAGCGTGGCTGTGGAGGTGCTGGGATCAACGCCATGGGAGCAGCACAGCCAGGGGCTGGTGAGCCTCCCCCTCCACACAAACCCGTCCCCCAGCAGCCAAACTATATAAATCCTGAGGATAAACTCCAAAGTGTTTATGTTTTACCACTTCTCTGGTTTGCAATGCTTGGCAGGCGGCTCCGACTCACTGCCAGTTTCTCCCTGGTTTACTTTTTGAACAAGTTAAAAGGATTGGAAACYGCGTTCCTGTGCAAGTATGTATGGATATCCTCGTGTGTACGCCTGCAGGGACATACACACACATATATAAAACACTCGAGGACAAATTACTGGCCATAAACACTGCCTTGAAATGCTTACTTTAACAGGACCGYGGGCCAGACACCACTTGGGGCTAACTGGTGTAATGCTGGAGGGACTCATTTAACCAAATTACCTGTTTCAGACAGGTGTAARTCTGATCCAGCCTCTGAAGAGAGAAAATTTTTCCAGATACCTCCTAGGCTATTCTCARGCATCCCAAAAGCTATGGTCTCCCATCTGCTGCAGGAGTTGGTCTTCACAACTCAGACCTGGTCTGAACATTGGATGGGACTATTCAATATGTCAACAACTACCAAGTTCTTCTGGCACTCGAGCTCCAAGTCAAGTGTTGGTTTAGATTTTAGCTATGGTGACAGCAGGTCTATTTAAGATAAACTAGGAACTCTACAAAACATTTATCAAAAGTTGAGCCASAAATTAAACATGGTGGGGGCACGGGAGAGAGAGGAGCTGGCAGGAACAGAGGCATTATTTGTGAATATTTACATTACTGTGAACCCAGACTGCAGCTACCACACTGCAGCCAGGTCTGAACCCCAGCAGTCACGGCTGCTGAGCACACCAGCTCAGCAGTGATGGGTSTCACTGTCCCAGAGGAGAGTGGTGGCTAAAAGGTAGATTTTGGTGTGGTTCCTTCATTGTCCACTGAAACACTCACTCCATGTAAAACCCTGATGCTTTCACCRAAAGGCTACAGATAACCCTGGACAAAGACATCTGTCACCATCTCCTCCTCTCTGCTCATCTCACATCCCAGAAGAAGCTTCCTAGGAGCTGTGATACCAGCACTTCAGCAGAGAGAAACACAGCCCTGACACAGGGTCTGGAGAGCACTGAGAGCAAAAACACACTCTCATCTGTGTCCTCCCCATACATTTCAATTTGAGACATTCCTACAGCCCAGTGCCTATCTAGGACTTAATCTTCTGTTCTTAACATAAGCTAACTTGGTGTTTGATTTGTTGCCAGCAAAGTGACAGTGCCAAGGCCGGAAAACCATGGAAAAGAAATAATTAAATACCATCTTTGTAACTACAGACTCATTACGCCCCTCCGGAGTCTAGCTTTGTCCCAGGAACAACGTTGCCTTCTCCCTGCCCCAGAACACCCTCTCCTACTTTTACCACAGAAGCTTCTTAGTGGATGTCTCTTTGATCGAGGTTGCAAAAGGAGCTGAGTGTTCATAACTGCCCCAGAAAGAGCACAGGAAGGTGCCATGAATGTTCACAGACAGCAGGGCACAATGAGCTCATCTCTTTTCTAATCCCAGCTGAATGGGGACAAAACACCRGAGCAAGGACCTTCCTTGTATTATTGCTGCAGGACACTGCACCTCTGATTTAAATTAAAACCGACCCTAGAATTGTCTTCCAGGAGTTTGTGAGCTCCATAGTGGTGGAACTTACACACTTGTCAGCTGGGCAGCACTTTCCTCTTTGGAGCTGATAAACCCTGCAGCTGGGAGAAGGATGGAAACACAAAAAAGTTAAAAAAAAAATAAAATCCTGGGCTCTCAAATAGTTACAAAGTATCAAGCCTTTAGCAGGGCTCTAGTGTAGGAGATTTTGCCATTTGGACAACAGCATTAATGCATCAACAGAAGCATCTTTAACTAAGCTGGAGAATTCTTTGATCTATAAACCTACTCGACCAAAAACAGTTGTGCAAACTCTTCCAGGTCCGTAAGAGCAGAGGGTCTTTCAACTGGACATCTTTAACCCAGATATCCACATGCCAGCCATCAGGAGAAACCACTAGCCTGTCCTGCAGCTCCAACCCACCATGAGGCCAGCTGCAAAGACCCCTCGTCTTGTGTCCTCCAGGAAATCACTGAAASTAAAGCCAGCTTTTAGGCTGGTTACATTGAAATACCTGGAGTGTGGAAACAGGCAGACCCCCAGGTGGAAATTTAAACCCCAGAAACAAGCAAACCCCAGGTATAGCCCCTTCCCTTCTCGTAACTGTGGCAAGAGAGAGGGGAACTCCACAGCTACCACGAYAGCGGGAACCCGAGTGCTCAGCCCTGCTCCCTCTGGCAGTTGCTGCTCACAGCCATCCCTCAGATTTCACACCGCAGCCCAGACACAAGTCACAGTTGTCATTCGCTAAGTTGTGCCATTCGGAAAAAATTAGCTCTTTCTTCCCAGGCGTGGCAGTTGCCTCCCTTTCCCGGAGCATTGGCACAGCCCTGCCGGGGTGGAAGCCACCACAGAGCAGCGAYCATCTGCAGGACCTGACCCTGAGGATGCTGCACCAGCATTGCTGTGCCAGAGGATGGGCGTCAGTAACCCACAGGTAACGCAGGGAGCATTTCCTCACAGCACTATAGTTCTTCTGTCTCCTCCAAGGGTTTTTSTCACTCTTTTTGGAAAGCTTGAAGAGGGCAAGCAATGGCTCRGCAGAGGGAAATGTGCACCACATCCGTGCCCTGGGCATGGACCGCTGCTGGGATGTGGCCGGACCGTGTACACAGAGAGCTCACCCCAACACCTGGCTGTCAAAACCTCACGTAATCTCGTAGTACCTGAGGTTGCTATTTTGGGCAGCCTCTGTTAGGAGCAACGTGTTGGAAAGTTCATCCACGCAGCTTCCTGAAGGCACCAGCCACGTCCCCTTGCATCATAGSCAGAGAGGGCCGGCTACAGCAGACAGCAGCTTGGCTCCTCACTGCTCCTGCACTCCATGCTCAGCTCCCAGGATTCCCYACCTCTAGCCAGACTAACCCCACTCCAAATCCGTGTTTGGGGAGCTCTATCTTTGGACAGGCAGGAGCTCTGCAAAACCAAATGGGAACAAATACACAGATATTTATGGGGCTCAGCAGACGCAGACGAGGTAAACTGAAATTCTAAGAGCAAGTTGTATACACTAGGTTAACGTAACCCAAATATATTTTTTTTAAATTTCCAAACCACAGCAGAAAGTTATTTTAAACTAAAGTGATTCCAAGCTCTTTAGTGATTAAAYGGACTGCAGCTCCAGCTCCTAGTGGAAAAACCATTTGTTTTTCCACTGTGTGTGAAAGCCATAACTAGCAGTGAATAATAATTGCCGCACCGAGTGTTATTTATAAGCCATTCTCAGTCACATTTCCATGCCTCGAAACAGCAGCTTTCTAAACATGAACTTAAAATCGGTCAATATTTGTAATGTAGACAACACCCACGGGAGGAAGGTGTCGGTGTACTCGGGCGGTGGGGAAGTGGTTAGTAAAATCTCCCAAAGCTTTCCGGCTYCTAGATCAATTCCTCCAGCCGGCTGATGCTGACAATTGCTCAGTCCCTGACCTTGCAGTTGGAAAGGAGATGGGCTCATGAACTCATTTGCACATGACAATGCTCCAGCAAAGTGAATCATCTGCCTCCGATAGTAACGAGAGTACGGCGTGCCCCAGCCCTCCCGGGCTCCATTCAACCAGCCAGGGCTGGCCTTTTGTGCTGCCAGTGCAAGAAAGACTCTGCTGAAGATGTGTGCAATTAAACCCACTTTTCTTGTTGCTCTTTTGATTCAGCGGCTCAATGAGAGGCACCCTAGGCAGGTGTTGTCACACACAGATAAAATGTGCCTTTTCAGAGCACTGGCAGACAAAAAGAAAGAGGGTAAGGCTGAATCAATTGCCATCTCTCCCTTGCAAAATAGGGAATCAGGCTTCCAGCAAGTCAATGAGCAGAGCTGCTATGAGTTTCCATCCTCCCTCCTCCCCRAAGCTATTCTGTTTTGTGACCGCAGGCAAAGGTGCTGCTGTTGAGGCAGACCTTGGCAGGGATGAAGGAGGCAGGCGCCGGCTGGCCGGGAGGATGCTGACCCAGTGGAACGCGGCCGCGCTCCTGTTGCTAAAGGTTTTCCCTTTGCAGCCCTCTTCCCTGTCCCCAGCATGCTCSTGTCCTTTCCCTTACCCCGGAAAAGCACCTCTACTTTCACAGAGCTAACAAAGACCATTAATATCACCCCAGGAAGGAGCCGTGCCCGCAGCTGAGCTGCCGCCGGAGGAGCCGAAACAAAGGGATATGGATGAGCTGGGGAGTGCACCGTGTCTGCAAGTGACCCCACACATACCTACGGCCTCGGGCACCAACTATTACAGGTTTGTTTAGGAGAAACACTCTTCTATCACCTMTCCGGATAGGCCAGGGAAGAATCAAGAGCTGCAGTGTAAACAGAGGAGATGCAATGGGGCTGTTTGTGCTGGAGGGAGCCCTAAGCTCCTCTGAGCAGCTGAGTAAGCTGGAGGGACGCTCTCTCTGCCATCTGCTCTGATCCCACAACACCTCCTGCAAATGAAGAGTCAATCCGCTGGTTTCTATCCCTGTTAACCTCTAATCAGCCAAGAGGACCGGCCTCTGCYTTGCTCTTTATCCGAGCCAGCTAATGCGTGAAGCACACCGCGCTTCCCATCTGCTCCAGCATTACTAGAGTTAAAGGACAAAGCCGTTTCCCTGTCCCGAGCATTCACTTACACAGATGCCCTTGTATTAACTCAATTTCCCAGTGATTTCCATTATTACCCTTACGAGATTTCTGGTGTTTGTTTATCTAGGAGCCTGAAATGGAGGTTTTTTCCCCTCCCCCTCCCCAGCTCAGGGGGTTGGCTGGCCCAAGGCCATGCTCCAGACAAGTAGTCCCAATCTGTGACTTTACCTAAAAATATTCAAAAATATTCTCCATTTTCTCTCCAGTCTGGAGTGCTCTTTGTTGCCCATCCAATTCTTAAGAACCAGTTTTTTTTGGTCTTTGTTGCCAGCTCCAAAGCTGAGACCACCCTTTCCAGCATCACTTTCCACAATYTTCCGACACCTGCCTGCAAATGGGTTTTTAATCTACCCAGATGTGCAACCCTTGCTCTGAACACATACAGTTTGGGCAATAAAGGCAAAAATACAACCGGTTTTAAAGCTCGRACTGATTTCCTCTGCCTAGGTGCAGCCTTGAAAGCTGAATTCCTCTGCTAGCAGGTCAGATTTAGCTCAAACCAATCCAAATGCTGGTTTTCRAGCCACAGAAAGGGCTTGAAGAGACGATGAGTTCACCTCATCTTGGCTAACACACGCTGCCCATGTAATAAMCAGTGGCAAAATGCTGTCAAATCACTGTTCTTTACTGCTCCAGTATAACTTGTAGCCATCTTGATTATAAAAACTTTTCTTAAAACAATCAGAAATGTGAGAAAGATGAAGATGTACAGTACATTTTTTACTCGAAGTGGTGAACACACCACCCCTATGGTTAAGAGAGAAAAAGCAACACATTTCTGTGACCATCTCCAAAGCATCCAGCCTTCTTCTCTCTGCACTCACGAGCAGCTATACCCAAACAAGGAGCAACATRGTTCCTTGTTACAGCTCAGGTGTTTGCTCAGCAGATGCAGGGCTGTTTTCAAGCATGAAAGAAAATATCCACAGGGAGGAAATTCACTTTTGCAGGAGCTTCCGGACTCATGCGTGCCATCAGTTGAAGCTGCCACAAAGCAAAGCCAGCCCCGTGCTGTCACCACCTCGGCTGCCTCAAGGAAACTGATGGGAGATGCCAAAACTCACACACGAGGCTCAGCTGGGGTCATCTCCTGACTTCAATGGAGCCACCCAGATTTCCAGCAGCTGAGAAGCTGGCTTCTAGCACATAAAAGGGTTTTAATTAGGAACTGCCTCTTATCCCTTCATGCAAGTGTCACCATGATGGGATCACTGAACTTCATCACAGTCAAAAGCAAGCRGAGCAGTGCTCTTCCCTTCATCGCCTTTTTAATGTGGTGATTCACAGAGCTCTTAGCTCCACAAAAACATAAATCCCAACCCTTAAAGCAAAGTGCCTCCTATGCCCTTAACCTGTTGCTCCTGGCTTAAAGGCTCCTTCCTGAGTGCCCTCTGCTTACAGAAGAAATTGATCCAGAGCCCTGGACATCCTTTTCTCTCRAGGTATCTGCTCCCCTTCCTGAGCTGCTTTTCCGAGACATAACCTCTCTCCTGAACTGGCAGCTTTTCCAGGACTTAGCCWGAGGCTGGGGAGCAGCTTTGGATTTTGTCTCCAAATATGCAAAGATAAATTGCATTCAATGCATATTTTACCATTTAAAGCTGCCTCAGGGGTAGGCCGTCTCCAAATCAAAACACAAACTCAGTTTACCAATATCAAAAAACAAAAGCAAAACCAAGTCTGAGAACCTCCTGACTTGTTTTCTTCCCACATTTTGGTTTTATATAGGGCAGGACTAGCAGCCAGCTTAACAAGGACCAGAATCAAACCAGGGCATCACACAGCAATGGAGGGAAGCAGGACACCACCCTGATCCTCCCTGAGACACTAGACCTTAAAATAGCAGCTCTACAATTTATAGGGAAGTTATTAGTTATGATTTTCCTGGCCTTCAGACACCTTCCGAGGGAATGAGGCAGCCTAGATTCAACAYGAAAATCTGCTCCAAATTCTTCCCCAAAAAGACACTTTTTCCACTAAGAATAGCTCTTTCATTTTTAAGAGAGGATAAAGTCTGACTTTCTAAGTCACTGGCTGGCAGTGTTGTTAAATGAACATTGTATTTACAAAGCATTTCAACAGCATTTGTGGTAATGGTCTCMGTAACGAATTTGCTGAAAAGGTCAATTAACTTCCTTCTGAGAACTGCACTTTTAAGCACAGAAAAGGGCTCTGCATTGAAATTGCTTCCACAAAGTGGAAAAAAACTCTAAGGTGACACCATTTTGCCATTTCTTCTCTCCACCCCCCATTCAGGAGCTGGGCACAGACCCCAGGAGAAGGCACCAGAACGACTCCCCTATCCTGCCAACTTTTACAGCTCTTATTTAGAATAAACCCACCTTTTTTTTCTTTTACATATATATATATATTGAATTTCACTAAGGAGACCACAGACACACACTTTATATTATAGAAATATTATTATACTTAAACAGCTTAGCTCACTTCAGTAACTTCACAAAAACTTAGTGGTTTCCTCCCCTCTCTGGCCTCCAAATGAACAAAGCTTAAATTTTGGAGCTTATTTGGGCTGCTCCATRTAGGGAAATTATCTACTCATTGCAGAATAAATTATTCAGCAATTGCTATTCCAGATCAGCCTTCTCTGACATTTTATTCTAGAATAATTTTTGGAAACTCTGTGAGTATATTTCTGAAGAAAGGGAGCTCAATTCCAGGACAGGGAGTTATCCAAATAGCTGCTGTTAATCGTGGCTAGGCTGGTCACCAGCCCACGGTGACAACCCTGACCAGAGCTACCCCAGAAGAGGAGGTGAGGGGTGGTATCAAGTTTGGGAAGACTGACTGCTGTATTTCAACACCCAGCAAAAACTGAGGTGAAGGAACAGCACAGACCTTGATTTTGTGCAGAAAAAAAGTTTTTCCAGCTTTCTTTCAACCCATAAGTAGCAAAGTGAGAAACATCCAGCAAGGGGCTGGAGGACTTTGCATCACAAGGTGTAACATCTGGCCCATGACTCCAGGCAAAGCAAATGATTCCTGTCCCTGGAATATCTGCACAGAGTTGAGAAACAGTAAGGTGCATGGGGACCTCCAGCAGGACYACACTTTGGAGAGGGGGAACACTTTTTAGTACAAGTGGTGAGTAGAGCAGCTGTCATGTTTTGCTTCCCCCATCTCCATCTTGGTTCTGCGCTCCTCCCACAAGAGTCCTGCCCACACATCAGTCACCCATCCCCAGCTGGCCCCTCACAGGAGGGATGCCAGTCCCTGGAGGGTGGCATGGCT
Organism: Malurus melanocephalus; assembly: GCF_030028575.1. Taxonomy (NCBI): domain Eukaryota; kingdom Metazoa; phylum Chordata; class Aves; order Passeriformes; family Maluridae; genus Malurus; species Malurus melanocephalus. The sequence continues at coordinate 1,706,814 of NW_026623260.1, read as the reverse complement.
TTCATGCATCAGGCAGGTAAAGTGTGTTAAGGGTATTTGAGAAGCACCAGCTCTGGCAGTGGAGAGCCCTTGCAAAGCACCCATATGTGCTGTGGTAGCTCCTAAGCCCACCTCAACCTGCTGATGGATGTTTTACACCTCTGCCACATGGACCAAGGTTTTTTGGTTTTTTTTGTGTCTTCCAGTCCCTCCAAATTATACATCACATCCAGCATTTACTCAGAAGCCACAGAATCAGCCCCATGGTGCCCAGAGGCCATGCCTGAGCAGCTAGACTCATTGCCATTTCCTGAACATGGCCATTTCCCCAAGCCCCACAAAGGTTCCCTGGTATATACACCACCACACATGAACCTGAACACACTTCAGAGGGCAACAGCAAAGCAGTGTGTTCAGGCACTGTAAGGAAAATCAAAGAGGGATAAGACCAACCCAAGCGAGGCAACCACATAAAAGTCCTCAGTTGCCAGYATCCCCTCTCTGGTGAGACCCCGCAGCGAAGTTCTGGGTCACACCTGACGAGCAGTCAAATTTTCCAATTCTGCATGACCAAAACCCTCTGCAGAACAGTCAACATGCTTTAAATAACACTTTAAAAACCCTTTTGATCACATTAGTCTGCACATGACCTTTCTGAGAAGCCAGGAAGGCAGCGGGAGGTCTGCAGAGCAGAGACTTCCCCAGCAGCCCTCCTCGCTTGAAAGGAATGCGGTTGGGAGACAGATGCCCAATAAAGATGCTCTGCTCTCCTGCATCAGCAATTTTCACCATCTTTAGCATGCAGGCATTTCAGGAAAAGCAGATTCCCGTGCAGTGATTTTAAGCCCCTCATCACCAGCCTTTCTCCTTCCAGACACACATTGTCCCCACATCTCCCAGCCGCACATCACCAACCTCTGCTTTAGCAAGGAGCRCGCAGCTGGAAAGCTCTCCTGGAAGATCCACCATGCACAGGGAAACACGAGCCCTCCTGCTCTGCAAATCCAAGATTACTCCACAGCAGCTTCACAGCCTTCAGAAACACAAAGGGCCACAAAAGCTGATACCCAGGGAGATGGAAGCCATCTCTCTGCTGGGTCGGGAGTGGTGTACAGGCTGCCTCTGCAAAACTCATGTTTCTCATTAAAAACTTCACAGATTTTTTTTTTCCCCTSGAAAAACATTGTTATTCAACCCACAGCCTAGACTGCAGGCTCCTCCGTTTGCTTTTGATGCAGTGCAAACATCTAAAATGACACCATGTAATGACAAGATCTGTCATCAGRATGGCTGGGGCTACAGTAGAAAGAAAAACAAAGAAATGATCCTTTCTTTCTCCCTAGAATTCAACACAATTAAAACAAAAGGAAACCTATATTGTGCAGTTAATGCTAGATATATAGGATTGAAGGGAAAAGTGTGATGTGAAACATTTAGTGGTGGTTTTGTCCCATTATGTACCATGAGGCCCTTTTGGCAATGGATGGAGGATCTCCAGCTCTTCTAAACACAGATCTATTTCAGTAATTAAGTTCTCTTACAAAAAGGGAAAGGGAGAGGGAGAAGGAGAGGGAGAGGGCTGCAATATCCCAGACAACTATCTGCTGGTTGGTTGAAATACAACCTGAAAGCCTAGCTGGGGTGAAATTCCACCTGTGCAGCCTCCTGCAGCTCCTGGTTAGCCCCCATCCTCTGTGGGACAAGCCAGGCACAGCTCCCTGGCAGCGGACACAGCATGTGCCAAAGGGTTATCAGCACATTTATCTTAATTTGGAATTGGAAGAAACCAACAATGCAGTGAGCTCAGCCTAATGGGATAGAAATACAGTAAAAAGCAAAACCAGATGAGCAATTAGGAACTGACTCCTCTCTTCCCTTTCAAAAGGGAAGTCAGTAGTTTGAGAGAAGGTGGGTTTTACCCTCAATCTCAGCAAAGGGTTTTAGGAGTCGCCCTATTTACCACATAACCCAAGTATTACACACTAATCCCACGTAAGAGTCCATTGTGGGGAAATCTTCCCCAAACCCTTGAAAGCAGGTCCATAGGCACCTCTGGAAAAGGAGGAGCAGCTACACACTGGATGACATGTCCCGGCTTGGAGTTGGTCTCTCTCCTGGGCAGATGGCACTGGGGAGCTGTCCCCTGCTATTTTCCCTGCTCTGTGTAGAGCAGGAGCAGACTCCTCTTGCCCTGTCTGGGAGATCAGGGCTGAGGGGTTTGGCAGCAAATCAAGGGCCAGGGGACAGCAGCTGGGAAGCAGTGAACAAGAATGCAAGGAGCAGCTCCACTGCTGTCTCTCCAGGAAGGAAACTTCCAGCCCTGCCGTACCCCTAGAAAATCTCCTAGGGCTCGACCTGTAGTATCTGAAAGGTCTTGGGTAAACTCCCATGGTTGGGCTTTCCAGGAAYCACAGCCACTGACTAAATCTGGTGCTTCACTCCAAAATAAATTGCCCTAATGAGAGTGGTCAGGGCTGACAATGCCCTCACCAAGGAGACACCTRCAAATGTATCTGTGCCCTGATGCTGGATGCTGCTAACCCTGCCTCCACAGCTGCTCAGCAACTCCCGCAGTTTACTGCACCACCAGTGTGTCAGGCAATTCGTACCCTCACCCTTGGGTTTTGCAGATGAAGAACAGCCAGGAGATAACACAGAGGCCATTTTCTCCTCCAGGAGGTGCCACCTCAGCCTCTGCTGGGCTCTTGCAAATTCCTGCCACGATGCCAACCTGCAGCACACGCCACTGAACAACCACTATCAAACCACTTGTGGTGGAAAAGCCCCAGTCTGYGGAGTCACATGAGAAGCCTGGTTATCACAGGCACCTCAAGAAGATGCACRCATGATCTTGAAACCACCAAGGTGCAGAAATTAAAGTCAGTTTTGTTTCCAAAGATTGTAACATTTTAAGCAGATACAATCTTGCCATGGCTCACGGTTTCTAAGTAACTTGAGTTGCTCAGTGAAGTTAACATGGGCCTGATGCACAGCTGGACTCCACCATCGTCCCCACATTTACACAGAAGGGGTAGGCATGACACTTAGGCCATGGTCACCTCCAAACYGAACACAGCATCGCCTCAGGTGGGTGTCCTAAGGAAGCAGCTGTGGGTTTCTGGCACATACAGAGGGCTGGGACCTGACTGGCATCACACACCGAATGATAATGTTCGCCTGGAACAGCAACACTGGGATTGTCCAGTGATGCACAGGGGAGATGTGTATGTCCAGTTGTGATGGGTTTCAAATTTACCCAGAGCTAAAGGAGACGAGAGYCCCGAAGTTCCCAACAAAACCAATTTAATTCTCCCTGAGCCCTTTCTCAGAGACTGACTTGCAAAACGTTACACCCAACACTCGTGTGCACAGGGAACGTTCAACYTTTGCGGGCTCTGACACCGATGCACTCACCTCAACAGCAAACAGTCCTTCAATAACACACACRCCAAATTAAAATTATTCCAACCCTCAGCAACCTCTCTCTCTGAAGAGCAATTGCCATTACTTATTAATTTGCTTCCTCAAGATAAACAAGAAATTTATTAAAATCTGCAACAGACCAGGAGCGCACAAGGCAGCAGAGGGGCAGGGGGTTGCCACTTGTCTTTAAAAATACTTTTATGCTAGATTACACTTTCCACTTGCTGTTTCCCCCACGAGCCAGTTTCCACTCTGTGCATTTCCACTGCAGGAGATGGAAACCCCACAGATTTCTATGTTAGGTTGAGAGCTCAGTCCTTTTTGAGGGGAGGAAGCACCAAATTTTGGACCTAGCAGGTGAAATGCCAATAAAAATAGACATTTTAAAATAAAAGCTAAATGCATCTGAGTGATGCATCTATCTACAGCCTGCTCTCACAGATCATGACCTTGACATCTTGCAGAGGAGGTGTAATCTTTTTAAATCAATTCAGTTCCTTGTTTAGAGAAACTGCTCTGTTAAACCTAGAGATGAACTCAGCATGGATGGAGAGACCAACACTTCTCAGGAGAGCTGAAAGCAGTCTCACTCCATTCAGTCAGCAAGCAGGTGATGCTCGTGGGTGGAACTGGAGGAACAAAACTCTTCAGTACAGTTTCTTACGTCATCTACAGTGAGGAGAAATGGCTGGAAGGATGACGAGGAGCAGAGTTCCCTTCATGCTCACAATGTACACTTGCAAAGGCAAAACATCATCTGTGGATCTTCCACCCATGCAACAGCCGCTCCAACAGCCTGCTTTCATACATCCCCCCCTTGTTTCTCCAGTCACAAGGAAAGGATTAAAAACGCTGTTTTCAGCCCAACAAAAGTTATCAATTGCATCGGTACACCGGGCCAAAGGAGAAGTAAATTACATCCACAGTATATCCAGCATTTGTGCAGACAGGAGTGCGTGGGAGATAAAAGGGAAAGAAAACTCACAGCAGATAATCAGGACACCTAAAATAYAAGTGGCAGATCTGCAGTCATGGTTGACTTCAGTCCTGGTGGCTTGCTAAAAATCAACCTGATTTTTAAGCGAGTAATGTAGAGCAGCAGCACTGAAGATGGCTCTGAGGCAGTCGCAATCTTGGGACTTCAAGGATGCCATGAAGCCCTTCTTCCTCAGCCTTCCACTTAATGAAGATGTGAAATCCCTCATTAGCATCCCCATCATCTCCAGCCAGGCTGTGGTAAGTACCATGGCTCTGAGAGCTCTGTGCCACCAAGAGACACTGCTGGGTTTGGGAAACAGGTATGAAATGTGTTGGGGAGAGACACCCCCAGACCCGTAAGCCTGAGTAAACTAAACTAAAAAGAAATGAAAACCAAATCCACTGTGACTGTTGCAGACTCTGTTAAGCTCAACCAGTCCCAACTACTGTTCCCTCATCCTTGTCCTACTGATCCCTGGATCACAGCAGCCATGGGGCTGCCCTGGTCACACCTTTGCAATCCTCATGCCAAATGTTTGGGAAACGCTATCCCARTTCAACACTCCTGGGAGATGTGATGACTCAAGGGTCACCAGTTGACATCTCCAGGCTGTCCTGCAGCACRTAGACAGATGAAACAGCACGGTGGAGGCTGGCACAAGTGACAAAGCAAATGTGSGGCAGTCCAGCCTCCTGCTACTCTCCACCTACCAGTCCATTGTTCACCCAGCTCCTCCACACCCGGGGTGGGCTGTGAACATCAGCCAGTATCAAGGCAGATGCTGAATCCAGCTACTGCCACTGAAGATACCAATTAAACTCATCTCGAAATTTTTGGCTTCCTGCATCTGTGTCAACTGGATAGTTAAGCTGACACCTTTGCACGTTCTCTTTGTCTGGAGCCAACAGATCAATCTGCCTCAAATACAGGAGATCTCTTTTTAACACTCCAAAGCTAATGAAAAAAATCCCCTCTGGTGAAAGGAAAACACYGGATCAGAGAAGTTTTATTAGCCCTTAACCATGCAAAGTTGGAAGCTCGTCCCCTGTTTAATTCTAATACTCCAACTCTGTTAAACATTAACTGTATAAATAATCAAATMCTTCACATGACAGAGTCATACTTCCAATATGGGGCAAATAACCCAGAGGGTAATGAAGGGTGTAGTCTTCTGGTCTGAAGGATTTCCAGCGCTTTCCAAAAAGCAGAACAAAGACAGTCCCTTCCCCCTCCTCTGCCTTCAAAGCAAAAGCTTTGATTCACTTGGGGAGACCACATCAAGCCAGAGCAGCGGCATGCAAGTGGTGTGTATCTCATCAGTCCCCTTTGCTCCAGAGACACACGTGAAACCACCAGCCACTGTGTGGTCTCAGCCTTGTCAAAYAACCTGTATCCACTCCCAAAACACCCAACTCTCCCTGGTCCTGCTGGCTGCCAAGCTCTGAGCATCCTTCACTCTGAGCTGCTGGGAGGTGATGTGGCACCAGCCACCTGCCCCACATCAGTCCTGGACACAGATCCTTCCACCAAACCCCGACATTGCTTCTTCAAGGTGTTTTCCTGGCATGTGGCACTTGAAGCAGACAGGAGCTCCAGCTCTCCAAAAGTTTGTGGTCTTCTACCTGGCTCGAAGGGACCACAGACTCAACTCCACTGAAAATATCCCKGGTTTCCATTGTTTGTAACACAGGTCACAACTGTCTGGCACTTTTGAAATTAAGTTCTCACCCTCTTTAGGCTTTGGCTTCCCTGACTGCAAAGACAGGAAAATGTCCTTTCTGGGATTCACGGGGGTATTTTAAGGAGCAGGCTGAAGTCCAGCTCCTTAGGAAATGACTGGTGCATTTGCAAAATGCTGTGGAAGAAAAGATCTATAAAGGAAAAAAGGACTGTTTGAAAGAAGTTAAAAATCAAAAGCTGCATTAAAAAAATATAAATGTGATGCTGACCATTCCCCTCTTCCAAGGTCAAGCTAAGGTAATTTTTTGAAATATGTAATCATCTGATATCCAGGACTGCCTCAGTTTAGACTGATACTCTCACTTTAATGCTGACTGAAAAGCTTCAAGTGATGCTTGACAATCAAAGCAGCAGGAGCCAAATGGAGAAATGTCTGACCCACAGCCCTGCCTAAAACTGCACTTTCAATACTTCTGAGCTGACTTTGGAAAACCACTATTGGCTTTGGCAGAACCCAGGAGAGCCACTGTGCACTAATTATCGCTCTCRCTCTGCAGACAGACATACAAAAGATAAAGAAAATCGTGAAGCTTGTTCAGAACAAGGGATCCAGTACCATCTCAGCACATCTATTTTCTCCTTCAAGCATTATTCAACCATCCAGATGCTGAAGACAGCCCTTGACKGAAGGCCCTTTACCTACACCATAAGGTAAAGAACAAACTCATCACAACCCATGTGATTTTTGTCCTCATCGATAAGTTCAGGTTCAGCACACCACATGAGCTGTACAAAAAAATCACCTCTCCCAAGCACAGCCATTACACCAAAACCTGCATTGTTGCAGGAGCCAGCAGGACTCCTCCCTTCCAGCTGCATGGACAAGAAAAGACCCACCTCCAGCACTGCACACCCAGCCCTACAGCTGAGCAGAGCTGCGCACRGTCCATCATGACACTTGCATAATATTTAGACCAAAACTGTACTGTGCTGGGCTTCCCCCAGCAAAATCCTGACTTATCTCCTCCTCCTGCTGACAGGAGAGAGTGCAGCTGGGATCTACAAGCACAGAGAAAGGCTCTTGGTTTCTAGAACATCAGGTGGGGGGGGCGGGTGGAAACAGGTGTTGCATTCCTAGGGAAATGCTTTTCCTGGTCAGCCCATCATTTTCTATTTGCCCCTCTCAGCACCCCCAAGAAGCACATGCAGCATATACAAGAGGATAAAACATGCCTTAGGGACCCCAACCTACCAGCACTTACTGGAATAGCTCAGGCTCAAACCCAACTCTTTGCAAACACAGCCCCATCCCACGTGCACAGAGCTTGAGAGCATAGAGAGTGAACATGAAGGGGAGAAGGATCCCAGATCCTTGGAACCTTCAGAAAGCCACATTGGGAARGGCTTAGCATGACTTTACGACACCTGTAAGGAGATATCAGCAAGTAACTCAGATGTCATTGAAATCACTGGTGCAGCACCAAAGGAAGGACGCCCTGTGAGCATTGGACATGAGCGTGTCAGTCCCTCCTGGCTCCCTCACCCACGCTGACACACTTGACAGGCAAGCTGCCCACGCCCAGAACAAGCAGTCTGCTCCARGGCCGATTCCCACTGCATCTCCCACCCTTATTTAAAACAGGAGCTAGCTGGTTTCCTGGCTGTACACGGTGCAATGCCAGCCACACTGAACAGGCTTCATGTCAAACACAGCCCACTGCCTTTCCAAGCCAAGGGGAGACATTTTCCCAGTCTGCAGACAGCAGCTTCAGACACCCTTAAAGCCATGCTCTTGGTCTTGCTTTCCTTCTTGAAGCAAAGAGAAAAAAAATCACAATTCCCCGACTCCTGCTTTTTCTGCCAGCTCCTTCAGCAAGATGGAGCTGCTTACAGACCTCCCCCATCTCTGCAGCAAAGTCTTCTAAACAAGTCACACCAGACAGGGACATGGAGATGACAGGGACATTTCTGAAGGACAGAAGCCATTGATGAAAGTCAGTGTTGAGCAGATTTCCTATCAGAATGCTTAAACCTTGAAGATTACACCCTGAAATATTCATCCCAAAGGGAAAGATAAGCTTTAAGGTCAAACAAAAGAAGCAAATTCACCCAAATGACCATGTCCCAGGCTGTGCTGCCATGATTAACGTGGCACCCAATGGAGCAGCACAGCCCTCCAGCCTGTCCCATCCCTCTCCATTCCTTCAATAAAAGCAGAGAACCCAGGCAAAGCATCTAAGGCTCCTTCTGAGGAGAAGCAACCCCATTCCTCATGGAGCTGATGGAAAAGCTCTCCCARGATTATGTCCAATGGCAAATGAACTCACACTGAGGGCTCTGRGGAGGCATCTGTAAGCTTTTCTTGCATGTATGCTGTCCCTCAGACCCCACCATGGCTCCCCTTGGAGACACTCAGGTCACACAGCAGCTGCAAGGCACAAGAAGCCCCAAAGCAAGGCAGAATCAGCAGCATTTCAGCACACCCCTGAGGTGCAGGAGCCTGCAGGATGGAGGCACCGAGGCCACCGGGATGCCATATCAGAGCTGCTGCCACCACCACCCTCCTACACCAGACATCCACTGCTCCAGCACCACTGGCAACAGGCAGTCCAGACCTGGAGGTAAAGCCAAGAACCACAGCAGGAGAAGGGCAGACATGGAGACGGGAGAACCAAGGGCTCTTTGCCTCCCACRCAGCCATGTAACTGCAGCCAGAAATCCTTTTGGACTTGCGGTTCCTTATGCTGATGGAAAATTCGAAGCTGAGTTTTACTCCTGACTTGCAAATCCTGAGGAGGAGGAGGAAAAGGGATAAAAAAAAGSCAGGCCATCTGCTCAAGGGCCCCGCAGCAGAGACGAGGGCTGCACACGGTGATTCTCCAGGCAGAGCCCTGGTACGACTTTTGGGTTGACTTGACCATTTGATTTCTTTAGTGCAATTCCAGACCCAGATGTTTCATAACACACACTATCAAGTGCGTACATGCAAGGAAACTACCTCAGATTTGAATATCCCTGAGAGCACATYGCTCCTATTAAACACACTCTGCAGAGCTATCGCTCCATGCGGCATTAACAGTACAAGACGTTCTGGTAGACTACAAAAATTGGCCCATAAAAAATAAACACTTCTGTCTTACTAAGGGCATCTGGAAATGACCCAGAGAGCTTGTCTATTTTCATTGGTAGCATTTTTGTACAACAGGAGAAAGAAACTGGTTGTGAGTTTTGAGCAAATGTTCCTCAAATGCTTACAAGGAATCCCCGAAAGCACCRGCAAACACATCACCCGCCCAGCTCCCCACAGGCAGAGCTGGAACACCACAGTGCGGTCCCATTTCATGCAGGCTTTACCCCACTAACTATCCTCCCTGTTGTCTCTCRGTAAATCACATCCTTGAGGAAAGAAACTCGTCTCGGATGCAGGAYCCACCCATTCCCACAAGCATCCAACTCCACCACAGCACACACGTGGCAGGGAAAGACAGGCCAAAGGAATGGGCAGGCTGCCCTTTCCTGGGATGTTCCTCTGAGAGMCAACTGTGGTTCTGAAAGAAAAACCCAGGAACACCATTTGAAAAACCCAGTAACAACATTAATACATTGCTCCCTTTGCACTCCCCAGGGCTACAAGCTTCCACCCTGGCAGCTGGACACAGATCAGCTCAAATACAAGAAGAAGTTCATTTAGGGGTGCAGWGCTAAAACCTCCCTTTGTGTGCCAGAGGGTCTGTGGTCATTTTTGGAGCTTCAGCACATCTGCAGACAGCAGCCTGCTGCCATCATAGCACACCAGCATGTCGGGAARCAGGGCGTCCAAGAGCTCCACTAACCTGCTTGCCCTGCTGCAGAAACCAGCCAGAAACACTCACATCCCATCAGGGATGGGGTCCTGAAAGAGCAGACAGGAATAAACCACAAAGAGACAGCATCTTCTTCAGCAGCCTCTTGTCTGGAGGCACMTTGCTGGTGACTGGTTTCTCAGGGCTCTCCAAATTCCTGCTCCAAGCTCAGAGGAGTGGAAATGGGAATGGTGGAGTCCCCCATTCCAGATCTTACCCAGGGACTGTTCTGATGACTGCCTGGCTCCTTCCTTCTCGGCAGAACATTCCGAAAATGAACCAAAACAAACTCTAGAGTCATGACACTTCTCACAAGGCAGACTCCAGGCTCTCCAGCCAGGCTCAACTGCAGACGCCACAGAAGTGTATTTATTTTAAAGACTATTTGAGCTGGAGTTTGTGAGAGAAATGATCCTTTTTTTAAAGAACTTGYGGTTTTTGTAGAAACCGATTTTAGCAACAGTCACATTTCAGGCTCTCTTTAGAGAAACCATCTGCTGATCTCCCAAACGTGGTGCAAGCATTTCTGCAGCCCTCTGCAAGGACTGTGCACAGGAGACACGGCACCCAGCAAAGGGCTGGGACTTCAGCTGCACCATTAGGAACTGTCAGAGTGAGACAAACTGACCTGACACGATGTTCTTCTTGTACAACGCCATCCCAGACTTCTCTCTGACTCTGGGAAATCTCCCTCCTCCAGCCACTGTGCCATTTTCTACCTTTGCCTAGAGCACYTCTGTATTGGAACATCCCCTGCCAGGCCCAGTGCCACCTGCCTGCCCTGCTGTTATTAGGGACACGCTCCCCACTCCATGTCTGCTCCCCAAAGCAGCTGTTAGAGGACAAACCACTCTAGAGACAGGAGTCAGTGGCYGGGGATGGCCGGCATCCAGCCCTGCCTCCCAGGGGAGCCATGTGGGAAGGAGCTTTGTCCATTGTGAAGGCACTTGGGTAATTACCAGCTGCTGGAATCAAAAAAGCCTCWGCTGAGCGCATGCAAATTCCAACTTTTCTTGGATTTGACCACGTTTGTAGAGGGACAGCAAAGACTTCTCACAAAATAGGCACCTCCTCCCCACTCCCCTTGCACTGAGCCTCAAAGCAAGATCTAAGAAAAGCTCTCTGGACTTCCTCAGCAGGGTGAACACAACATTTTTCTGTAAGCTTACTCTCCAAAAGGGCAGGACCACTTTGTAATCCTTTTTTTTTCCTCCCCTAAAATCAAACCATTTGAAGTCAACATCCAGCATGGAAAACRAAAGCGTGGATGTTTAAAACCCTGACAAAATTACAAGCAAATCGGAAAACAGGATCTTATCTCATGAACTGTTGGACAAAGCTTCATCCTAGCTGGTACCACCAACCCCACCTCCAGTAATCCCCATCCTGAGGCAAACTGCTCCCAGACACCTGCTCGGCAGCACAACAGTGCCCATCTCCACTCGCGCCTCRCCTCTGCCAACGCTGAAATTGAAGCAGACTGACAGCAGGATAATTCAGGGGAAAATTACATTTTCTATATAATTTTCATACGTGACTATATTTAGCAGATGGAGAAACAAAGTACGTGTATTCAGTAAATATATATTTTTATAGCTGCAAAATTATAAACACATATGTGTGTTCCAAGGAGATCTGAAGTCTATTTTAAGATGCTCTTCACATGCGGATCATTAAAGCCTACAATATAGATCCTTTGCCATATTATAATAAATGTGRAAAGCAAATACACATTTCTCAATTCCTGTAGGTCACGAGAGACCTAAAGATGATCTCGTTTCTCTTCTGGTCGCCCTCTTTAGTGCTGCTTCAAAGGGAAATTGGTTTCATATGTGGGTTGACTGTACCTCACAGCATCATTTTGCCTGCAAACCTAATTTAGTGAGCTGCTGAAACCCTGTTACATAGGCAAGCATTGATTCCAGACCTCTGAAACCCATAGGGTCAACATTGGMAACTAATTCCTCGCCTGACAGGCTGCTAGCCTTGCAAGAGCAGCAAAACCAGCAACTCGCCACCTCTTGCATTCAGGAGGCATTAATCACACTTGCATCACTCCAGCTATTGGAATTTCTGATCCAGGCTCATTAATTTCCTCCCCATGCCCATTTCAGGCTGCTCACAAGCTCAGGGCTCTGCCTTTGGGGAAGGATGCTGAATTTCTCTTCCTGCTCCCCGCACGGCCAAAGCCAGGAAACAGGACAACTTTCTCCACCTTATTTCCTCAAGACTTCTGCCCCTGGGGAGTCAACAAGGTTTTAATCAGCACCTGGCACTGTATCTATCAGATATGCTAATAAGGTTCCTTACCTTAACAAACACCCTCAAGAGCAGACTCATCTATCTTAATTGGTAAACGCTTCATTAATAATGCAGCTGAGGAGTCTCAGAGCTAGAAATATAAATAGCAAGTTCTGATGCAAGGGCTTTTTTTTTGTTCTCCAAGTACAGATTCAGAAGGAAGGTCTCTGTTGTGCCCTGCTGCAGACACAAGAGCCTTTTGCAGCGTGCACAAAAAGCCTCTTTTCTGTCTCTCAGGGGTCCAAGTTCAGAGCATCCCTTTCCAAAGGAGAAAAGCAGCAGGCTGGAAGGCATTCCTGGGCTGGGAGGCACCCAGGAGGACGGGAGCCCATCAAGCACCAACACAGAGGTCAGTGTGGACACGCTACCGAGACAGTGGCTTGCAGCCACTGATCGATGACAGGAAAAGCATTAAAACGCCTCTTTGGTTAAGTCACAAATTCCAGTCCCATGATTAACGCTGCTCTTAGCCAGGGAGCAAAGCAAAGGCTCAAACATCACAACCAGAAGGGATGTCTGAAGAAAAAGATCTTGTGTGTCTGAAACTACACATTCTGCAAAGAGATGACCCCAGGCCCACCACGCTAATCTCCAGATCTCCATTTTAAGGACTTAGCCAAAACAAGGCAGGAGTCTCTGAAACCCAGCTCTACTCATGAATTCCAGGCATGTCGAAATAGTAGGCTTGGGTTCTCCTTTTTCTTATAAATTCATTCTGCAGACAAAAAGCCAGACAATTAGGGATTTTAAGTATACTAAGTCTAGCCAGAGACTTGCTGATCTTAATCAAGTTTCTCAAAGCAATGGCCATCATTTCTATACAAAACCATTTTTATTGCCCATTTCTTTAAAGCTCTGCTTATCAGTCCCTACAAAGTCTCAATGGATCAGACTGGGGGTTTAAATCTAAATGCAGAAGAAGAAATTACTGGGGTTTATGGACATTGGATCTAGTAATTGTTGATTGATAAGTATCTTCCTCTGATGGCATTTGGAGGATTTAAATAGCAATGAAGTGTTAGATCAAATCCCAGACACAGAAGTTTTGGCAAAAATTTAAATATTGCAAGCAGGGAGGTTTCAAACACTTTTCTTGGGAAAAAAAAACTGCCAAAAAATATTTTTCCAGATTCTACCACCATGTCCATGTCTTAATTTTTTCTAAGCAACCCTTCTCTGACCCCGTCCCCAGTCTCCTTCTGCATTATTTATGGCATCTTTCTAYAGCAAATGCCTCTTCCAAACAGTAAGAAGCTTCTTTCAGGGGTTTTTAAAGCACCAGGCTTGGAGAGCAAGGCTGGTGTGCAAATCCAGCTCACAAACTTTTCATGTTACTTTGAGTCTTGTGCTTAAAGCTCCTTTGGAAATGGCTCCTGGGCACATGTTCTCAATTGGAACAAAMAGGCAGGCCAGAGATTGTATTTCCAAAGGATCACAAACAGTCACACCTGGAAACACTGTTTTTCCCCCAAATCCCATTTAGTGCTTGTGGAACAGCAAATTTAACTGGSTGCTTGCCAAAGGTATGTAACTCAATTTTTGTACTCCTTAAGAGCAGCTCAGCAACACTCCCTGGGACAGCAGCACCAAGATGGGAATTTGCAAYGGGTTCTGCATGGACACAACATCCACACAGCCCTGCCCTGACCCCAGGCAGAGGGGCCGAGCGCTCCCCATCCTGCTCGGTGCCTCTGGCTGGAAGTGCCTCATCCCAGACAAACCCACCATTGTGCAGGATGCTCTGCAGCGCCAGCCCGGCAGGACATCAAGGACACTGAAAACTGATTTCTCCAGCCAGCCCGAGCTCCCGCCCCACTGATTAATGGTTCTCCGCCACAGAAGCTAATAGGATCCTCTTTGAAATCCAAATAACCAGCATTAGTGACCTCAGAGCCCTGTCTGCTAGCTGGACGTAYAGCCTGCCTTTAATTCTCTTTATTTTCTACTGCATCTTCCCTACCAAAGCTTCTTTTCGCACAATTTTCTTTCCGAGCCGCAACACCCCTGCCCTGCTGAGTGTCCCCCACCCGCCACCCCAGTCACACCCTGTGTGTGGCTGCACAGCAGCACCACCCCAACCCAAACAYATCCTTCCCCTGACCCCCTGGCCTAGGCAAGGGTCCAGGTTAGCTGCTGCAGCCCCACAGCATTTCTGTAGCCACACACACACTGAGCCCAGGCCAAGGAGTCACAGCGAATGCTCCCCTGGCACAGCAAACAGCTATCGAGTGTATCCCAGGGCTGGATCTCAGCAGCACACGACTTAAAGCTGAAATGCACCAGGCTTCCCTGCCATTCCCACACCTAGCTCAGCAAAAGCCAGTCTGTAAGGGACTAACRTTTAGGCAACCAGCCCTGACTACAGTAAATCTCCTTCTTTCCTCTTCTCCTTTTTTTTTCTTTTAATCCATAACCACCAGCTTTAAAGCTTTAAATCAATATCCCCTCTTGCGATCTGCATTCAGCAAGGAATTATTCACATTGAGAGCTTTAAAAATTAAGCTAAACCCTGCAGGGCCCAGGCCAAACTTATATCACAGCAAAGCTTTAAACACTGGATCAGGGACACAGCATGAGCCATGTCCTGGTCTTAGATGCAAACTAAATGTAGAAAACAAAGCCGCCGTCACTGTGTTAAAAGGAAAAACCATAAACGGTCCATGCTGCGGCTTCTCCAAGGGACACAAGGGACAAGGGCCCTCCTTCCACGAAGAGGGGTCAGCCCATTCCAACCAAACACCTCGCAAAGGGAAGAAACTAATTGTCCCTGCAAAGGAAAGAGACTTATTGTCACTGTTTGAAAGAGAAAATGGCAGCTGATCTATCCACCCGACTGTAATGCTGGCCAGAGGGAGGTCTTTGAGGGATGATGTGAGGACAAAGAGGGCAGTGCCACGTGCTCCCCTCTAGTAGTACCTACATCCACGGGAACAGCAGGTCCTCCTGAGCACTGCTCACCCACTGCTGCTCACAGTCAGACACGGCTGGCCTCAGGCTGGGCACAAGTGCCAGATGCCAAGCTGAGAGTCCGCAGCATTCCTGGAGGTGCCAGTGCTAAGGTGCAACTGAGGACGAGGCGGGGGAAGAAAAACCTAAAACAGCTCCTGTTTGTGCCCCAGAGAGCCACAAAGGCAGGGAAAGATGGGTGAAAGAGCAAAGACTCTCAGTCTCACTGGTAAGAGGAGCTCCCATCTTTAATTTAGGGAGGGGTTTGATCTGCTCMATGACAGATCAGATATTATGGGGAAGACACCCTATTCCCCATCTCCCACCACTGGACAAGGGGCTGCAAACAAATCCCTCTATACAGCTCAGTCCCACCTGGATGCTCTGATGGTGGCAGAGGCAGAGGTCTGGGTATAACCAGTCCAGGAAACAGCTGAATTTCCACCACCCTCACAATGATACCTAAGTGAGCAGTGAAATCTTTCCACCTTCCCTGCCT
The DNA here is from genome assembly GCF_030028575.1 of Malurus melanocephalus. Lineage (NCBI taxonomy): Eukaryota > Metazoa > Chordata > Aves > Passeriformes > Maluridae > Malurus > Malurus melanocephalus. The sequence continues at coordinate 1,691,165 of NW_026623260.1, read as the reverse complement.
GAGGGATGGCATGAAGAGTCCACATGGAGAGAGAATCCTTGATCCCACAAGCCTAATGTAAGGCCCAACAAGGACTGGCAAGGGTCRAGGAGATGGAACAAGGCCAAGAAGTGGGTACAAAATAACGCAGAACAGGAGGCTCTCCTGGCCCCAGACATCCTCATTGTCCTCCCACACACTGACCTCTTATCGGTATGAACTGCACAGGGGGCTTGAGGCTTGAATCCACCCCTGGGCAGAGATTACGTCTCATGTTCAGCTCTTCAGATGCCCACACACAGCCACTTCTCCAGCTCTCAGTCATGGGGGTRACTGCCCAAGCCTTAATATTTGTAAAGTCCTTAGGAAATCCTTGGAAGGAAAGCGCAGAGTATTATTATGAAATAATAGCTTTTTATTCTGCTCCATCTGAAAGCTGCRGCTCTTTGTTCGGCCCCACGCTGTCTAAGCCAAGGGTTAAGACTTGACTGGCTGGGCTGTGAGAAGCCATCCTCCACGGTGGGGGAGAGGCAGACTTCTGAGGGTCTCAAGAACAAGGTGTCTTTCTAACCTATTSGGACTCCAGTAAGCAGCTTTAGATGTAACAATAGGGGGCTGAAAACCCAAATGCCCCAAAGCCTGCAGACAATCAGCACTGTTTAAGCATCCCAAACTGACATTTCTAACACCACCTGAAATGTGTATTTTCCTTTCTGTTTCAAAGCCTTATTTTCCAATCAGATTATGCGCAGGATAAATAGCCTTATACGGTGACAGCAGGCACTGCACAAGAAAATTGGGGATAATGGTAAATGCAAAGATTTACAGATACTTATCTCAGCATCTGCAAGAAATATTAGCTTTGAACGTGGTGTTCAAACACAACGCCAATCACTGGAACCCAGAGAAACTGCAAACTTGCTTAGCTGAGCTCAGTCCTAAAATAAATTAAATAAATAAAATATAACTAGGTTTTTAGAGCTCATSTCTCGAATAGGAAGCAGCAGCCACATGCACGAAATGCCAGGCTGGTCCAGGTTGACAAAGCACAGTAACAAATGAGAGACTGAGAGTAATGACCTGGATACACTGGGAGAGCTCTGCTCTGTGGTCAGGGACACCTGACAACCATGAGGGACCCAACAACCAGGGAGGAGACTCAGCCACCACTGCAGACACWGCAGGCACAGACACACTGTGGCTGCCATGGAGCACATCAGTGTCACCAGCCAGGCTTGTAGGAATGGCCCCACAAACACCCCAAGCTCACTGCAGTCACAAAACAGCACTCACATCTCAAGACCCCACGCTGCAACCTCCTGCCTTGGGGACCACGAAGCGTTTCTGCTGTCACCATCCCTTCCATGCAGCCACCCAGGAAGGGGCCCCAAGCTCAGGCTGCTAACACTCCCTGAYCAGCAGCACCCAGGACATCACCCCTACACACAGATTTGCCAAACAGCTGCTGTTAAATGCCCACACCGRCCCTACACATTCCCACATAAATAATCCATGTAGCAAGGAGATCTCTGCAACACACTTGCCCTGACACTGACCTACGAGGAAAGGATGTGCAATAAGGTCTTGAAACTTTAATGAATCACTGTGAAAAAGAATGTTACAGCCACCAGCTTAAAAATACACCAAAATCACAAGCAGTTTCAATGGAGATGAAAGATGGAGGAGGACAATGCCTCTTCAACAGCCCAGATCTACTTACCTCTAAAGGTCCAACACATACTGGTATTTCTCAAGATGTGGCTGGACATCCCTTGGCTGACCAACCAGGCTCTGGAAGCACAGGATCCACTCTCCGCTCGTCAGCTCGTTCCCCTGCACTTGCTTTCAGCACTGAACATCGTTCACACCCCCAAAGTTAGCCAGACACGCAACTGATCCTCCAGATAAACAGCCCGACATCTAACAGCGCTCCTTGGGCTACAGCCACAGACCATCAACAGAAAAAGCGAAGCTGTGATCTGAAATCTTATCTGGTCGCTGCAGAAACGCAGTGGAGAAGGTCAGCTTTCCATCATTCAGCAAAGACATTCAGCGCCAGCACATAAACACTAAAAAATATCACTGTTGAGTTAAGACAACTTTGGGGTTTCTGCTTTGCAGCCAAATATCACTCAGCGGCCATTAAACAGATTTTTTAGCCATCAGTGGAACATTAGAAATTCCATGAATTTGAAGTTTATTAATTCCACAATACAGTTTATACTTTTTTCAGGATTTATACTCCTTGGCTTCACTCTTTCAGCTATAAATAAAACCATTTGCTAAGTTGGCTGATACATCGCAGCCCATGACTGGCACATTTATGCAAGTTGGCTGAAAAACAAGATGGTTCAAGGAATCGCCAGAAACACTAAATCCAGTTATTTCAAATCTATTTTGAAACATCTAATAAATCTGCAGGGATCACTTGATATGCAGAACTGGCTAAACTCAAGTAGCCATGCTTCTGCACAGCATCCCTGACGTTTATGGAGCAGCTGATGCGCATTTTACAGCTTTCTCTCTYGAGCCCTTCGCAGTCCATCGCAAAATTTTCATGTCTTTGGAATGGGCTTCAGAAGGGAAACTAGGAGAAAGAAATGGCAAAAGAGATCCAGCAGAACAGATGTATAGGACTCTCCCATGCCTTTCCACAAGAAGCTGGAAATGGAAAGGAGACCTACATCCATGGGTTCCCATCTTGGTGGGATGCACCTGCCGGGGATAGGTGCAGGGGTCTTTCCACCCCAGGTATCCCAAGCAAGAGGTCAGTAAAGACAGTGTATATGCAGGCTCAGAACAAAGAAAACATGGACCTGGTCCATCAAAAACCTCTAGAAACAAAGTGAGCCTGCACAGMTACTCCCTGAGTGAAAGGGAGTTGGAGAGCTCAAAGCCCTGTGAGGCTGGGCCAGTGGTGACTAATTCTGCAGTTTTTGGGGAAAGTGGAAATTTTGAAATCTGCCCAAGTCTGAGAGCTCCCTGGTTAGCAAGAGACGAGTGATGAAAAAGCTGATCACAGGAGAAAAAAAAACAAAGATATCCAACTCAAAATCTTTATYATAGCACTTGTAATCTGTGCCCTGGAAACTACTTGTAAACAGAGACTCTGGCCTCAGGATACATCAACAKATCTTACCCCAGAGCACCAAGGGACTGACAGCAGTTTTGCTCCTCCAGTAAGACAAGTGAGCCAAAGGAGAAGGCACAGAAGTCATCTCACAGAAAGGGCTGTTTAGGAAACCCTGAGCTAGAGGTGGGGTCTGAATATTCAACAGGAGTTTTTGCATGCTCACTTCCTGAGCAAAACCAAAACCCTCGGCAAAGCTGCTCAGACAGGTGATGATCAGCCCTGCAAAAGCCAGGCAGGCCCTCCAGGAACAGACTCAAGGTGTGGTGCCCCCAGCCATGAGAGAGCAACTTGAGCCCTGGGGAAACTGCAAGAATTTTCAGGCAAATAGAGGTGTGATAAAATAAACTGGAGCACTAAGAGATGAGATCCAAGGTCCAGGGCTTCCGTCCCTGCCTCCCCTGCTCCAGGCAGRAGCTGATTTTTTCCCAGCCACCAATGCCACACTTCTGAGTGTTGGTTTGGGGCACTCCAACCTCCCAAACTGACAGCTTGGCTACTCCCCAATAGCTGCATTTTGGGCTCCCCTCACCTGAAAGCATCTTTATTGCTTGAAAGCCCCTCCTCTCCCTTCRTATCTCCCAAACAGCAGCAAGAGATAGCTGCCAGCAGCTGTTTCATCCATGGAAATACCAGCCATTCTGGGGCATGTAACACTTGATAAACATGCAAGCCAGTGAGATGTTTACATCCCTTTGCCCTGTCTGGCTGACAGGTGACGAGACTGCAGCCCCCAACAGACACTGCAGTGTAATTCACCCCCCTGGCACCCCCAGCCCCCTCCAGAGAACACTGCTCACCAGCACCAGGGCAGCACCCAAAGCACAAACCTACCCCAGAGATTTCCCCACCTCTGCTTCTCTTGTTGAGAGCCAAAAAGCAAATCRTTCATCATTCCCTGCTCCTCCCTGGTGCAACTGCTCAGAAATTGCTGAGTCCGACCTTACTTATCGCTGGATGTAGTGCAGTTCTGTTTTCTAATCCCCTACATCTGCATTTCGTACAGCCCTTTTCTAAGGCTCTTCACATTTGCTTCACAGTTTATCGCCCTGCTCAAGCAAGATGACGCATCTTTAAACTTTCCACTCAAAAGAAGCGCTGAGGAATGAAACCATTCAAWACCCAAGAAGCTGCCTCAGAAAATAGTCCCCACAGAAAACGGCCAGCAGGAGTTTTTTTTTAAAAGTCATAAACTTAATGAGACATGGGATTATCTTTTCCGTTGGAAAGACTCTTTGTTCCTGGTATCATAACAAAATACTGAACCATTTGAGAGCTTTTCTTCTTAGTTGTGCTCAAAAACTAGGACAATAACAACTGAACTCAGAGCGGGGGGAAAAAAAGGAAAAAAAAAATTGTTTCCCTGTGTGGAGACAGAAAAAGGCTTCCCAGCAGAGACTTAAGGAACAGCTCTTTCTCCTSTATCCAAATTCTTCCCAAGAAGTCTTGCAACTTAGATGACCCTAAAGCAATCTATATCCTGCAGGTCTACCCTGAAGTTSCCCCAGTGATACATCCTTGCAGCCAGAAAAGGTTTACCATGGTCTCTACAACCTCAAATACACTTCAGAAGTTTCAGGTCCCTGTATGCAAATGAGAAGAAGATCAGTCCACTCTGGCAGCTGTTTGTGCTGGAAAAGCTGAAGAGGAGCCAGGCAACACAAAAACCAGAGAGAACAAGAGCTAAAAGCAGACATGATGCTGCTGCTGCCTGGGGTTGATCTTTACATCCTTCCCCTTCACATGAACTTCAGCTTCGTACCCAMCCACAGTCTCTGAGGAACCCCATCCCACAGGAGAGAGCATCGGCTCCGTTCATCTGGGCTTTGGGGTTTGCAGGGTCTGGCCAGCACACGTACACCAATCCAAGCAACAAGGACACCATCAACAGATGAAGAGAGAATCATTTCATCYCATGTCTTCAAACCACCAGCCCACTCCTCCTCTTCGCCCTCARCACCGCAGGGAGTCTCTGATCCCAACCAGCTCCCAGAGCACAGCCCCCAGCGCCTCRCTGTTCTGTACGGGGGCTCTCTGTGGGGATCTGGGCTGCACTTCAAAGACAAAACATTGCCAGAACAGGAAAACACTGGATAAAAAACAAATGGGCAGCCCTGCTGTTCTACATCAGGTCTGCAGGAAGCCAAGGATGCCTTAGAACACCCAATGGACASGGTCCCCCAGTGGGGGTCCAAGCCAGGAGCCACATGGCCCAGCGACCCCAAAGAGCACACACTGCCTCCCACACTGAAGCCTTGAAGGGTGATTTGTACACGAGGCCATGTTCAGTCAGGGCAGCCCAAGACAGTGTTGGACTCCAAAGAGAATACACACAGCCTCCCCTCATGGAGATGACCTGGCTGGCTCAACCAAGAGCAGCACCAGGCTGAGGAATGGCCATTGGTGGGGCAGTACCTTCCCTGGGAAGCTTTGGGCAGGACAGGAAGAAGAGGACAGGAAAGCCAAGTTTGACTTGGCCCAGCAGCACGCAGAGGGAATGGAGATGATGYCCTGACCCAACACAACCTGCTGGGAGAAGAACCCAATGCCTTGCTCCACCATGGCTGGTCTTGTAGAGTCAGACCAGATCAAACCCCTGTGGCCTTAGCTGAGCCCTGGGAAAATGGTRGGAATATGTGTCATCCCTTTGAGCTTGGTTTATCATCTGGAGAAGACAGGACCCTCCACAGTGCAGGCATATGCTATAGTCACTGTAATTGCAGAAGAAATCTTCTGACACTACATGTGAAACCATTTTTCTGCAGTCTGTCCCAGTGATGTTCCCACATTCAGCAATAAACAACCCAAACACTCCCCTTAATTAGATTAGGTTAGGTGCTTTTACTGTAAGGTTCAAGCTACACTGATTACCCGTGTATCCACTGCATTTAGCAGGGCTGGCTGCCTCAGATTTGAATTCACCTTTTTTAGATCCAAAGAAAGAAAAAAAAAAGATGATATCTAAAAAAGAAAAAAAAATGCTTTTGGTCCCTAATCAGGTGATTTCTCACTCTCACCTGGGTTTGGCACACAGATGCACAGCACCTGGGCTGATGGAGAACCTGTTCACACCAGCAGCACAAAAACAGTCCCAAGCCCCACAGTCCAGCACATCTCCTTCCCTGGGTGACCCCAAGCAGCTCAGCAAGTTATAGCAGACAATTTCACCAACATTAACCAAACATGACACCCAGTCACCTCGAGCTCACTGGCAGCCCAGCTGTCCTGGAGAATGGACAGCTCATCCCATTGCCCAGATAAAGCACAATCAAATATTTAAATGAACGTTTCTGCTTTAGGTCAGCTTCGCCTTCCTCCTGCCGCCGGCTACCGAGTGGCAGAGCGATCTCCTTGCATTGCCGTGACAACCCGAGGATGGGTTACAGCCACGGCTGGGCTGCTGAATGGCAGCGCTGGGTACTTGACATGTGACAATGGGATACGTTTGCCTTTTTTCAGAAACGAGAGGCTGACATTGTGAAGCGGTTAAAGCCAGACATCCAAGCGAGGCCATCACCATACACGGGCTCAAAAGGCTTTGTCTGCCCTTCTAAGAGAAATTTCATAATATGCCAGGGTGAGCAGTCAGCAAAAGGCTTGGATAGCTCGACTTGTAATCATCCCCGGCTTCCTCACAACGGCCCTGAATACATCTTTGATTGGTTATGTATGAGAGGAGCCGTCCCCAGCGTGGTGCCAGACATGTGCGACACAGACCCGGGTCAGACTCCCGAGCAGGAGGAAGAATCCTGTTCAGCAGCAATGCTTAAAGAAGGGGAAGTAGTAATAATAATAATAATAATAATAATAAATCAATAATAATTTGGAATTATTATTGACAAATGTGGCAATTATTTAATCCCAAATGGTTTCAGGCTATTATTGGTTGAGTTGTGGTTCCCCCTGTGCAGACAGGGTGAAGATCCAAGTCCCAGGCTGTGGCTCTTATCCCCAAGAGGGGCATTTCCACACAGTCCTTCTCAGCCCAAAGGGAAGGGCCACCCATCCCTAAGAGCACCCAGCCACCTCCAGCATCCCCCAGGATCCCAATCCCAGCCCCACCAGGAGTGAGGAGGGGCAGGGGCGTGGACCCGCTGCTCMTCCATCGAGCAAGTGACTTTCCTGTTGTTCCAGGCAAACAAAAGCCGAGCAGCGCAGTGGGCCCTGAGAAGGGTGCCTTCCCTTTAATAAATGTGATTTCAATCCCAGTGAATATTCATACAATTACCCTCGCTCTAATTTGTATAAAATGACAGCCTGCAAACCAGGGATGATTGAAGAGGACCAAAATCATTTTGTTTGATTACAATCTCTCCTCCCTCCTCCCCCACTCCCCACCTTCATTATCTTTTATGTCTATTTAAACTCTGGACACTGCATATTCATCTCAATTCTCCCTCCATCTCTCCTTCTGTTTGTGAGTTGCTGCTGCTTTTATTTTTTCTTCCCCCTCCCATCTCTCTCTCTCCTTTCATTGTAATTTTCTCCTTGCTTCTGTTGTGCATTCAGGGATTTGAGGAGGTTTTCAGGGGGAGTGGGGGTGGACTTCATTTTATAAAAAAAAAATACTGTGTTGTCTGGATAGAAAATTACATTTGCATGCTCGAGGGGCCTGAGGGCTTCTCTGTGGGCTTGGCAGAGATCCTACCTAGAGGGGGGGAGGGAGGTGGAAGATGCTGATTTGATTTCCTCCTCTTCCCACCCCTTCCCCCTTTCCTTTCCATATTATAAATGTCTGCCTGATTTTTCTTTTCTTTTTCTGCATGTGCAAACCACTTGAAGAACAATGGCACAGATTAGAGGCCTTCCTTAGGGCTGTTTATGAATGCAGTTGTGGAGTTCAGCAAAGCAGAAACATTACATACAGTAATTGGACATTTAATTACTAATGAAGCTRGCAACTGAATTTTTTTTTCCAAGGGTCTGAAGCAATGTGACAGACCCTCCAACTGCAGGTTTAATTATGGCTGGAGATGGGCTTAATACTCCCCATCTTGCACTCTATTACCCTCTCAAAAGCCCTTCTGCCTTTTATTTGTAATTTTTATGCCCCTGCCCCATSCACAGGGAGAAACATCCTGATGCTCAGGCCGTCAGACAGGATGATGCTTCTGCTGCTGCTCGCAATTGCTGATAAGCCAAAGAAGCCAGCCTTGGACAGGCTTCCTACAGAGTCAGCTCTCTTAAGAGCATCGGGGGAAGAGACCTGTTATAGTGGCCAAGAACATCCAGAACCAATCCCTCCTTGATTATGTCTCAGTTTTGGCTCAACCTAATTTTTGACATCTCAGGTTTCAATCCCTCTTTTTAAGAAATCAAATACTCAGATTGTTTATACCAGTTTGGGGACATTCAGTTGCCTCCTAGGACTCAAGTTTTCCTTTTTCCCCCTCACCCAGCCACTACCTCCTCCAAAGACCACGAGACAAGTGGAAATGAAGACCCCACACTGCAGAGAAAGCAGAGCAGGCTCCAAGCAGTGTGAAAGCAAAGGTTTGTCCCCAGAAAGTTTTGCTCCTGTAGGGTTCTAATCAGGCACCAGTACCACAYTGGGCTGGTTTCTGGAGGGATGGGTGAGCAGGTCACGGGTGGGGGGAGTGGGGAATTAGGAACCGGAGCTCTCAGTCCCATCACTGGCAGCACATCACACAGCACCCCAAAATGACAAGCCAATCTGCACTAAATCACAGCTTTCACCTCTGTCTTGTCTCTGTCAGGGGCTGACAACCCCCAGAGAGAGCTTCTCCCTTCCTTCTGGCAAGAAGCAGCTTCAGAACTTCCTGAGCTGGAAGCTGCATCTGGACCATCTGGTTTAACACTACTGAAATGGGGCTGGAATAGGGCTAGCAAGCATCTTTGGAGCTTTTTCATCTCATTCTGCCTCACTGAGTTTCATTCATTGCAGCTCCAATTTCCTGCTTCAGGTGAAAGAAGACAAAGTGCCAAGGCAATCCCACCTCCTCGTGCAGAGTGCTAAGCTCCAGGGAACTGAAACTCCAGCTTCTGTTGATCAAAAAAACCTTCTAATTGATTACAGATGAATGCTGTACAGCAAAACTGTTGGATTTTAAGAGCACAGAGAGCACTTTTGTAAAATGTCATATGCATATTGGGATTTTTCTTTCCTGCTTTTAATGACAAAGTGCAAGTTTGGGGGTTGGGGGGGAGAAAAGACAGGAGAAAGAGTAACAGATGTGAGGAGATGAAAAATGTTCCTAAAGAACAAATCACCCATTTCTTCTTCCAGATCTCACAGCACATCACACATAAGCCTGTATGCTCTCAAGATTTGTTCACACTAATTCTCACGTGAGTAACAGAGTGAATGACCAACATTCAGCCAGGATCCAAGGATTCAACTGGCCTGCACATTCCTACACAGCAGGAACACCTTCTCTGGTCTCAGGAAGGACTTATATCTATGAGCATGTTGTGCCAATTGAGCTAAATCCATGACAAAATACAGCAGTTGGCATACTGCTCATACAGGTTATGGGGGAATTCAACCCCTATCACTGAGGGGCTTGTCCACCATCTCCTGCAAGAAAATCATCAATGTACCCTAAAGGACTGAGACAGCATCATCTCCAGGCAGCASCAGTGTCCCCAGCGATCATAGGTATTGGAGGACTGTACTGAAAAAGACACACAACTTTTAGACAGCAGACAGCAGGCAGAGTCCCTCTCAAACAGCRTGTGCTTGGGTAATAGATGCAATTTCCCCCCAGGATTTACCTTCCAAATGTGGGATTCAGCCAGCAAGTGCATCAAAAGTTCACTGGCACCACTGAGAGGCCCTGCTGCCGACTTGGATCCTAGACAATTTGCCCCTGGCTATTTTAGAAGCAGATACCACACTCCTTGGATTAGAAGCAAGAGTCTGCACCAAACCTCTTCCAAAACTTTGCCCAGTTCCTCAGCTTTGACTGAATTCAGGATTTTTTCTGCTGCATGAACAGCTGGGCAGAAGGTCTCTGGGGATTCAGAAAGCTGGCTCCTGTTCACCCTTCTTGCACAGAGAAGCAGTCAGAGAAGCGCAGAGAAGAAGAACACTATTTCCAAGAACTACTTTCATGTCCCTTGACATAATTTTCAGCCATTCCTCCACAGAGAGATGCAGCTGAAGGACTCAGTCACAGCTTTAATAAGTCTTTTCAGGTCCTTTTTCAAATCAAGCCAAACAATAGGGGTCCACCACAAAGTCAGGCAGTATGGAACAGGGGAGGACCCCACCCATGGGGTCATGGGAGGATTCCCCATCCCTGGCAGCATCAAAGGCCATGCTGGATGGGACTTTGAGCAGCCTGGTCTAGTGGAAGGTGTCCCTGCCCATGGCAGGGAGGCTGGAACAAGATGATCTTTAAGGTCTCCTCCAACCCAAACCATTCCATGATTCTGTTATTTAGRAAGGACAAACAGCCCATACAAGCTGACAACTCCAGACAAATCCTGTTCTTGAAAACTGGATGCAGTCAAGCAGAGAGATCTAGTGGCCTGGGTTCTGCCCTCACCTCCTGCCAGCTACTTCAGCATGTGGTGGCCACCTCATGTTTCAAAGGAATGCCAAGTTTCACCCAGGGGCATCTCTAGGAACACTTCCAGCTAMCGAGCAGCAGCCCCTGCCCTTTGGGAGCTCACAGTTGCCAATTCAGTGCTACGGAAACRCTGGTGGCCAGACTCATCAGCTTTCCTGCCTGTCACAAGTACACGACCCATTGACTCATCTCAGCATTTCCACCTTCTCAGAGACCTTGTGGCACCACGAACACCTGCTCACAGTCACCAGAACCCAACTTCCAATCACACTCATCAACTTCTATCAACATCAGCTGTATTTAAACCGTTTCGAAGCAGTAGCAGTGAAYGCAAAACACAGCCTAAATATAGATTATATGACATAACGTAGCCCTGGTGTGAGCTGCCTTTGACCAGCACAGCTCCGTGCACCCCYGCCACAAGGAATCACACTTTGCCCAAGTGACTTGCAACTGCTGCTGTCCATCTGAGAGCCCTTAAATGAGATCTGCTTAACAGAAAAGGATGAACACCCTCCTGCTGAAGTCTGGGCCTCTTCAAGATGTCTCAAATCAGACATTCAACACTTAATTGCTTTTGAAGACCAAAGAGCCCCTCTTCATTCTCCTCCCATGTGTTTATCTTCTGCAGAAGTCAGCTGCTGAGTTTGCAGGAGAAAGATCAAATAACAACTAAAAGAAGTTTTAAGATGCACACCCACTGCCATTAATCATATTCGTAATATCTTCCTTCCCTCACTGCCTTGAAAATGCTTATTTCCAGACCCTGGCAAGCCTCTCCCTGCAAACACAAGTATGATGCCCATCTGAGAAACAGCTTCTGTGGTGAATGCCACCAAGTGTGAGAAAGTATTTCCTTACTCAACACATCCACTGATGCTGGGGAAAGGGTGCCAGCAGGAAGCCAGGAGGACATGGAGGGYCAGTCCCGTCCAAAGTAGCTCCAAGGTTGGAAGGGAAAGGAGTGCAAGAGCCCTCTCCAGCTCTTGGCCCATGGGAAGCACCCGTGGGAGGGAGCTGGCTCCTCTGGCAATGCTGGTTCTCCTCTGGAGATCTGGTCCTGGGGCCTGAGCTCACACTGCAAGAACTCGCTGGGATTTCAGGACCATTCATGTCCAGAAGCGGCTGCATCTACAGACAGCTTCTCCTCTTTAAGGGACAACAGACCCTTCWAGCCACTTCAAAAAGGACACATCTGCCCAACAGTTGTCTTTTTACCAGTTCTYCCATGGTCCAAAAAATCCATCACCTTCCCACGCATTATCATACGCCACACAGAGACTGAGGTATCCCAAACACCCTCCAGATCCTGCCACAAAACTGGTCCATCAAAACCTGTTCACATCAGGGCCAAGATCAGAGGGGAGCCCAGCTCTCCCACCATGTTCAAACTGGCCTCCCAGTACCAGGGATTTTTGAGCTTTAGCTCATCTTTGCTCCCAGTTCAGGGGGTTCAGKCTGCAGGGCAAGGCTGGGGTGGCAGCCCAAGGCTCACACACAGTGAAGGAGAGCAGAAAAGCAAGAGCTCAGAAACCCGTGCCAAGGATATTTGCTCTCCAGCAAGACCAGAAACATCAAATTAGCACTACAGCATTGCTCAACATGATTTGGATGGAGGTGAGGGGAGCCTGTCTGTTATTCACAATCAGGATGGGGGTAAAAAACACAGCAGGTCCCCAGGATCCTGGCTCCTCATGGGGAACGTGGCACTCCGACCCTCATCCCAAACCACTCCTGCCTTGAACCCCAGCAAAACCCAGTTGAAAACATCTGCCCCTCCCTGAGAGCCCGCTCCGTGCTGGACAAGGACACTGCTTTTGAGYTGGACTCCCTTTCAGCATCTCTAACTTGATACAGCTGTTCACTTCAACTGCTAAAAGCCAGCGTAAGCTGATTTTGCAAAGAGCCCGTCTGTGTAAACTGTGCCGTTCCTCCAACATAAATAGTACGATCCTGGCTTATAATTTCAGCAACTTGATGCTTTCTTGGCCAAGAGTAAGCCCAAGGAACTGGAGATGGAAACAACGTCAGAAAGTGTAGCCAACCGCACCACACAGTCTGAAAAGGTCCCAAAGAGGACCTTGCTCACAGCCACGTGGCTGAACTAACACCCCATAACTGCAGTTCACAGCCACACACCCCACGAGCAGGTGAGTGCTTTGCACTGAGATGCTGCACCCCRCAATGTGCTCCTACAAGCCATGGGGTATCAAGGGAAATACACAGCAAAGCTGGCAGAGAATCAAAAYAAYGCAAAAACCACTCAGGARTCAAAAATATCCCAAATCTAATCCYGTTCCTTGTAAAACCRGGTCCTGAAGTCTGGATTTTTAGGACAAAATGTTCTTCCTGCTAYAACACCTAGGAAAGAGAGATGAGGAGAAAGTGTTGGTGTGGAGGGTCTACAGCCTCCACCACCACCATCCCAGTTCCTCTTCCTTCTGTCTCAGTCCCAAGCAGCCAGGACAGCTTGGTGGCAGCCAGGGATAGTCCTGACCTCACTTGGATGAAGCTCAAGATGCTGTAAGCTCTATTTACATAGAACCCATGTCACACATGGCCTGTCCTAAAGGACACAGGGACCTGCATGCCCTCCAAATCACAGCAAGGCTCTGCCATGCTGCGTGTCTGGAGTCTTCTGTGTGTGTACACAGTCACACACTGCATGTAAAGCAGTCTTTACATCCGTGCAGTGTCCTACTGAAGTGATGCTGCTTCTTTGTTCCCTGCACAGAAAGCATCCTTTGAGCTAAGAAGATTTCAAAGCTCTCCAGTCCTCACTGCAGCCAGAGATAAATACATTAGGATGCATGGAATTAATAACTTAAGACAACAATTCTGAGTTTAATAGAAAATGTCCCTCCCACCCCTCTCTCTGAAGAGGAGGATGGCTGTTAAACCTGTGCAAAACTTGCATTAATTCACCAACTGTTTCCATGGCAGAAACGGGTGATGCAGTGAAGTCAGTGACTTCATTTCCTGAGGACATCAGATCTTGCTCTATGCTAAAAATAGAGATTTGTATTTTARGTTTGCAAAGGGATGCTGATTTTTGAGCTTCCTTGGAAATACCTGAGCAGGAATCGGGAGAGCCTACCCTGTAATGGATCTGCAGGTTAGTCCTTCACCCTGGCATCAGGACCTAGCATGATTTGCTGCTCAGAGACAGCAAGACAGAAGTTATTTGTGAGGAGAATCATCTCCTTGCTTTCTTCATTGCCCATCAGAAAAATACGATGCCCACATTGGCTGCTCATGGTTTGATACCAAAAGCAAGGAGATGCTAATGCAGCTCAGAGAGGAGATGGGCCCAAGTCTCAGAAGATTAATCTGCCACACATGGAAAGTAACTGTCAGCACGAGGCTGAGGGGACGACACAGACATTGAACACAAGTGAGAAATCCATGGCAGCATTATTTCCTGGGCAGTCGGCGGTGAGATGGTGGAGCCATTTCACACACCTGAGCGATTTTCAGCAGCCTGCTGACACTCACTTCCCTCCCCTCCCAACTGCACAATTTGYTTTCATAGTTAATTACAAAGAGAGATCAACATCCACCTGCAGAAATCGGGCAGCACCTCAGCTATTTTTGGAACAAAAAGCACAGGACAGAAGGTGATCTCCTTTGATGGGTAGAGAAGAYACCCAAAATAAATCTTTTATGCTTYTCTGTAATTTTTTYCCCTTTTGTTTTCATTTAACATCTTTGATCGTTTTAAAACAAGACCCACTCTCATGAATTCTCTCCTAATTAAATGTTCTAATTAAAATGCACCACACTCCATAAATTCACTCTCATTTCCAAAGCTGGGTTTTAATCTGGAGGGCAAATAACTCTGATCTCAAAGTTGAAAGGGGAAAAAAAATAAACCACCCCACATTCAACTGATTCAACAACGTTTAAAAAAGAAATCTACCCCAAGACCTTGAGGGTAAATAGGAACATTTGCACCCACTTAACGTTGCCAAGATGACACTGGCAGGCGACATGTCTCTTCCTGAGCCTGTACATCAGCTGGCATAATGGTAGGGTCTATCCTAACACAAATATTTACTCTGATTTCTATTTATGTAAATACCTGGAAGGCAAGGTGATATTTACGGATCACTACGATCAATTTAACCAGAGTCCTGCCTGTTCTGCCTAGCAAATCTCAAATCCTCATAGACACAGAGAATTCAGGTATCTACTTAGGTACAAATAGAAGGCACAATCAAAATTCTTCTTAAAAGCAAAGGCTCCAACAAGAAGAAAGCCCCTACAGCCACCAAATGTGAGTTTGCCTGTTACTGGGATAARTACCCCACATCCTCCCCGAGAGACAGGAAGGATGAGTCTTAGCACTGTGTATTTCCCCTGGTTATTAAGCAGGACACCTTACACAACCATGTTGTGTGCTGGACAGATGCTAAGTGTCAAATGTGCAAACTTAAGATGCAGTCCAATGCRCATAAGCTCTTCTGCTTGGAACAAAACTCTGCAAAAATCCACTTCCTCTGCTCACAGTTGGGATATGCACTTCTGTTTAGTTTTCTGGAAAGAAAAAGGATCAAACAGGCCAATTTATGACATGAGCAGATTGGTGCATRTGTGATGACATCTTAGCAGTGCAAAATGGCATGGACCCACTCCTCCACCCTCAACTGGAATTCTTTCCTGTTTACCAATATACCTCTATGCATTTTATAGCAGTTTCACCTTACAAGCAGGAAAAGGTTCTCRCCCAAGGCTTTTCCCTTCCAGCATTTAACTGGTTTGTGTTCTTTCCCAGTGATTTGGTCCTTGTGAGGACATTAGCTGAGTATTTTAACACCCAATCTACATCTCTGCAGGAGAAGAGTATACTTTCTCACAGCCCAAAACAACTCAAAAATGGTTTTGTTTGGATGGGCCTCAAACAAAAAAAAAATTATTTACATGCTCCAAGCCTTTTTTCAACCCAAAACTTCTTTCGTTCACCGTGAACATCACGCTCATGCAACATAAAGATTACCAAGGGCACTGATGGTGAGGTAGGTATGTGGKGGCAAACAAGCACAACTAATTTCTGCTTCCTGATACAAGGGTTGCTATGAATCTTGCACCCATTCAGTGTTTCACCACAGCTTCACCAGCAGATAAAAATGGGGTTTTAGGGAAAAAAGCCTTACTTTAATCACTGATCTTCAAGATGACAGCTACACYGCCAAAATAAAACACATTCATGAAGCCCTACAGGAAAGATCAATGGTTTTAGGTTTCAGGGAGATTAGACTGTATAKTTTTAAACTTCTGCAATATGAATTTGGTTTAGACAAAAAGAAGAAAGTGGGGGGAGAAGTGTAATCTATAACACTTGTTCGTTCTGAGTTTCAAAGCCATTTATTATTTTGGAGACACTACTGCATCACAATTCCCAAGCAACTGAGAATTTGCTGTGATTTTTACAGCAGGATTAACCRTCACAATCAGAAAGCAAAGCTCCTGGCACCCTGAGGAAAACTGGAACCACCTGGTACCGGTATGCTCRGAAAGGAGGAGCTGATATCTTCCACTTGGTTCCCGTTACAGGCTTTGACACCAGCTTTGCCAAAGTGGCCATCATGAGCCTCAACCTGACCCACAGAGGCTCTCCACACACTGCCATGGGGTATTTGTCATCTTCTGAGCTTCTCCATCTTAAAGAACATACATYGGTCCAGTACTTGGCTAAAGCACAATGATTCCAGGAAAAAAAATTCTTGCTACATTTCCTGTGTGCTGGGTAGCTTTTGTCCTCAGTGGTCCTTCAGGCTGCCTACATGCTTCCCATTTTTTAACAGGGCTGTTCCCTGCACTACCCAGCTGGATAGGTCACCATRGGAAGCTAAAGAGACAAGAGCACAACATCTTCAACCCTTTTATATTTGCAGATCTCTGTATGTCTTCCCAGTGGAGATGCAGCCCCACAGCTTGAACATCAGTCTCCTGAATAAAACCCAGCCTGACTTCTGCAGATCCTTTAGGGTAAGCCTCTAATCTTCAGGCCCTCAGACCACAGCCACTGGGACAGGACAGATGATGGCAAAAATGGAAAAGGATGGAGAGGAGAGAGCAAGAAACACAAATTTGGAAAAAAAAAGTGAAACCACAAAACAGAAATGAATGAAGCAAGGAATCTAAATCCCTGCCACAAGAGTATCAGCAAAACATGTTTGTGCTCCTCTTGACACCTGCCACTCAACAGCTGACAGGCCAAGCTAAAAGGTGCTGCAGAAGGTTGGTATTGGTGGCATTTGCAACTTCTTGTCTTCCAATATTCCTGCCAGGTGTAGGTTTTGTTTAAGCTAACATGCCACAGCAGGGATGCATAATCACAGRCAAGTTCTCAAAAATAGCAGGAGACAAGGTTTTCGCTTTGCATTTGTACAGGCTCCCTTTCTTTGTCCAATGGCACAGAATGGAAGTCCAGAGCAAAATTCATCAGCTAAAGATTGTGAGGCATGGACTGTCTCCTCCAACCTGTTTAGTCCCTTGATGGGGTGGGACACAAACCAATCCCACCAGCACAAACATCCCAGCCTTGACTTTACCTTTAAAGGATAAAGTCAACCCCCCTCAGCACTTGGGTGGCTGCAATTAATAACACACATCAGAACAGTGGTAAACAACTGGACAGGATCTCCCCAAGTCTCCGGGGATGCCAGGCAAGCAGGGCCATCAAAACAGATCCTCCTGTAACATGGGGTTGTGATCACAAGAGGGAGGCTCTGCTGGGACCCCAATACCTAAAGGCAGAGAGACACAAGAACAAACATTAGGAGTCACTCCCAAAAAGAATGAGCTGCTCGTAGAAATCCAGGAAGAGATCTTCTAAAAAGTGAGAAAGAGAAGCCTTAGGAAAGGCAGAGGAAGGTAATTCTCTGAAGACTGAGTGTTCCTCTCTTCTCAAGCCTTCAGTGAGGCACAGCACCTTCCCTCTGCCCACAGGCTGCAGCAGCAAGAAAAGGAGCTGGGATCTGCATCAGCCCCTGCTGGCAGCTCACAGCCAGGGAAGAAAGCTCCAGGATACCTCCCCCAGCACAGCAAAGACATCTCCCGATGGTCAAAATGGAGAAGGGCTTATCTATTTTCGCTGCTGTGAAATGTCTGGATGCCAAAGCTGTTTAGAGAAGGGATGTCTCAGCTAGCTGGTCTGCTATTCCATTTGCAAGGGTGAAACACCAGCTCTGCTTGGCCTCCTATTAAGTTTGCTGCCCCAGCACCATCTAATTGTCACTCGAGTTTATRAGCTGAAGATCTGAGTTAAGATAAGACTGGATGAATTTTTGGCAGCATGTTCAGAGCAGACAGGAGGCCTAGAATTAAAGAAAACTAATTCCATCACCTTCTCGGTCTGAAGTGCCTTTCTGCCCACCAGCAATGACAGATCTAGAGAAGCAGGATAGAGCAGCGAGGATTGTTACGGGTTCAAACAGGCGATTCAGCCCCAAGTATCAAAAAAAAGCCTGCTCACTTGGAAATAAACATACTTGTTTAAAGTGCCAGATGGACCTCACACACTGATCTCCTTTCAAAGCAATAAAGACTGCTTCAGTATACTGTTTATGTGAGTCTGGGGCCCACACCACAGTGAATGGTGCTCCCTTCCCACAGCAAGTGGACTTCTTCCCCTACCTAGAAACATCCCTACCACACTCCAAATAACTCCACTGAGGGATCACAAGATGGAGCAGAGATAAGCCTTTGAACCCTTGTGGGTCATACAGACAGGTCTTGCAAGATCGACCACCCTGAACCACCTCAGTTGGGATTCATCTTGTCCTTCTCTGGACTAAAGCAGCAAAACCCTCTGTCCTAAGTGCTAATGGACCTTCCCTCTCCAGTCAGATCACCCCTAAAGTCCCGTGTCCATCCTCAGCAAAAGGAATCCAAACATAGACAGTCTCCAACTGGGCCTCACCTGGAACACAGTAAGASCCCACCATGGACATCCTCATGCACCTCACCCCCATTCCAATCACARTAACAACCTGCTCCGAACTGCCACACTGAGGGGACTCCTCTAGCTCATCACCACCACAAACCAGCAAGAAGACATGACCTCCAGCCCCTAAGGAAACACAACTGGTGGACCAGATAGGGCCACAGTTTAGAGCAATGACCACTTTCACTGAGTTTGGAAACAGCAAAGCCATTGGAGTTCAAATTTAGAAACCAAGCCAATCAGACTACTGCATATCTGTTTTTGCTCAAATTAGACTTCTTTCTTTAAAAAAAAACAAACCTGTGACTGTACAGTGCCCCAGCACCCCCACTCCATCCCAAACTTAGCAGGCATTTTTCTACGTTACAAATTCCAAAGGCAGCTAATTAGTCAAGACTCAGCAAACTCAGGTTAAAAAAAGAAGCCGCTCCAACTCCATCAGGGAGGCAGATGGCAGCGGCATGTTTCAGACACTGCAGGCTGCATCAGCACTTTCTCCAGCCGATGGTGTCTGAACAGGGAGGGCTGCAGACTGGAGGCAGCACAGCRGTCCCTCTGCCAGAGGGCCACTAACAGGTGACTCATAGCCACGAAGAATTCTTCCCTGGCCTGTGCCAYGCAGCCTGGAAAGGCACACCATTGATTTATCAACTTGCAAGAAGTGTTCACCTGCCTTGGCTTGATCCTCAAGCCACAGTCCCAGACTCACACAGACACCAGCAGTATTTATTGGGGTACCCAGAGCCAGGTATTTCACCCTATCTTTTCCCAGACCGGCTTCCCACCTCGCTCACTGGGATGCAGAAAAAGAGGGCAACTGCCAATGGTCAGGGGAAGTGAAAATATACCATGRGAAAACCTGTGCTGGATACAAGGAGCTGTGAGACCAGAGCCTATGCAGCCCAGCTGACTCTCCAAAAGAATCCCTTATGCCAGCAGGAACCAAGCCAGTAGGCACCATTTAATTAAAATGACGTCAGCTCACACACATGAGCTCACACACACAGCTCTCCAGAGCACATGGTGCCCAGTGGTTCAGATATTGAGCAGAGATGAGCAGAGGTCAAACTTGCTGGACTCCATCCATTCATCCTCCTTGCTTTTCTTTCCTCTTGGTTTTAAGCAGGTCTTCACTTCAGACACCCTTCCTTTRTGCTTCTCCCAATGCCCTGAGCTCTCACCTACACCAAAAACCATCAGGCTACACCGTGAGCAGTGTATTCTACTTGCAGCATTTCCAGTTCCTCTCAATCCTGTTCTACCCTTTCAGGACTTTGAAGCATGTCCCAGCTGAGAAGGAATGGAGAGGGCATAGCAGCAGGGGAAACTTTATGCCCACTTGGAATGTCAACAAAGTCTCCCTTGGACCTTGAGTAGGAAAAAAACTACACAGTGGAAGGTGGGATGCTGCTTTTGCAAGATCACTCAGCCTCTCAGTCTGAGCAGACCACAGGCAACAGGCATCTGGTTTTTCAGACGGCCAGTGGAGCATTTGCAGGTTCTCCTGCAGCTTACAGACACTGCTATGACAACCTGTACCATCTCCAGGTTCACTGCTGCCTTAGCTCAGTTATGGACTGGTGGTTGCATGGAAATATCTGTCAGGTGTGCACACATCACACTTCCAAAGCATCTRTGCAGAGCAGTGAGGAGTAGGTGACCAGTTTCAGCCAGGGCATGACCACAAAAGACCAAGTTCTCCAAAAAGACCAAGTTCTCCAGAAACACCACAGCCCAGATCCACAGCAGCAAATGTTCTCCCTGAAGTTCTCCAGTTCGCTTTGCACTAGGGATGCAAGGAATTGCAACTCAGGGAATTCAGTGGCTAAGGACGGTCCCATTCACTTCATTAGGATGCAGGATGCATCTGCTGACGTGTTCACAGCCCTGTGTGAGGTGAGAGACCCTGACCACAGGCTAAGCTACCCGCTGTGCTTCCCAGTACAGGCATGGAGGGCAACTTCCAGCTGAGAGGGCGAGGGCACCCACGCCCAGCACATCTGACCGGGTCCTGACTTGGCAGGGACAGGCCTGGGCTCCTTATCTGTAAGCTTCAAAAGAGTCCAAAAGATAAGGAGGGACCAGCTGCCCTGCAAGCACTATTAAAGCCTCTTCAAAACATCCGGGCCGGTGCTCCCAGACTTATCGATTGATAGCAATCAATTTCTGCTCACCAGCGGGATTTTGCAAGTGCCTGCTGCTCTCTGGAATGGGGCCATTAGCACCTACAGCCTCAAACTAACAGCCACTAATGAACATTTTGCCTATGCTAATAGCTGGACAAATGATAAACAGTGATTTCGCTATCATTGTTTATCAGGGTGAGCAACCCCTCTTGCCACAGCAAAGGAGTGAAGATACGGGGAGAGATGGTGCTGGCAGTCTGGGAAGTTGTCTATTTGGAGGAACTGGGAAGGAGCAGGTACCCAAGGAGATCAAGAAGAAGAGCCAGGGAAAAAATATTTTTATTACATGAAGGTAAATTACTAACATGGGAGTTGCCAAGACAAAAGGACTAGCTGAGCACAATCTATTGACCAAACCCAAGAAGAAATACATTTGCCCTATATTTGAATTTAAAAACCAGAGTATTTCCACCAGGACTGGAGAAGCACAGTTCCCAGGGAACCATATCCTCACACGTTCACTGATTTTGAGTAACAGCAGCAGTGCAATTTTCCCCAATTGCAACATTTCCCTCCCAAATGGATACTTTGATGTGTGGTACAAGGTGTGGGTTCACACTGCTGCTGCCTCCTCCTGGAGCCCCACCAGGGACAGGCTTCTCTCCCCTCCCGAGGCCACGCACCTGGTAAGAGTTAAACTTCACGGCTGGTTCCAGCTCCTGCTTTGTGGGTTTAATAAGCCCAGAGCTGTCGCAAGGGTGTTAAACTCCCACTCTTCCAGTTCAAAGGCAGCTTTGCAGAGCTGAGCAGTCTTAAAATGCGCAGCTTTTCAGAAGTGTGACCTTTTCACAAGGTTTCCAATTCAGTAAAGGTTYGTTTCCTCCCTCCTCAAGCACGTAACTAATGGTAATCATGAAACACCTCCTCCAACAGCAGCAGGCAGGCGGGCCAGGCTCCCCACCGGCCTCGAAATGTCATGACCAGGTGCCTTTGGTTATTGCGATGGTGCTTCTGCAAACGCTCAAGGGCACAGAAAGTCACTGCACCATCATCAGGCATCGAGCCCTTGCACACTGGGTCTTGCACACATCTGCTCAACACCTCCATCCTGCTGCTGTCCCGGCACAGGGAGCAGCCAGTGCAGGCAAGGAGGGCAGCAGGGCGATGGATCTGGACCCACCCCATTCCCCTGCACAACCCAGGACCGGTGCTGCCCCGGGCACACAACCCCATCCACCTGCAGCAGGAGGGGTCTCTCATTTTCAGAAAGCCGTTCAAATCCCTAACTGCCCTCCTCAATAAAATCCACACATATCTCTTTCCCGCAGATATTAACCTGAGAGACCTTTCCACCTCTCCTCAGTGCCAGACTGAGATCAAATCGACAGGTTTCACCAGCCACCTTTCTTCATTCTTACTCACCCTAGGGCTTATCCAGGCAAAAGGGTAAGAGGAGCATTTTTAGGTGTTTGCACCAATAAATCCTACAGAAAACCAGAGGGGACACCTTCCAGTGCACACCAGACAGATACCCCAGTCCTCAGCCCATGCCCACTGCCCAGCTCATGGCTCCTGCTCTTGCCCCTCTCCAACAAGACACTTGCAGCTCCACATGGCAATCCAAGAATAAAAGCAGCCACTGGCCAAACAAAGCAACACTTCACTTGATAGTATGGATTACATTGTCACCCAAAGGGGCTTCTCCATCCTAAATGCCTACAAACCTGCAAACCCCAAAAAGCCTTGGCACGAGGTGCTRCTCCTGGTTCCACCTGCACTGCCATGCCTCTCCTTCCACTCTAAAGAAAGCTAAACCCCTGTACACWACCTGCCTGGCCTCTTCTTCCTTCTCTGTTCACGCTGCCTGGAAACCTCTCCCCATTCCCACACAGACAGGGAGCTCTTGAGGGCAGCAGACAGGTTTGCCCACGTCTGGGAAGTGCCTCCACGTGCTAAGTATCAATGCATGAAACACAGAACCATTGTACTGCTCCATCAGACTCCCTTTCACACGTCATTTATTTCCCTGTAAATGAGCTCAACATTTCATATTTTGCCCCTTTTTTCCCTGTTTACACCACAGGAGTGAGGGAATGTGCTGGTGTTCTCTCCAAGGGAAGCAATCCAGCTCTCCAATCCCAATGGAGACTGCACTGCACACTCCCACCAAAACCGAATCCATCCCACAGTTTTGTTGCTATGCTACAACCAAGGACCTCATCTCCAGTTACACCCTTATTCCAGGGTGTCCAAGCCCTCACCACATCAGCAAATGACTGGATATGAGTTTCTTTGGAGGGGCTCTGTAGAAATATCCACACAGTCCCTACAGCTTGGGAGACTTACGTGACTTAAAATACCTGGGATTAGTAGTCTAAGGCAGGTCACACACTCTGCAGGGGGTAGTGCTACAGAAACCAGCSTCAAATCCAGGGCCAGTGAAGTCTGGTGCCAGTGAACTGCTAAAAGTCACCAGCACTGACGTGCCAGGTATTTCTGAGCTAACTGACTGGACATACTGCCTGTCCCAAAGTTTACAAACTCCTAATCCAAGGCACTGTCAATAACACAGCTGATGTTTGAAAGGAACACATTGTTTTTATGCTGACAAAGTTTCTCCAAATACAGGGCACAACATCACACGGACAAGTTCAGAGTTTGGGTTATGTGCTTCCCAGAAAAACTTTGGGCCAACCAAGGGGGAACTTCAGTCTTACACCAGATTCCATAAACCCGTCACACAGCTCCAAGGCAAGCTGTGGCTAACCTGCATTTTGGAGTTTCYCCTATCCACTGCATATTTACCACATGGGTTTGTTTGGATGTGTTTTGCTCACGACTTGCTCTTTGGAGCAACTCCAAATCTGCCTCCCTCTCAAGTTGTGCTGCAGTGTAGTCATTCAAACTGATTGCAAACATCAGAAGCGAGGGTTGATTTCTTCATGTGCACTAATTCTAGACTAGGTCACCAAAGTATTTTCATAGTTATGTCAGCACTGTCTAGACAAACCATTAAAAACAGGATGCAATGATCATCAGAAATGCAATGTCAAATTTGTGCCCAGAGATACTGTGGGAGCCACAGGGACAGAAGAAAGGCCAAACCTGTCCCATTCCCACAGGTTTGCCAGAGTTGGCTCAGTTGCCACTTTTTGGTTTAAGCGATCACCAGAGATCACCAGAGAAACACATATTTAACTGCAATTCAAAATAAATAAGCTGACATCAACAAGCGTGGAGAGCAGGAGGACTGAAGGACTCTCAGTGCAGTAACAAACCCATCCAAAACTGGCTCCTCTGTACTTTTGGATGCTCACACCTTGCTACCAGCACTGAACCCTCACCAAACCACATCAGCATCCTCAGGGCACCATGCAGAGCACCTTGTGCCACAGGTCCCAGCACGTACAGCAGGATTTGGCCGTGGKCACTCACCCTCACCAACCTCCACCAGGCTCCCTGCTCACCACCAAACCCACAGCCTCCGCACCCACGGAGAGCTTCTTGCTAACATCGAGCATCGGAACGGCTGCTTCCCGTTCCTTGCCACTTCTTGGCAGGGAACTCTTCCAAACTCCAAGAACATGAGCTGTAATCTTGGCAGAAAGGGACGTGCGTATAAAAATCACCACTCTGTCAAAACAGAAAAATAATGCAGGAGCTGATCTGTGCACATTAATCCGCTGCAGTCATGAGGAGACAATTTCCCTGGAGAAAGTCATACATTAAAAGGAAAAAAAAAGGGAAGAAAAAAAGATTAATGTGACTTTGAAATATCACAAGCACCGTTTATCTTCCTCCTACCACCACAGGTTTCTTGTCTATTTTTCTCTCTCTTCTTTTTTTTTTTTTTTTTTAATACAAAGAGCCTTAAAATTCCCTGTGAATATGGCCTTTCTGCCTCTGATGTGCAAACATAGGTGCATTACAGTATAGCAAAAATATAAATATAGTACGACCTGTTCTCTCGCTATACAATGTTAACATTTTTTTATTAATTCAATTTTTAAAAAACACTATTGCTTTTCAGTGGCATAACCTTCTAATTACGCTCAGAGTAGATTCATGCTCCTCAGAGCTGCTACTTATTCTTGCAACTCAGCCACGCACAAAGTTCAGCCCTTGGTACTTCTGTGTCAGCATGCAAGATGAATGCAAAACACTGCTCCCCAATATACATTTAGGCAGAGATAGAGAGCTCAGGCTGTGTCATGGGCATGACCAAAAATTCAAGAATGCATTCCTTTTCTAGGGCAGGACTAAAGGATTTTTCCMGCTAAGAAATAATAATAAATAAGGTTCAATCTATGTAACACAAAGACGACAGACATGCTTAAAACCGAGGTGAATTGCATGAACTCAGCCTTTGGCAATCCTGAAGCAAATGAGGACTCCATACCGTTTAGATTCTCATTTTCCCTTTACACATATCCCATAGATCATAAATACACATTAATAACTGTAACAGTCAAAGTTTACATTCGGCTGTAACATTTAGGATCAATACTCTTCAAATGACCTTTAGTAGTAATGAGCTGCCATAACACTGTCTTGAGGACATTAAATTTTTATTAGAAATACTTTACTACAAAGGTTCAAATCTGTCTCTATGCACTTGTGCACCCATAGAAAATATTCTCCTATTATATTTTTCCTTCACAAAAATAAAAAGCGGGTCTTCTAAGGTTTTTGAAAAAATGTGTAGTGTGGAGGCTTTAAATATTTCACATTGTCAGATGTGGGGGTTTTCTTTCCTTGTTGTTTTTTAATCAGAACCCATGAGCCAAGGGTTGGAAAATCAACCACTTTTCAAAGTGATAAATAGGAATTGTTCCCACGTGGTTCAAACTGGACAGGACTGAGCTCCTGATTACCATAAGCTCTCAATTCGATGGGGGTGGGGGAGGTGGGAGAAGCTGATGCTCCATCCGTGGAGGGGTGACCCAGAGCAGACCTGGGTAGCAGCCCTACAGATCACCCCCAGCTCCCCAGGGAAGCCATCCAGGGGCTCAGCTCTGCTTCTGCCTCTGGCTCATCAGGGTCCCGATGGGGATCTGCCATCAGAACAGATCCATCTCATCCAGCTCCGGCCAACTGAAAAGCAAAAAACTGAAAGAGGAGAGAAAGCATCTAGTCAAGATCCAGCCTCTCCTTTATTATTTCTTTTTAAAGACTAGTCGAGTTCAAAGTCAGATCATGTCCGCATTTCGCTGCMTATTTTAAAAATTACAAATAATTCACAGGATGGGGGCCTTGTAGCAATTTATTTCTTCACCTGCAGGTCCTGGACTGAAACTAGACAGAAATCYGATTTTGGCAGAACAATGAAACCGTGTGGATGGAGGTGAAGTCAAACAAAGGAGACACAGGGGAAAAGAAGAAAAATATTTCTCTGCATTGTTATTAGATGTCACCTCTAAGAGTTGCAAATTAAACACATTCAAGGCAGCACCATATACTGCAGTTAATGTCCTTTGAAGAACCTGCCTTGGCTCAGCACATCACCAGCACGCTACAAAGAGCCCAGACCTGGCAGGGAGGGCAGTGTGAGCACGTTCCCACATTTCATTGTAAATTCCTCAGGAGTCTTGACTCCTAAGAAATATTTTAATCTTACCTCTCCTGTTCACACTTCTCTTAGTCTAAAAAACAATTTTGCGATTTCCATGCTGTTTTCTAGACAGCAGTGATCACACTGGAGAGGGGGCAGCCCTGTAAAGCCACCAGAAGAAGGCAGAAAAGTTAACCAATATTTGCGCTCCCTAGCCCCGAGATTTTTAGGGAGACATTCTGAAACCACACTACGTATCTTTCCATGTCTTCCGAGAGGATCCTTCTTCCCGGCAGAGGCACCAGGAGAGCCAGCAGCAAGCCTKCAGTGCACACCCTGCCCACAGCACTCTCCTCCCCTCTCTCAGCAGAAGGCAAACCACATCCCCCACCCTCCCAAACCCCTTATCTGGGTCATGGCAGWGGCAGCCCCTCACCACAACCCCCATTTCTCCCTCAGCTCCTGCAGCGGCTCATTAGGGTGGAGAAAGGCTCCAGCGCATCATCTCTGCGGGCTTGTGGAGGGCTGATCCGCGACGGGTAATTCCCACTGCTTAATGACCTGAGACCAGYCGAGGCAGAGGCAAATGGGAAAGGGAATCTTCTCATTTGTTACCCATCCCCACATCCCGATAAAAAGAATGATTACACTTTTAAGTTCGAACAATTCCCTGCAGTTGTAGCCATGTCATATCTAGATTGTCTAATTTACATGCATATTCATAATCCCTGTGTATTTAATTAAATTCTTCAATCCCTGGAGTGTCTTTCCTAAACAATAGTAATTTATCTTGCACAGATAAGGGTGCCCTCGATTWATTCCTCTCTGTAGCTACCAGCATTTCCTTCTGATCAAGGCTAGGAAGCAAACTTAAACAGAAGGAATCTTTAAATATATTTAAATTGCAAGATTAGGCTGCTTCTCTTTCTTKCTCTTTCACCCCAAGTTACCCTTCTAAAGAATAAACACTTTCTCCTGAGCCCCAAAGAAAACCTTTCACCCAACCTCCTGACGTCAGCTGCATGCTCCATATACAGTAATGCTGCCCAAARCCCACAAGGCAAAGAGATCTCACAKRTTTGGTGTCAGGAGCTACCGAGCGGCRGCACTTTCATCCAAAGCAGTCCATGGGACATCCTCTAGATGCACCTTCCACCACCTTCTACCAATTCCACTGTAGCTCACAGCAAACAAGCTACACATTACAAAGTTGCAACCAGGAGGCTGAAGGCTTCTTCKTCTCTCCAACAAACACCCCTGCACTAGGGGCAATTCTTCCACAGATAACCTTGGGCATCTCAGAGAGGGCCAAACATGCAGCAGACACCCCAAGATGAGGCAGCCCTTCAGAGAGCTGCAGCTGCTTCCAGACTGCCAACCCTGTTCAAATATTAGCACAGGGAATTTAACTTGTCCTACAATTAGAGAAGAGCTAAAATATTTAGCGAAGTCAAACCGACAAGAGGATAGTGATGAGAAAGGAAAAGAATAGAGTCTGGTGCTACTGCACATTTTTTGACAACGCATTCCTCACACCCTGTTAAATCCACAGCTCGCAATAGCTTTGCTTCCTCTCCCAAACCTCAGCCTGCAGATGTGGGATGGCACTCAAGTGGGGTGAAGAAGTGCTGGTCTCTCCAAAAGCCTCTTTAGCCGCACCAGTGCTGCATCACTGCTGCCTCCAGAGCAGTGCCAGCGGTCCCTGCCACGCAGGGCCATCCTGAYGCCCACAGCAGGGATCCTACACCCTGAGGACACTCATGGATAATCCCAGTGCTGCAGGAGATGTGGGGCCAGGACTGCTGTCACAAACCATCTCCTTCTCCATCCACATCGCAGCCGAGGGCCAGGGCAGCCCTTTGGCTGGAGAGACTGCTCACACCAGGGAAGCAACCCTCTGCTCCAGCCCTGCATCTTAATCTCCTCCCCAAGCATCTGCTGCTGACCACTGCCAGACACAGGGGAACCCACACGCTCTGTTCCCAACCAAGCCCTCGAAGCCTTTAGAGATGCTGTTACTATTTATGAAAATAGGGTCAGGATCCTGCTGTCACAGCTCCTTCCTGAGCTGCAGCGTCACCCGTGCTGTTGAGGCAGCTCTGGGAAAGCCCTCAGGAATGTGACCACTGGGACTCAGTGATGGACAGGCTCTGAGTCTCACTAACACAGCTCTGGAGTAAATCCAACCTCCCCCCACTGGCTATCCCTGTGCCCATCTTCCTGGGCAGCTTGACCTTCTAGTTTCACACACACCACAGCCACCAGGTCATCCTCTGGGCCACCCCCAGAGCCACCAGCCCCCTACATCACTGTGCCACCACACCACAGCCATGGCTGCATGACCGCAGCCCCACACAGCCATGTCTGGCTGACACCACAGCCCCCACCTCTACAGTGCGGTGTTTCTCCCTCATTCAACAACAGAAGAAGCAATGGACAAGGAGGGCAGTGGTCTCCTTCATTGCTGGAACTGGAGCTGGCACTGTCCTGAAGAGGAAGGGGCTCGTGCAGCCAGGCTGCCCCACCAGTGCTGGGCTCCCAGCAGAGCCCCGGGGACAGCGAGCCCCCTCACCCACAATGCAGAGCCTGCCCAAAAGACATCCTGCCATTGCCAAATCCTCTTCCCCAGGAATTCATAACTGGATTCAGACATTCCCAGCCTGTTACTTATTTCAATGCTTTCAGCTCTCTGGAGTATAGGGACATCCTGTCTTAAACCTGCTGAGCCTCACGCCAAAAGGACATCTGCTTGGAAGGCGGCTCCTCTGGCTGACCCAGCCCTGGAGGGCTGCCTTYCCGTCTCAGCAAGATCCCAAACATACCCTTGCACCCACAAAGCAGACCCAGCTCACAGCAGAGCCAGRAGCACAAAAAGTTGCTTAGGCAAACCACAGCTCCCATTCCCACTTCAGAAGCATTGCAAGATTTTTAGGCCTTGGAAACATTTTCTTCCTACTCAGGGCATTTTTAGGTTAATGGTTCATCAAACCTCACAGCCCAGGAAACCTTGGTGTGGCCTACCTCTGTGTGGGTGTGGGAATGGGTGGGGGGAAAAAACCCTTTTGGGCATCAGGCCTTCCCACAGCCTTTGCATACAGGCTCTGGGCTGAGCTGGGAACCACCAGAAACAAGCCAAAAACCAGGCAGGGTAGGCAAGGGAAAACCACCAYTGCCCTATGCCTTGTTCAGATACAGGGAATGCATCATTCGTGGAAAGCATCAATCCCCATTAAGTCATCCTTCCACATCCCTCTTTTCTATAGGGAAAGTTGAGAAGCTGAGCCATGACTAGAAACCACTACCCATTCATCTTTATCCTGTCTAGTTTTAATAAGCTTTTATGATTTTTCAGAGCCTAAGTCACAGCAAAKTTTTATCACAGCACAGACAGAAAGGTAACAGAGCAAAATATCCCTCTGCACCCTTTCCCAGCAAGTACAGCACCAATTGTAAAAYATCTCCAGTTCCCTTCTGCCCCTGAGATACCCCAGAGGGAAGGCAGCCCATCATGAGCCACTGGCAAGTAACCTCCAGCCTAAACAAAGCACAGTGCATGGGAACCTTTCAAACCATGTCACCTCAACGAATCTTAGAGATAATGGATGCTTGAGCTGTATGAGGACTGTGACTCAAAGAGGACAGTGATGCACCTGAAAATACTCTTTCCACATGCCCCCAATAATGTGGTCAGGCCAAAATCAGCAGCCTCATAAACCACAGAACATATTCCTCAATCCTGAAAAAGCTGGCTGCTATCAAACACTCCTGAGGAGGGCTAGCCAAAGAACCTGAATTTTAGGTAGTGGGATGGGGTCCCTTGAAACTAAAGCAGACTGAGTCAAACTCAAAAAAAGTAAGAGATTAAGAGAGCTCCAGGAAGGAGAGACAATTTACATTTCYGTGTCATCCAGGAGGTTCAGGGAAAGAACATGGCTAAGCCCTACTCTGYCTGGTTTCAGAGAGCATAGCTTAAAAGCACTCTAAACTCCACTGCTCGTTCTCGGTCACCCTCACAAGCACTTGCTTTGTGCCTGCTGGTGGTGAGTAATATTTTCCGCAGAGGCAGCGAGTGAGCAGAAGCAGCACACCAGAAGCCACCCGAGTTCACCATCATGCTTTGCCACACACCAGCTGCAGTTCCTCTCCACCAAAACATGCTGGAGCTTTTAAGGTCTGACCTCATAATGAGCCAAAGGGGCAGAAGAGCACACTCCCATTCAGCACCTCTCCTAGAAGGCATCTGCTTAAAACAGACACTCCTTCCCTCGTTCATTTTCCAGTCTCCACAAGTCATCTCCCAATGCAACAGGAGGCCAATCAAGGTCAAGCAGAAGCCACCACAAGAGGAGGTGGCTGGGGACAGCACCGGCATTGGAGCCCTCTGAGTGCACTCAGAGCATCTGTCAGTGGTGCCAGTTAACCTCAAAGACAGACAACCTGCTGAGACTCTCAGTTTCTCAGCTGAAATCTTCAGAGAGCTCAGCTGCCCTCAACAACTTCCCAAAACACCATGACAACATTTCCAAGTGGAGTTTACAGCCTGATTTTTCAACTTTCAGGCCAGAAGCCCCTTGTTTTAGCAAGTACATCAAATATGGCAAGTTCACATCTTACAGATCAAATAAGACAGATCAAATAAGGAGTCTCTCCTTAAAAAAGGAGAGACTCAAGACAGAAAAGATACTTCCCAACAGGAAAAAAAAAAAGAAAAAACTTTTGCCTCAAACGTACCAGACACAGGGGACAAATTAAAAAGGGAAACCATAAAATGCTTGCCCAGCTCCTTTTTTTAATCCTTACATCTGCTGCCTTACAGTAAAGTTCCATCTACTGTGTATAATTAGATGTATGTTCCATGATTCTATTCCATACAGATTTGAGACTTATTTGTACATTTTTTAACTCCAAAGAAGTTTTAACTGGACCAAAAGCTGCAGTTAGAGCATTGCCTCACTCCAAGCTTTCAGAAGTGCTGCAATGTCAACAGGTCAAAGTTTCAGCCCATGGTCTGCAGACTTTTGCAAGGCAGAAGGAACACACCAGCTTAGTGCTGCTCACCTTCAGCTCCAGGAACATTTAAAGGCTACATAGCATCCTCTAACAACTCTCCAAATCCCACATTCAGRACCATGTTACACCATAGTGAGCTCCGGGCAAAGCCCAGTAGGCTTCCCAGAACAGCCCTGTGCTCATCCTGAACTAACTGCAAAACACAAACCAGCCTTTTGTTGTTTGCTGGGACAAGATGAAGCTTGGTTGGGTTTTCTTCATCAGTTAAAGGGGTGATTTCCTTAGGGAAACAAGAAAGAGAGACAGAAGGTCACTAATTCCAGTGTCAAAAATTCAGGAGGCCGAAGAGATACTGGTGCTGACCTTAAGAAACTCCAAGAGCAGCAGRTCCAGGAGATGAACATGACCCAGATACCCAAGAGCCAGACAACAACATGAGTGGGAGAAAGTGATGGAGAGACCAAGCAACAGGGATGCTCTCAATTTCCAACCACTGCCCTACACAAATTGTTTTGGCATAAAAGAGATCTCAATTTGATCCCYCCCCACTTTGTAATTAAGCACATAAAATGTGCACAAGGATGGAAGAAAACTGTCTCCACTTGTAAGGGAAGGACCAACCATCCCATGCTTTACTGAGGCAGGGAATAGAGCATTGCCACTGCAAAGCACCCAAACGTACACCCCATTCTGCTTAGGATCAAGCAGATCCTAAGCTTAGGATCAAGTGCTGTGGGCACTCCTGGGAGAAGCTGATCTGCCAGTGTCTCCACCAACCATGAGGAAAATCAAGGAGATAAGCAATGCTAGACATCCACCAGCCGAGAGCTAAGAGGATGAAGCATTTCTCTGGAAACAATCGGGTTCTCTAATAACAGGGCTGCAGCAGCGGCGTGAAAGGGAGGGAGGAGGAGCAGGCGGGGAGAAAGGGACTAGCTGGATATTTATCCCATCCTCATCTTTGTGTTATCAGTACCCCGGTATCAGCATTGTTCAAAATGGCTGCTTAGATGGTTGCCAGCAGCAACAACAGAATCGGTCCATCTGCTGGCATTCTCCTTAATCTATCTCAAACACTCGTCTTCTTTTTAAATGCACGCAGGGGAAAGAAGGGGGAAAAAAAAGTCTGCCTTGTACAAAGAAACAGAATCCTCCTATAACAGAGCCTTTTAACTAGATTTTATGCCACCCCTGTTTCCAGGACACACAGACAAAAGTTAATTTTCCGATAAAAGAACCAGTGTAAGGTGCTTTTTTGTTATGAGATCAGAAAGCAAATGGAATTTGAATTGTCTGCAGTGGCATGTATCTGACAAAGATTAATTTAAACAGATATTGTCTCTGAAACCAAAGTCCATTGAGCGGCTTCACAGCCTATCAACCATGCGAAAGCAGCTCCTTAGCAGCACTGCTGACTCCACCACTTTCTTTAAAAATGGCTTAACCTATTTCTTGTAAGATAAAAGGTCATATATAGTTCTATTTTACAAACCCATAATAGCCAAAGCCACACCAAGCGAGGACAATCGGGAGAAAATAATAACGGGGGGGGGATTTCCTCCCCCTTCACAGACAGATGCTCAACACTTGCTGGGTATTTCTCAAAGCACGCTGGTAGCGAGCGTCTGCAGCGCCACCGAAATGTTTCGACACCCTCAGAACAGAATAAAAACCACGGGGCCTCTGCAGGTCGCCAGTGCAGGATGCAGGAGCCCATCCTGGGGTGGAGACGCTGCAGCAGGACAGCCCACCACCAACAGCACTTGGGCTGGGATATAAAGCCACCAGGCTGCAGGGACAAGGACAGAGGTCCCAGCTCCCTTGGTCACTGGGCCAAGCAGGCAGGGACAGGCAGAAGGGGTGACCCACTGCTCCCTGGGTGCTCACTCAGCCCCCAGCCCCTCTCTGAACACTGGGGYATTATTTCTCCTTTTAATCACAAGAAACAGATCTGTGCATGCCATCAGCGGGCTGTGCGGATGGAGACAGCTGCTCAGACTTCAATGGGACACACACACACACACACATAGAGGGGAAAAAAAGCTGCAGAAATCCAAATCCTGCAATTTCTTCCCTTTTTATTTCCAGTTTATACAGAGCACCGCAGGGAAAATGCTACCAGACAGTTTCAGAGCATTTGATATAGCAACGACCCAGCTTTGGGAAAAGAACGAAGGAGAAGCAAAATAAAAGATGACAGCCAAAAGCACTTTTAATATAGTTTCAGTACTTTCAAGAGAAAGCTTCTGTACACAGAGCAGCCAATGAACTGTTACCAAAATAAACACAACTGGCTTAAAAAAAAAATTAAAAATGTCTTTCTGATGATAAAGAAAATCAAAAGAGATGAGAACTAGTGAGTGAGACAGAAAATGCATTTATTTTTCATCCTCCAGACACACTTCTTTTAATTTGGCATCTGAAGCCATTGTAGTTCATTAATGGAAATTTTATTTATCTCGAGAACCRTTTGTTGCTTTGCCACTCCTTTGACAGGGCACTCATCTTCATCAAGGCACAGCACAAACCATCTCCTGCCATCCCAGCCTTTAAACACCACATAGCACCATTAACAAGAAATGGCTGTGCTTGTGTCCCAAGCAGTCACCCAGATGGTGGTATCAGTCACAGGACAGAGGCCAGGGCTGCTGGTCAGCATCCAGAACGGGGGCACAGCCTGCCCTGACCTCGCCAAGGTCCCAGACACTGAGCCTCAGGCGTTCCCACGGGGAATCCTCCCGTGCCGGCAGCTGCGGGCACGGGCATCGTCTCCAGGTGCAAGGACAGCAGCCAGGCAGATACCACGCCGCATCCTGCTGAGCGAACCTCAATAATGATTAGCGGCCCCGGTCAAACGAGCTGGGTGGTGAAGGTGCAGGCAGCTCATTATGGGCATCAGCGACAAGCRGGGCATGGCAAGGGGGACACAGACCCCCCTGTCCCATTTTAACCCGGGCCGACAGCAGCAGGACGTTTGCAGTCAACAAGCTGGACCAATATATCTGTATGCAAACCTTCCAAACTGGCATCCCAGCAGATCTGCTTCCTAAGCACATTCGTGTCTTTGTTTTTAATGAGAAAGAAAAAAAAAAAAAGAGAAGAAAAATCCCTGGCAACACGCACCTACAATGCGACAAGTAAAAGCCCAGGGTTTTATTAATTTGTGCATTACTTTAAATGCACCATTTTACAAGGACTAACCCCAATCCTGCACAAAATCCTAAGCCGTAAGCTTGAGACAAAAAAGCAAATGCTCTTAAAGCACAGCACTAGAAAATCCATTTGGAAAGAAATGTGGTGGTGTCRTGCACAGGTGAATCCTCAGCATTTAATAAAACACACCCACTGCACCGATCAAGTGGAATCTATTAATATTTAAACATCAGGATTAAAAGGGGGAAAAAAAAACGAAGCCTTTGAAAAATTGAATTTTATTTCTGGGACATTATACTGTAAAACCATGAAGATGTTTTCCTCCCCACATCCCCCAGGAAGGGGTTTTGAAGCACTTGTGTCTCTCTGTGAGATGTCATCAGGACCCTTCCCAACTTCTGTTGCAAAGGCACAAAGGAACTTGGGAATCAAGCCCATCTATCAAACCCTTGTGAATACAGGTGAAAAGTGAAATAGTCTCAGTGCTTCTCTTCTGAGCAGGGAGGACAGCACCTCCAGGGCCTTGGCAGCACTGTGGGCACAGGGAGAGCTCCCCACCACCACCCCACATCCTGGCTCCAGAACCTGGATTCRTCCTATTGCATTTATTAGCACAGCCAAGGGTTGGTGTCTTTGAGTTTTTGTTTTCATCGGGAAACAGATCAATTTCTATTGATGCTGATGCAGGAGAAAGGCAAGGCTCAGCAGAGGCAGGAACCAGTTACCCAAGGAGTCACTTTCCTCCCTTCCTCTCATCCSCAAAAGTCCAGGATTATGACAATTCTATGACACAACCTCTTCAAGACAACATGAAACATACAGCAGGACAAACATACAGCATAACACAAGTTCATTTTTAACATCCTCAAGACATTCCACACCTCCTTGCAAAATAAAGTCACCAGCACCAGCCACGGATGGGGAGATCGATGGAGAAGCACAGGTTCAACCATCACCTGCCKCCTGCTAAGCAAAGACAGGAGGTGATTCCAGCACCCACCTGCCCAGGTGTCCCACTGMCCCACCAGCAGAAACAAGCCCTGCAAAGCAAATGTTCCTTCCCCAGCACCTCACCCAGGATGCTACACGAGTTGGGCTCCTCAGAGAGCAGCCAGAGGAACAAAGGCAAAGCCTCACACCCCTGGGAGAAACAGCACAACCCTTCCATCTCCAGAAGAAAACTGATCTGCTTCAAGCACAAAGTAGCACTATGCAGCAACAAGCCTTGGCCTCACACTGAAAATCCCCAGGCTTGGCTGCCTTGAGAGGGTGACAAGATGCTGCTGCTGCTCCCCAARAAAAAGCCATGCCCAGCTCCTCGCCCGCATGAGCTGCTCCAGCTTCAACAACAGCAGGGGAAAAAGCAGCATCACTACTAAACACAGAGTTGTCCATGTCACTTAAATGCAAAACCTCTGAAAAATAAATGCAAACACAAGGTTGGCCATGCCATTCATCTGAGCTAACCCCAAAGGGGAGCAGGTGTCCCATTGGGAAAGGAAAGCARGACAACTCCAGAACCACCAATGACTCATCTCCCCCATGGACGAGGTCCTTCTCCAGGGTGAGGTTCCAATATATGCCAAGGAAATACACAAGCCCACAAAGGCTTCCATTCTAATATTACCAAGACTATTTTTTAAACTTTCTTTTTTTCAAAGAAAATTAAAAGCTGACACACCACAAGACAATTCACAGCTGAATGTGACTTTAGAGCTATCAGACAGACAAGCTCATTTAAGTTTTCCAGAAGTCCTATCTGAGGTTTGAGGGACTAATCATAAAACATCTAACATCAAAGAGAGCGTCAAATAACAGCAAAGCACATTCCCTCACACAAAGCTTCAAAAACAAAGCAAGCAGGCACATGTGGTTTATGTTATTGCAGTTTTAGCACAGTTAAATATTTCCTAAAATATTCCCTCTAGATGTGAGCAAAATTAAAATCTGCTGTGAATGACACGCGAATGGAAGCTGAGAAAGGCAGCGTCTCACCTGGGCTAAGCTTTATAAAACACAGGTGAGCTGAGAACAAAGTCCTAGTGCCAGCTCAAGCCAGAAACTAGGACTTGTCATACTCTGAAAAATGTTTCAAAACTATTTATTCTTAAAGCCAAAACTAAATATTTTATTTCTTGTGCTTYATTTTTCAGGTCTCTGTCCTCTAAGTTAGTATCATTTAATTAACCACCTAGTTCAAAAGACATCCCAGCCTCAGAGGATCTGTTTATACTCTTCAAAAGAAACTTAAAAGCCAATAAATAAATCTGCTTAAAATAAAAGGTTAAAATTCCAGCTGTCATCCCAGCTYTCCCTGTACTACCAGCAAGAAACTCTGGTGGTTTTCATCATCTKCTATTTCAGTTTCTGTAATACAGTCTAGAACTGGCTCAAGAAATATCTCACCTATGAGGGAGCAGCAATAAACAAATCGTAAGTTCCAATGCCTAATGATACTTTGTTTTAATTTTATATGTTAAGAAAAACATAATTAGAAACTAAAGAGCTTAATGTATATTTAAAATGTACAAGAGTTTCCCTCATGATAGGGCTAATGAACCTCTGCCAGCTCCTTTTATGTGGTTTAAAATATTGTAATACATAGGGCAGGATCAAGTAATCTACCTGTAAAGAAAAACAAAGTAAAAGTTAAATGGCAAATTGGATACATGTTGTACAACAAGCATCCCACACAAAAACTAAGAGGATAGAGAAAAATTAAACTCCCTTAGCAGGACTCTGACACAGGACACCAAGATTTAACCTGAAAAAACCTTTCACATCCCATGRCGCTCCTTCCAAACCTGCTCCCACCGGATACAGCTTTAAACCCAGACCCAGGAGGAGACCAATCTTTACACAAAACAAAGGCAACCACAATTCGCCCTAGAGAGCCCCATCAAAGTGTTTTCCCCAAAATAAACAGCTCTATAAAGCAACACACCACTGGATATAAATTTAGATTCTGCTCCATACCACGTCACAGGGGCAGGAAACCAAATGATTGCCTAAAAGCAAGCATTTTTAGGGGAGAAGAAAAAAGGAAGCTTAAAACCTAAAAATAGTTTGGAAAAAAAAAAAAGCTAGAAGTGGTTTCAACCACACTGGAACCCATCGGTATTTTTTACCTCTGAAGCTACACTTCAAGAGGCATCATTACAAACACACACCAACATAAGCTGAAAGCTGAAGCATAATAAAAAACTTCCAAATCTGAACTCCTCCAATTAAAATGCATTTACAGGTATCATTTACAGRTATCAGGTCTTGCTTAACCTCTGCCCAGTCAGAAGGCAGGGTTAGAAAATCCCCAGCATGTCCAGCATAGACACCAGACTAGGAAACATCAGAAGGTACCCATGATTGAACTGCAAAGCATCAGATAAAATATCCAGAATTAATTCCAGGTTTGAAAAAAAACAGGCTCCCTTTAAGTGTTTACAAAGCCAGGGCATTTTAAAGCCCTGTTTCATTGTTGTTCTAACAGCAAAAGTAAATTCTGCCTATGTACTTATGGCTGGACCGCATACCTTCCCATCAGGGCACAAAGGCTTATCTGCGGGTAAGGAGCACATACCGTGTAGGTTCCTAAGTGGCTGGTTACAACCCAAAGAACAACACAAAGCTCGATGCTTCCTCTAGTAAGTAATTGTAAAACCAATGAAAAAGGAGAATTCCCCCCTAAAATTACCCAGGACACTTGCCCACCCATTGGCAGCCRAGACGACTTGAGGGTGAACTGTATTATACCATACTAGGGAGCGCAGGCGAGAAACATGAATTTGTTCTGCCAGATCACAGCTTACTGTCAAAATCCACCAAAGATCTTTTCTCTCTCCAAAAACCCAAGAGATAATGGTGTAAAAACTTTTGTTCATAAATATTTATGCAAGTGAACTTGTTAAAAATTAACCGCTGTCGTTAAAGGTTTTGTATCCTTTAGGATTCCCGGCATGCAGTGCAGTTGCATGCTTTATATTAAGCCTGGCATTTCTGCATTCCTTTCCTGCATGCTTTTGTCATTTGTCTAAAAATTAAAAGAAAAAAAACCCACACACCACACACACACAAAGACGGGATCTGTACACATAATAATAAAGCAGTTTTTAAGAAGACAAAGATGCCTGTGTTCAACATCCAAGATCTTTCTTTGAGCAGGGGAAAAAAAAATCAATTTAATGACTCCAGTGAGATCAGGGTTTAAGCCTCGTTTAAGTTTTA
This sequence comes from Malurus melanocephalus, assembly GCF_030028575.1. Lineage (NCBI taxonomy): Eukaryota > Metazoa > Chordata > Aves > Passeriformes > Maluridae > Malurus > Malurus melanocephalus. The sequence goes on along the minus strand of NW_026623260.1, from coordinate 1,652,512 downwards.
CTAAGCATGAAGGAATTATTGGTTGATAATGTGGAATATGTTTTTTTCAGATCTGCCAGCTTTGTAAGCACGAAGGAGCCAGAGCCTGAAGCACTTTGTCCCCATGAGCACAACACTCACYCCTCCACACCATCTTCCATCGCCAGAAGGTCATTCCTCCTGGATTTTGTCTTTCAATTTTTCAAAAGGATTTTTCCAACCACACAGAGAAGGAATTTCACATCTGTACTATCCCTATTTTTTCACAGGTCTGAGTCAGAAACACAACTGTATAAACATCTGATCTTTATTAACAGCAAATCTCAACTGTGCAAACCTCAGGTCACAGTGCCGGGAGCTGGTGRTGTCCGTTAAAGGGATCCTTAGAGGGGAACAGTAGTTTTGATTTAGTGCTGGAGAGCATCAAGGAAGCCAGRGTTGGGGTTTTATTTTTTTCCAAGACATAATGGTTCCCAAGTTCCTATCTTAATTGCAAACACACACACACAGCCACAAAGTGTTTGTGTCTCTGGTGGCTGGAGCTCTTCCACCTCACCTTCCAAAGGCATCCACAGGATGGATGTGGAAAGTTGGCGGAGGACATCTCAGCTATGCCTCCTGTCTATAAACACACAGCCTTTTGTTTGATATAAATTTTCCTCCTGCAGCTCAGGGCTGCAAAGGACTGCTGTGATACRGCTGCTCCGGGGACAAAAACAGAGGTGTCTGACCCCACATCACCCACCAACTGCCGTGTGAAGAGGGGCCACACTACAGCCAAGACCCAAACCTGCCCCCGCCCYGGCTCCAAAGGCAAATTCCCATGGCGAGCATCCCGCGCGCCCCTTTCGGGCAGYGAGAACAGGAGATAAATCACCCACCGACTTTGCGGCGAGCGCTTCCAGAACGTGCTGCTTCATCTAAAAGGCTGACGGCTCGGAGGACAATGAGCGCAAGCTCTGATTTCAAAGCTGGGGAGATGGTTTAGACTTGTCAGGGGACATGAAACACCAGAGCCAGGACCATCCTCCCTGGATGCAGAGAGCGGCAGCAGGAAGTGCAAGCAGACGGGGCAGATGGGATGCTGGATACCAGCACTGGACATTGCTTTGGGATGGGAGTGCTCTGCTGCATGTCCCRCACACATCTGACCCCAGTGCTCACCCAGATCCTTCACAGAATTGGCTAAAGGCYCACCAAAGCCATGTTTCAAAGAAAAATAAATTTAAAAAAAACTCTTTTAAAAAGAAAATTCCTTTGTATAGAACCAGTCCTGGTTCCATAGTCCTGGGTTTAGGCAACCGTCACCTCTGTCTCCCACTCCCACACCAGCTGCTCCCTGCATCCACACCTTGGTGGGCAGGTGATTAAAATATCACCCTCAGCAAGCTATTATTTTCCCTCCCCCTAATTTTAAAGTTCCTGAAGAGCTACTCCTCTCCTTCTAAAAAAATTATTTGGTTTTGAGTTTCACAGTATTTTAAACAGAATAATTAATCATCTTAACGCAGCCCTTACAAAATATTAATTCACGCAAAAAAAAGGGTATAATCATATCCTCAGAGAAAAACCTTTTGTGCTTCAGGAATTTTCACTGCATGTCCTCGGAGGTGGGAGGAGAATTCTRCTGCTGCCTCCTATTCTCACATCTCAAATGGAAAATGTTTTGATAATGCTCTTCTGAATGTAAACTGTACCAAATGGGATTTTTATTATTTTTTTAAGCAGCTTTTTTTTCCCCAAAAGGAAGAACGGCTCTTTAAATAAACAGAGCGAACTACCCATTCCTTACAACAAAAACCACCCTCCCTTCACTCATTCACGCCATACCCTGGCACAAGATGAATTTACATTTCGCATTTGCAAAACAAATTCTCGCCTAATGTCATTTTAATGGGAACGCGCATTTCAATCCCTTCCAATAACAACGAGGAGCGGCTTATTTTATGCAAAACACCCCAATTTGTTTCTCTTTAAATATATTCGGATTTCAGAWGGGGACAGGGACTAGAAGGACAAGGGAAGAGGAACATTTCCTCTCCGGCAATCCCCCTTCGTCMGCGCACACAAAAGCCACCTGCCCATGGAGAGAAAACACGATGCCATTATTCCCACCATCATTCCCACGGCCCCTTCGAMACCGAACGAGCGTGAGAAGGCCGAGCGCATCCGTCCCCGACACGCGCATCACGCCAGGTCACCGCTGGTACCCGCGGGTCCACCCAACTTGTCACCCCCACCGCTCCCTTCGCTCCCCCCGAGCCGGCCCCGCCGGACGTGCCCGTGCAGGGGCTGGGAAGAGGAAAGCGGGGGCTGGTGCCACCCCCAGAGATGCTCCAAGCAGGGAAAGCCCCTGATGGAGAGGACAAAGAGGAACGCTCGGAGCTGYTGGAGAGATACATTATGCTTACAAGCCCGTCTCCCGGTGGAAGGGACAGTACCCCCCTGGGAGCGCGGGTGGGGATGCTCAGGGGTGAGAGCGACCGCGGCTGTGGGGTCGGGGGGGACGGCAGGGCTGCGTGCCCTCCATGCAACCCCCCCGACGGGTACTTGTAGGGGGGAAAAAGGGGTGGTCTTTATTTTCCCCCTCAGACTAGACGGACRGTGTCCAAGGTGCGGGCAGCTGCCGGTGACCCCCGGGCAGACGCACCCCCCGAGGCGGGGGGAGGTCACCCTCGYCCTCCCACCCCCTCAAACCCCAAGCCGGCATCTTCCCGTAGGAGCGCACGGCGGTCCCTGCCCCCGGGGCAGGATTTTCCTGTCAAACCACAACCGCGCCAGACAAAAGGCTTAAGTGCAGAAGGGGATGGCGGGG
>NW_026623260.1:1621183-1649103 GCF_030028575.1 Malurus melanocephalus | reverse complement strand
GGGGTGCACGGCCCCGGTGCCCCCCGCCGGGCAGGCCCGGGAGCACAAGCGCTTGGGGCCCGGGGCGCCGGCGGGCAGCGGCGGGCGGAGCAGCTCCTCTCCCTCTCCTCCCTCCGCCATGGCTGCGACCGACTGAGCCGGGCGAGGGGAGGAGAGACGCCGAGGAGGAGGAGGAGAGGGCGGGGACCGGGGGGGTGGTCCTGCCGGCCGGGAGCCGGCCCCGCCGGGGCGGGACGCTCCGCAGCCCCCCGCCCGCCCCCGCCGCCCGTCGGGGCACCGCCGCCTGTGGCACCTGCCCGGCTCCCGCCGTGGGGAGGGCATGACCCTGGGGACCGCCCGGTGTCCTCCTGGCCGTGTCCCYGTGATGCTGCGTTCCCCGTGTCCGGAGGGGAAAGCCCTGCGGGTCCACACGGTGTGGCGGGTGAGGGGCTGGCAGAGCCATTCGAGCGCCAGGAGCCTGCACTGAGCCAGCGGGACAAAGGGGTGCGGTGGCGCTGGAGGCGGCAGCGCTCCCCCGGGGGTGTCGGCGGCATCGGCACTTCTGCTGCTCCGCGGTGCCCGATTCCAGCGCCCAGTCTGACCCACAAATAGACACCCAGCCTCAGCCGTAAATCACCTACGGCTTTACATCGAGTAGCAGAGCAKACAGCAGCGCCCTGGCCTTCCACGGGCATCAGGGTTTGCTTTTTCTTTTAAAGCCCTGTAGTGAAGATGCTCGTCCGGCACATCACAGCAGGGTTCTCGGGTACAGGAACTGCCAGGTCCTTTACCACACACGGYCTTTGGGGGAGGACATGAAAAACATAGGTACTGCTGGCTCCCAGGAGCTCTGCTGCTCTCTCAGGTGGGATTGCATTAAAGGGACATATGAATACATTCAGCACACACTCCCTGAGTTGGCATCCCAAAATTCAAGGAGATGACTCCTCACCAGCCTYTGCTTTAAGCCAAGGGTGATGGCAGCACCCCCAGGACCAGAACAGYGCAGGGCTGATGGGGAGAGAACTGCTGCAACTGAAGTCCACTTCCCTGGGCCTCTACACCCTGCCAGGTATGATCACTTTGCTGCTGTGTCTAGGATGACACCATTCCAAGATTTTCCCCAGAAATTCCTGGTTTTGTGTCCTGTCTAAATTTAAGTGACAAACCTCTGAGGAAGAGCAGAGCTCACAGGTCTCAGAGTTCAGTTTTCTTGCTATTATTCTCAGTGCTTTGAGAATCCAAGACYGATTCCTTCCTATCTGCAGTTCAGTCACATCTAGACCATTACCGGTTACTCCCTTGTTGCAGAGATCTCCTATTTATTCTTACTGACAGAGCAGGAGTACATTTCCTGGAATAACAGGGCGATGCAATTAGGGAACAGGAAATAATTATATGTGCCTTTGCTCTGCCACGAGATACCTCCAAGCCCAAGGTCTCCTCCGCAGGACACAGAGGGAAGGAATCAGGTCTCAGGCAGGTGGTGAGAGCAGGCAGAGCTACTGCAATGAGAGATCTCCATTTTAGAGAGTAAGCCACAAGCTAATCGATGAAGGTCAGGAAGATGTTTTCCTTGAAGGCTGAGGTGTTCCTTGCTGCCATTGCTCTTGTTCAAAGTAATGAGTGCTAGCAGTGGCAGGGACTGGCCTGGGGCAGCAGCTGCACACAGATTTGTTTACACACAGATTTTCCCCAGGAGTCACATCCCCATTTCTTTAACRCTGAAAGCCATTTTGCTCTCTGTAAGGCTTTGTTGCGACAGGAAGCACTTGCCACAGGAGCMCGGCATTTTGCCCATCACCTCTGCTCAATGTTGTGGTGACAGGACCTGGGGTGACAAGTAGGGCTGTGTCCACCTCTGCCCCTCTCTGGCTGCACAGAGGGACCTCACAGAGCCCTCCCAAAGCACCATCCTGGCTCAAGGTGGGTCACATCTTCCTGGCAGAGAGCAGTCCAGCAGGATCTCAAGCTTTTCCAATGATGGAAGCTGCGGGCTCTGGTGTCACAGAGCTTCTGCGGGCACCCGCACCTCCCTGCAGCTGTCAGGGCTGCTCAGGCAGAGGGTGAGCCTGCATGAGAGCTGGGACACAGCACCCCGGCTTGTCTGGTCCCTCTGTCACCAGTCGCTGCCGAGCTCACCTAGTGACAACCTTGAGTGTCCTTACTTACGTCGTCCCCAGACAGTGCCAATAAAGAGGATTTTAGTCTTCAGCCCAAGCAGGGATGTTATTCATTCCCAATGAGCTGACTTTTCATTGCATAAAACATATAATCCAGACTCAAATCAAAGCAAGGTCGGTGCGGTGGCTGGCCAGCCTGTCTCTGGGGGGTTAGCATGTTATTTCAAAGACAAACCAATCTATTTTTCCTCTCCCTCTTCATTCTGAACATTTGTTGCTCCCCATTCCTCCCCATSTCTCCCTGTGCATTTCATTACTGCCTTGAATTTTGCAAGGGGGAGAGCGCTCCTCCTCCCAGCGAACATGGGCAGACCTCTTCTCCCTAGGGAAGGATGCAAAATGTCAGCCTCCCGCACAGCCCCTGATGCTGCTCATTCAGAGCCTGGAACCAGGTACATCAATAATTCACCGCACGCTTTCCTGAGCCCGGCCATTTGCTGAGCCTCTATCGCTGGCAGCCCTGGTTCCCCTCTTGGTTTCAAGGCTGTTTGGTCAGGGTCTGCTCATGCTGCAGCCCACCAACTCCAGCCCTTCTGGCYTGACCACTGCTGTTATCCACCAAGTGCTGATTTTTCCTGCTGATTTTCCTCATAGATCCAGTGTCCAGTAAGAGACAGAGATCATTGTCTTATGAAATATTTGGCCTTGCAAGCGAGAAGAGGAGCACCTTGGTTTGGTTGGCCACGGAGCTGAGCACTGTTTTTAGATTTTCCAGTGCCTAGTAAGGTCTCTGACAAAGCATAGACTWGAGTTGGAGCTTTTTGCCGTCAAACTGTTCAAATCCCCTGTGGATTCTCCACTGATTCATTAGCACTGAGTTATTGCTGTGCTCCTCTTCCAGCAGGGACTCTAATAAAGTGGCTTTTTGCTAGCCAGCCAGTTATTTTATGAAACTTTCCAGAACTGACAAGCTCAAAGACCTCCTTCAGGTGTGACTGCAATTGTCTGTGTACTCCAAAGAGAAATGCAAAGACTAAAAGTACTATCTCCCCTCTCCAAGCACGGGCTGAATTCCAAGATCAGGTGCAGAATGGCTGTTCTCACCCTCACAACGACCCACAAACAGCTCTGCTTGCCTGTGTGTCCCTCTGTTTGCCCCGGCTGGGATGGTGCAGACCCAGACTCCCCCTTTTACCCAGACAGAAAGTTCTGGCTGTCAGAAGCTGSTGTTCCCTCTCTCCCCCACACATGACATTACATCCCTGGCTTGCCAGGGCTGCSTTCCCCCAGTCCCTGTAAGATTAGCAAAGTGCTGAGCCTCCGTCTTGCCACAGAGATTTCAGCACCCTTCCAGCAAATGCATTTGCTGTGCAGGCAGCAATTAAGCACAGAGGAGCTTCTGGGCGAAGACCCTTGGCTTCCAGAAGGAGCAGCCACCTCTCCATGGAGTCTAAAAGCACAGAGTGCTCCAGAAAGTTACTCAGTCCCACACTGGAGAGACGTCCACCCCGGCCAGGCTGGCTGTCTCGRGGCTGAGCTCAGCAGAAAACAGCCCTCTTGGGCCACCCCCCCCCCCACACACACACCCCTTTCAGCCACGGAAGTTCCTTCCCCTTAATTAGGGATGCTAAAATAATGGGGAATAATTTTTCAGGCTACAAGAGTATGAATAAATGATGGAAAAGCAAGGGGTAAACAATGCTCCTGTTAGTCTTTAGCATCGGGTCTGCCCTGGCTTTGCAAAGTTAGTGGATCTCAGGGTCCAGCTGGATGGGAAGTCAGAGTCAGGCATTTTGGCAGCTCTTCCAAGATGTGATTCCTCAGTTGTCATGAGGGCCATTGCTGTCACATCTGCCATCATCCCAGGCTGCTCTCAGAATCAGGATTTGGGAACCCAGTATCACACCCAAGCTGCCTAGAGGAGACGTATATGGAGAGAGACAAATGGAAATGTATGTGGAGAGATGGCAAATCATCCTTACACAGCAAAAAAGGMTTATTGTGCTGTTGGCTTTTCTGGCAGGAGGGCAGGAGGGAAGCCTGAATTTTAGCAAAGCTCCTACAAATACAGGGACCAGCTCAGGATCCAGACTCAGCCCTGTGAAGAGGATTTGGGCTGGTGAGACTGGTGAGATATGTCTCTTCCAGAGTGTGGGCTGAGCTTTTTCTGCTCACACTGGGCACTTTCAAACCCTGATCTGCRCTGTAAATAACAGAACCAGCCTGTGCTGGATGGATGGACAAAAAGATGAGGTGAAGCCACAGAAAGCTGTGCAGGGGCAAAAGCCTTGGGGCTGRGGCTCCAGCTCTGCCTCCCCCAAATCACTCTGGACCCACCAGGAGGGAGGGAAAAAGCTGTGATGGGTCTCTTCTAGGTCATCAAATGGTCTGAAAGCCTTTGGAGGAAAGAGGTTATAAGGGGAAGCAATGAGAGAGGCAAACYTGTTGTAGGCAGCCTTGCTCAGAAGTCAGAGAAGGGACTGCTTTGGGGTGGCTCTGCTCTCCCTGTGCCAGCAGACAAAAGATGGGCCATGCCAAGCAACTGGGCTTTGAAAACCCAGAGATTGGACTTTGTCCTGCAGAAGAGCTTCAGTCTGGTCCCATGGTTGATACTGAAGAGGGAGATGGGGATGAATGTGGCCAAAATCTGACTCACTTCTGCAGCCCCTGCATCGCTTCCATCAGCCCATCTGCACCAGATGCCATGCAGGGACCACAAGTCACTGCTGCTGGCTCATCTCTGCTGCTGTTTCTCTGCTCTGTCCTTTCTCTCCTCTCTCCTTGGGCAGCACTACACTAAGATGAGTCTGGGCCTCTTCACCAGGGCCATCAGCATATTGGCCAAAACCACGGATGAACTCTCCAGCTCTTAACCCATAACTGGAGATAGAGGGCTGCCATCCCCAGGCAGCAGCAGCCACCCTGACCCCACAGAAGTCAGAGGGGCCTGGCTGGGCTGGACTTGGGGGACAGAAATGCAGCCGCCTGCATTTATTTTGCCTAACAACAGTGATCCCTCTGTATATTTTCATTCTGTTTTCCTAGGCTCAGCTGCCTCCTCAATGAAATGTTTCCAAAGCAGCCTGGCTTGGCAGCACGCCAACCCCGGCTGCCAGATGAATGGGCGGAGGAGGAGGGACCCATTCCTCTTCTTGACACAGCATCGCTGCACAAGAGGCCTCTGTTGACATTAGGACTGGCTGTTCCTCCCTTCCCGAGAGGATCTGCCTGGCCCTCGGCAGGAGCAGCACAYAGGGCCAAGGCTTCATGTGATGTGAAACTGGCATCTGTCCTCCTCCAGGGTGGTGGCACAGACATGGGTACCCGGGTACCATGGTGCACCCTCCTCCAAGGCACAGATAGCAGAGTACCGAGGAACAGCGATGCCAGGACCTGAAGCCAGCCCTTGTTTCTGGTCCTGGACACCCCAGCTGAGCCAGCMCCCAACAGGTGAGGATTCCTTGGAGCTCTCTGGCTCTGCTAACATCATCACTCTCCAAGACATCAGTGATGTAGGGACCCTGCTTGCTCCCTCAAAACACCTCTTCTCCACCACACCCAGAGCAAAGTTYTCCCTTAGCATCACAGGAGTATGGACACTGACACAGAATTTGCAGAGCTCCAGGTTTCTGGTGTCTTTCAGGGATTAATGATGTCACAGGGGCCCCAAAGTGTGGCATCCCAAAATCTTGTGTCTTTGGACTGTAATATAGGGAAGAGGATCAGTTTCACTCTAAACCCTTGCCACTACTCAGTCATGTAGGACTTCACCCAAACCATATCACATCTCTTTCCCACACCTCAATGTCTCTACTCAAAGCAAAATACCCACCCAGGCTTTCAGGGTCAGAAATTTGTCTGCTGGGAGGAAMCCAAAAGGTATCTGTTACACAGGACTACACAGCCAGTTCCAGGTGGGGTTCCTCTCTCTGMCATGGCTAATTGCATTCTGTGCAATTCTCTCAGTGAGACAATGTATGTATGTATGCCCCACTTATCACCTGTCACCTTCTTGACACGGACACCTTTGCACAAGGAAAGGATGTGGAATGTAACACAAATGCTGATAATGCATCAGAAAAGAAAGAAAGAGAAAATTTGTCACCATCCTTTCAATCTACATCTCGTCCCCTCACTGGCTCCTCTGGCATCTMCTGCTGGTGGCCAGCACCCAGCTAAGGCAAGCCAAGGACCAGAGGCTGGATCAGAGCAGAGCCCAGCAACACGCCACAGGAACAGTCTGCTCCTACAAGCTGTGGTGGGGAGAGGGCTCTGCCTGGATCTGGTGGAAAAGAGGCCAACCACACATCGATAAGATGAATTAGTTGTCTCAGCAGCACCAGCAAAATGAGCAAGAGGAGCCGAGCCCGTGAGGCCCGGCCTGCTTTGTTTCAATTACAGCAGCTGCCAGAAGAAAAAGATAACCTCAATATTGATGGCAGGAGCAGCAGACAGAGGTGCCCTTGCAGGCTACTGGGAGCAGGTAGAGGAGGAAGGGGGAGGAGAGATGGAGGAGGGGGAGCAGGGTCTCAGCCAGCATCCTGTGGGAGAGCCTGGCTGGTGAGAAAGACACATCTGATTCCATTGCTCTCATTCCCATGAGGAACAGCTCATTTTCACCCTGGTTCTTGTCCCAGTCGCTGTGCAGAGCATCCTCCAGCAGAGACAGGGGGGAGGGGYGGTGCAGAAACCCAGCAGAAGGACACAGCACCATGTAATGCTGAGCAGGAAAACATCTCTTTGCTCCCCACTCAGGCTGTGGGGCCTGGGGAAGTATTGAGTGGGGCTGTGCGGGATGATGGATGGAGCAAAGGGCAGAGATGACCTAGGGCACCTCAAGCTGCAGGGCACCCCCTGACTGACAGGGACACAGCAGACACAGCACCCAYCTGCCTGAGGGCTGGGGAGCCCCAYGGTGTGCCTGCAGTGAGGACTGGTCTGGGCATCAGGGACAAGATGCCCATGGTCACTTTGAGCTGCATGTGGAAGCAAGCAGCAGCTTGGGGCAGGCACACCAACCTCGCACCTACGAGCCAGGCACAGAGGTGCTGAGCCAAACATCCTGTAAGCAGTGCAGTGTTAATGTCCTGGGATCACATCCTAGAGGCAACCAGAAGGTAGGAAGAGATGGGGTCTGTTCARTCGTCAACCCCTTTACCTCCAGCTCCTGCTCAGGGGATGTAAGTGCTCACTCGCTGCTGCATTATGGGGTCTACATCCATCCCTGTGCCCAGAGCACAGGCCAGGGCTGGGCAAAACCCCAACCCTCTCGGGGTCCACCAGAGGCCAGACTGAGCAGTGGTCACTTCACAGAGGTTTTATTCGTACTCCGGATAACCACACTGCCCTCCCACCTCACTTCCCCCAGCAGGTACCCCAGGATCCTCACCCTGTCCCCCGCCTGCGCTCACTGGATACAGCCCCTGGGTCTCCAAGAGGGGACAAGGTCACCATCTTGCGGCCACCCACCACCACTGCACATACCCGTGTGCACGGTCTGGGGGGCGCCCAGGATCTGACAGCTCTGGGGGTACAGGCTTTGGACCATGGGAGCTGCGACATCCCACCTCAGTTCCCTGGGACCACGTCCTGCAGGGCACACGCGGTCCCTCCCCTCGCTCCCTGGCCAGGAAACCCAGGGATTCCAGGACACCCATGAATGTCAGGATGGGCAGAGGGTGCCGACAGTGCTGCTCTCATCCCAGCTCTGGCCCCTCCACTCCCGCCCTGCTGCTCTGTGCAGTGTCAGCCAGCAGTGACCAGGGACCTCCTGGTTTGCACGGCAGGCTTCATTGAGCACAGAAAGGYAGGCAGAGGCAGAGGAAGGCTCAGAACTGAGCCCTGGGGCTGAAAATGCAGCACTGAGCAGGGTCCAAGGGGAATTTCCATCCCGATCACAGCACAGGAGCGCAGCCCACATGGCGGATCCTGGAGGGAGTTGTTAAACCAGCACTGCTGGTGACCAGCAGCCCAAAGCAAGTCCTTCCATGCCTCTGTGAAGTGAGATAGGGTGGTCTTCACACTACTGGGTTCTGCAAGACTGCCCAGCCTGGCTTAGTGCTCATCCCCCTCTTTCTGCTTCTTCCCCTTGTGGTGGAGCTGGCCGTGGTCTCCGTGGTGGTGGTGGTGGGCATGGGTGACGGGCTTGTGGTCCTCACTCGGGTTTGTGTCTCTCTCGCTGTTGACCTCGTGATGGTGGTGAGGATGGAGGGGCTTGTGCTGGTGGATGGGGGTCTCTGACTCCATCCCCTCATGTTCAGGAAGTGAGCTCGGGGTTACAGGGCCCTCCATGGTACTGTTAGCCTGAGGGAAGTAACACAAGGGCTGGTGTGGTACATGAATGGCCACAGAGCACTGCAGAAAGCCTGGGAACACGGCTGGGAGCTGGGATGAAGGCAGACCAGCATCCATCACACAGAAAAACGAGTGTCAGAGCAAAGGCTCTCCAGCCCTGACCGAGGGCACAGGGAGGACAGGAGAGACTGGAGCACACAGGGCAGAAACCTCTACACCTGTGTCCCTTGGCTCAAGCTGTCTGTGGGCCAGAAAAGAGACTTAGCATTTCGTATTTCTGGATATATTTTTCTCCTGGGAAGTGACTAATCGCCTGCCAAGCTCAGAGCTACACCCTTTTCTTTGCTCTGAGCTTGCCACCTCTGCATCCACTGCCTGCCCCTTTCTTCTACCAGAACAGTCCTAGTTAGCATTCCCAGACCTGGGATATGACCCCTTTAGTCAATTCCTTTTCAACCGGAAAGCTCTGACCTATTTAAGTGCCCTTATTCCAGACCTTTCACCACCTTCCCTCTCAAACACAGCTGAGGGCAGCTGCCAGCCTGGAGCCGTCCCCAGCACGGAGATAAGATTATTTTTGCTGATGCGCTGTGCCGGAGGACAGAAGGGGTTTTGGCTCCAGAGAGCATTCCGGCTCTTACCTCCCGGGTGGTGTTGGGGTAGAGGGAGCAGTTGCCACAGAAGTCCTTGACGAGGCTGGAGCGGATGGCTGACTCCACATAGGGGAAGTGCAGGAAGCTGAAGGGCAGCTGGATGTGGAAAGCCAGGCGGCCGCACCTGAGGGGAGAAGTCAYGGCCTGGCTCAAGACGGGGCCTGGAGACACCCCAGCCCAGCCATCAGGGGAGATTTTGGCAGCTCATCAAACGCTCTGTAACGCCCAGAAAAGCCTCGGGCGAGTCGAGGGACACTCACCGGTCATAAACAAGGAAATCGTCCTTGTCACCCCCCAGGACCTGCCAGACGTCAGGGTCCTCCTGCTCGGGCTGGAAGACGGGGACGCCGGGCGGGGCATGGCGCTGCAGCTCCGGGAGCATGGCGCGGGACAGCGGCGCCTTCTCATTGACGATCATGTAGCGGACATCGGCCGTGCCCTGCCGGGCCAGCCGCTCCCGCAGGCCCCCGAGGCTGTGGGGACGAGGTGCTGGGAGGGGGTGCCGGGGCAGGGCCGCCCTACGCCCCCGAGCCGGCGGGGATTGCTGTGGGGAGGGGGCGCGGGGCTCACCTGTGGGCCTGCCTCAGGCAGAAYTGTCAGCTGGCCTTCAGCAGGGCCACCACCGTCACCTGCCCTGCCGCCCCCTCCATGGGGCTCGAGCCATTGATGGTCCATGCCGGTGCCTCCTGGCAGATCCGGCTGCTGTTGGCCAYCTCCTCAGAGGCCGAGGCCAGCCCCAGCCCCAGCCAGGTGGCCAGGGCCAGCATCAGCAGCCCCATCCTGGCCCCCGGCCCTGGCAGGGGAACAGGGGTATTATATATATATCTCCTTCCAGATCCACTGCAACCCTAAACTGCCTCCCTGCCCTCGGCTCCAGGACAGGCAAGGTGGGCATTGTTGAGCTGGTTCTGGTGCTGGGAGCCAGGACCCCCACCCCACAGGGCAAGGAGAGGGGGACGAGGTGGGGAATTGGACTGCCCAGCTCCTTGCTGCCGATTTTGTGGGCACCGACTGCCACAGCACCCCGTTCTCCCTCAGCAATGAACACCCACTCCACACATCAAGAGATGAAGGTGCTCCTCYTCCCATGGGCCTTCTCCACTTCTCTGATCCCACAAAACAAAACCAGCCCCACAGAGAGGTTTGTCCCGGCTCCAGAAGGGAGCAGGGATACAGCCCTCATGATCTCAGCCTCCAGCGAGCAGTCATTGGGACACAGATAGTTTCACCTTCAGGTCACCTTGAGAGTCCTTGATGCCCCATAAAGTGCTCTGGGGGTACCCAGAGCCTTTAAAACCTTTGCCTCCCAACATCTGTCTGAAGCCCCTTCCTCTCACAGCCCCCCAACCCTGCCAACCCCAGGATATTTGCCATTCCTCTAGTATCCAGCAAGTTTAATGGGCAGGGGGGAGGATGTGGGTCTGGGGGGGGAATGATCTGGGGAGGGAGCAGGGGGATGCAGGATGTGGTCAGGGTGGATGTGGCCCCAACCCCCAGYCCTCTCCCACGCGAGAACGAGCCCTCGATACCGCACTTCTCCTCGCTGCCGTCCTCCCTCGCTCCCGGTCCCAGCAGCTTTCAGCAACTTCCAGCTGGCCCTGGTCCCCYTTTTATCTCCTGTCCACTCTCCCCGCCCAGGAGGGAGGAGAAGAGTGGGGACTGCGCCCCGGCCACCACCGCCAGTCTCGAGGGGACAGCAACAAGGCAGGCACTGTCCCCCTCGGTGCCATGTGGCCTCGGTGCCCAAGCCGTGCCGGGGCAAAGCGGTGCCTGGTGCTGGGCTGACGCCAGAGGGTGATGGGCGATGCTGCAGGGAAGAGACACAGCCGCTCCAAACCATCTCCCAGGCACAGGAGGGCTGGGGGCATTGCCAAGGGCACTGCTTACACCCAAGGGTTGGAGGACTGTGACCTCAAACAGTGCCATCCATGCACAAGGTCCYACAGGAGCCACCAGTACAGCTTCTGCCACCCAAAAAGAGGGTGCCTCCCTCACACCCCGRGATGCTCAAACTCCCTGCCCTGTGGGGTGTCACCCTGAAGGCCATGTTGTTCTGCTGTGCCATGGCCCCACAGCAAACTCCCAGTGTCCGGTCCCACGCCTCTTGTCTGGCCCCACGCCTGTGGGGCTGTGRTGGTGTTGGTGCTCCCTTGGGAAATTACAGCAACCCTGGATTCCACCCCCCAACCAAACGAGCTCACCACTCTGGCAGCACAAGGACATCTCTGCAAATATTTGAGCAGTTTATTGTACCTGGGCTCTGTACAAAAACATGATAAGGCAGGGAAGGGCAGCAGCCAGTCACAGTGGGGGTAGAACATGATCCCAGACGCACACAGAGAGGGAATTCATCTGAAAACAGCAAGGAGAGTGAATCGCKGCTGAGGGGCTGGAGGGGCTAGAGGTATCCGCAAGGATGTGGGGCCATGGGTTGGACTGGATTGGCGAGCAGTCCCATCTCACGATCAACACCGGACCTGCCGCTGAGCTGTCATTCCCCACCCGCACGCTGCTCCCCCTGTCTCCACCCGGTACTCCGGACACCGTGAAGTGCCCAGCACTGGGCAGGGACACGTTTCCCCAGTTCACCTCCTGGGACTCGGSCTGGCAGGGAATGACCCAGCACAGACATGAGCTGGGTCCCAGGGAGCCCCAGCCGCAGCCTGGCTTCCCTCCTCCCTCGGCTCATCCTGCGGCTTTCAGCCTGGGSAGCTTTTCGTCCTGCAAACGCCGGGCTCGGTGCGAACTGCGGCACCGGCAGCGGGCGGCGCGTTCTCCGTGTGCCGGCCCCGCTGTGTCCGGGACGATCGCCCCGATCCCCCGCCGGGAGCGCTCCCGCAGCGCCCGGGCACCGGCGGCGCCGTGTCCATCCCGCCGTGCCTGGTGCATGCCGGGGAGGAGCGAATGAACCGCCCCCGGGCCGGCCCTGCCCGGCGTCCCCTTCGCCCGCAGCCTTGACCCCGGTGAGCCGCAGTCCGAGGGCACGGGGGTGGTGGGGCGGGCGGCGGGGAGCGGGGGTGGCGGGAGCGGAGCGGGGATCGTGCCGGTGCCGCGGTGCGCAGCGGGAAGCAGGGCCAGAGAGAAGGAGCGCCCGTCCCTGCCCATGTGCTCACCCGGGCCCCACGCGGTCCCTGCGCCCTGGGCAGGGGGAAAGAGCAGGGAGAGCTCGGTGTTCACAGCCCCTTCCAGGGAGCAGGTGAAAGGGACTATTTCAAAAGGTGTTTCAAAAGGCCCCCATCCCACTGTACCCCTGTGGGGTCTGGCCGGGGCAGCTCGTGCTTGCTATGGGGTCAGGAAGCTTCCGTGGGATGCTCTGGAGAGGTGATGCCGATTGGGGTTGCGGACACATCTTTTTTCCCCCTTGAACGTCACAGATATTTGGATGGGTGGGGAGGAAGGCCACTTTCCCGAAGTGTCCCTCCTCTGTGCCCCTAGGGCAAGGTCATTGCTCCCAGCCTGTTGCAGAGAGCATTGTGGCTCCACGCCATCCTTGCCAGAGGGGGGAAGGGCACTGTGTCATGACCCCACTGCTCCCCTCTATTCGTGGGACACCCCTGACAGGCACTGGGGCAGCACAGGAGCCCTTTAGCTATAACCAGTGTGTTGCTTCATGTTTACCAGTCCARCCTCCGTGTTCCTGGTACAGGACATTCCCACCACAACCCTTGTCCCCATAATCTTGCTTACACGTGCAGCACACGGGAATCCCTGCTGACCTCCCTGTGACACTCCCAAAGGACACGTGGCTCCAGAGGGGACTCACTGGGCTGCATCCAGGGCTCAGGGCTTCCTCCTGTGAATCTCCACGCATGGGGCAAGGCAGCAGAGTGGAGGGCTGGTGGGATGCCTGGGCCTCCTTGGGCAGCTCCCTGCAGCTGGTCCCAAAGGCCCTTTCACAGTGCAAATTGGCTCTTGAGACCCACTTATTTCAAATACACACCATTAAAAGGTGTGAGTTTACCCGCATTTGCATCTGTGCTTGCAAACACAAGTGGGCTCTGCATGAGGTGTGGGAACGGCCTCTTCCCAGGGCCAGCAGCTCCCCTGACCCCCTGCRTCCTCCCTGCAGCCTGCCCAGCCATGGCAGCCTCGCTGAGCCGCCCCTGCTTCATCTCCCTCCACCTGCCCTACAGGCAGGGCTGGGCCCAGCACTTGGCCAACACCTTTCGCTTCCAGCCAATGGCCGTGCGGGAGACGCTGCGTGTCCGGCAGCTGGCCTTGCGACGGGAATCAGCCACCTTCCTGGTCAACGAGCGCCTGGCACCTGCCAGCACCTCACCCTGTGATTTCCTCTATGACATAGACCCTCAGCCCACCTTGGGCACAGCCTCCAATGTCTGCTTTGAGGTGGATGATGTGCCGGGGCTCTGCAAGCGGCTGCAGAGCCAGGGATGCTCCTTGCTGGTGCCGCCCACTGAGCTGAGGGATGACGGTGGTTCTGTCACCTACGGGGTGGTGAGCTCTGTCGTGGGCAACATCTGCCACACCCTTTTGGACCGATCCTGTTACCRGGGACCCTTCCTGCCTGGCTTCCAGCCCATCCAAGGAGCCCCCTCAGCCACAGGGGATGGGATCAAGATCACACACTTTGACCACATCACATATGTCTGTCCCCGGGGTGGGGCCCGGGCTGCTCTGGACTGGTACCAACGCTGCTTCGGCTTCCACCGCTTCCTGCTGAACCCCCGGGAGAGGCCAGCCGAGGGGTATGTGCTGGAGGGGCAGGGGGTGGGCATGCTGCTCCTCGCACTGCAGAGTGCCCAGGGTACCCCAGCATATGGCTGCAAGCTGGTCTTCGCTGAATCCCTCTCCCACAACGGCMCCAACCAGGTCGACACATTCCTGGAGCAGCACGGCGGGGCTGGCATCCAGCACGTCGGCCTCTGCACCACCGACATCGTCAGCACGACCAGGGCTCTGCAGCGGCGGGGGGCACGGTTCTTCACACCCCCCACCACGTACTACAGCCATGGGGGCAAAGCRGAGGAGATCCGGGGGGCTGGGCAGGACCCCCACATGCTGGCAGAGCTTGGCATCCTCCTGGACACCACAGTGCCTGGGGACATGGGCCGGCCAGGTGCTGGTGCCACAGAGAGCCCATCTCAGGAATATTTGATGCAGATCTTCACTCATCCCCTCTTCTCGGAGGAGACCTTCTTCCTGGAGCTGATTGACCGTCGGGGAGCGCCCGGCTTTGGGGAAGGCAATATCCAGGCCCTKTGGAAAGCTGTGCAGGTCTATATGGACCGGCAGCAGTAGTGCAGCACTGCAGCACCCCTCCCTCAGCTCCCCATCCTCCTCGATCCAACCCCAGGGCAAGGAGCACAGAGATCCCAGAGSGGGGCCTGTGGCATGGCCCAGGTGGGCAGGGACCAAGGGAGCWCTCCAGGTCAATCCAGAACCAAGTCAGTGTGGGAGCAAGGGACTCAGGACTGAGTCCAGTGGGGCTCTGAGCATTCCCCAGGATGGAGGTGATTTCTCCCCTGCACTGGGTTCCCAGTGATTGACCACATGTGAAGAACTTTCTGCCTTAGTTTCATTTTAATTTATTGAGAYTTGAGCCTGCAGCATGGCCAAGAGCAGTGCTGGCACAGCAGCAGCCCCAGATGTAGAGGGAAGAGGGGCTGCCCGAGGATAGTGGATAATCCAGAGACCATGGACACAGCCACTCACTGGCATTTACCACCCAGGGCATGGCCAACCCTGGGGGGCAAGCGGTAGCCTCTTGTTCCTTTCAATTAAAGAATTAGCTTACAAGCACTGCTTTGAGTTTTTAATCCTCCTATTTAAGATGTGGCAAGCACCAGGTGAGGATGAAAAGGCCATTTCCATCACTCAAGGTGGCCTTGTTCCCTTAAACTGAGGTCATTGCCCTTTGCACCCCACCAGGACTGTCCCCTGTCCCTGCCAGCCCCCAGCATTGTGCCTTTGCAAGGGCACAGTCAGCATGAACAGTGCTGAGCAGCCCAACAGGAAAAATTGAACAGGAGGATAAAACCCTACAAAAAGGCCTGGGGGCAGTTTTTTGTTCCCAGGGAGGAGCAACCCGGGGGCAGAAGCTGCACAGCCCTCAGGGGCTGATGGCTGCCCTCGCAGGAGGGGTGCTCTGGGTGCCGTATTTGGGGTCACCAGCAGTTCATGCTCAGCCAAGGGGCTCTTTGGTGCATTGATGAAGAAATCCCTGTTGTCCCCAGCCCAGATGCAGAGATCCTGTTGCCTATCTTTGATTCCTCCACAGGCTGCCTGACATCCCCATCATAGCACAGAGGGCAACAGAGATAGTCACTTAAAAAAACCTCACACACTTCAGATTTATTATTAGGTCCAGTAAAAAAAYAAGGGAGGGTACAGCAGCATCCCCAGTCGCTTGCTGGGGGATGAGATGCAAGAAGGGGACAGGGCTGAGGGACCAATGTGGCCACTGCTGGAGGAAGCCCTGGTGCTCCGAGTCCATGGTGCCAAAGTGGTGCCAGTGCAGAGCTGAACAGCCCCGGGYGGGTTCCAGACAAGGAGGGAGGGCAGGCCTGGCTCCAGGATTAATCCAGGGCCAGTGGCTACATCCAGGCACAACTCCCAGGGGAAGAGCAGTGTTACAGTGCTGTGTCCTGGGCTCACAGCAGCACAGGGCCACCATTCCCATGTCACAGGCAGGACTGGCCCCAGTGTGGGGCTCTGGTGTCCCACATGAGGAAGGTGCCGTCACGGGGCAGTCGGTGCCTGGAGAAAGGCACGGAGGGAGAGCTGTGTCCCAGGGCAGGTGTTGCCTGCTCCCTGTGCTCTTGGCCTCTGCTTCCGCTTGGAGCCCTGCAGGAGACACAGCAGGGCTAAAACAGACCCCAAGGGACCCCAAGGATCTCCCCTGGCTACTGGGGACACACAGGGGCAGTGTCAGTCAGGCAAGCTCCCCTGCCACAGGCTGGGGATGCTCCTTGGCCTTCAGCATGGCCCACCAGATGCTGTCCCACAGCACTGGGGCCCCAGGGACCCCAAAGCACTGCTCACCTTGGCAGGGCTGCTCTCCTTCCTGCGCTGCTTCTCATGAGCTTTCAGCACCTGAAGGAAGAACCAGAGAGCCCAGAGCTCAACAGCAGCCACGTCCTGAAGCTGTGACAGCCCAGAGAAGCTGAGGGGATGCCGAGGGTTTTCCCAAGGTAACTGAGGGAAGGGAGGAAAGGCCCAGGTGTTCCACTTACCTTCTTCATGGCTGTGGACACAGCTGAAGCATGGAACTCGTCCTCTGTCACCCAGCGGGATGGGGACAAGGCAGGGTCCACAGTCACATCTCCATCCAGGGACAGGGAGTAGACCACATAGGTCTGGTGGATGTGGGAGAAGATGTGGATGACCTGTGATGGGATCGAGAGACGAATGAGATGGGCAGCTGGCAGGCCACGGGGGATGCAAAGCACCCTGGGTCTGCCAGGGCTCTGAGGGGTGAGGCAGAGCTTGGGAAGGGTGACAATGGGGAAGGGAGACCTTTCTCTTGTGCTACATCCCCCATGGCTGGGCACAGGGAGCTCACACTGCAGCCTTCCAGCTCACCTCTCCAATAAAGCACAGGCCTTTGGTTGCCACAGGCTGCCCCATCCACACCTGGAGGTGATCGGCCAGCACCTCCCTCTCCTTCTTCTCCTGCAGATCTTGAGCCAGTGGGACACTTGGGAACTCCCAGAGTCCAGCCAGGAGACCTGGAGAGGAGGCATGACAGAAATGTGGGACACTGAACCTCATCACAGCCCCAGGGGCTCCTTTCCCCACCCAGCAACCATTGCCTCTCCCAGACTGCTCTGTCCCTCATGCAGGTGGGAAGGGGCCATGTGGTRCCTTTATCCCCATCCCGCCCAGCCCCATTACCTGAGCTGGGTCTCTGCACAATGAGATATTCCAGGGCCCCGTGGCAGCCCCTCCGCTCCAGCACACACGTGGCCGTTCGCATCACCCGCGGCGCCTTCTTCGCTGCTTTCCGGGGAAAGTTGGTCACCCCCAGGCTGCTGTCCCATGGCTCCGTGGCTGGGGGACACAGGGGACAGTCCCCAACACCTGCAAATGCCAAGGTAACAGTTGCTGCAGGGCCCAGACCTGGAGCTACAGCAGGGGTCTGCCCCGTGCTTACCACAGTCCTCAACATCGGGCACTGGGGAGGGCTTTCCAAACAGCTTCTGAGAGGCAAAGGCCAGCTCCTTCTCCACCTTCAAGGGGGGACAGGAGTGAGGACAGGCTCATCCACAGCCCACCTTGTCCCAAATCATGGCAAACCCTCAGAGCCACATTCTGGGCTCACACTTACCCTGCAGCGTGCTCGGCAGTGCTGCTTCACCGGGCACTCCCCGCACAGCGGGGCCTTGGGCACACACACAGTTGCCCCCAGCTCCATCAGGGCTTGGTTGAAATCCCCTGGGCGACTCCTGTCCACCAGGACATTGGCCAAGTCCCTGGAGAAAGGGCAGTGAGASGATGCGGGGAGAGCATCCCAGGACYTTTGCCTGCCTCCTCCTGCTCCTAGGCAGGCACAGGCAACACAGCTCCTTTCACCACTACTACCAGCAGCACCAGATTCCCAAGAGCTGCCATGCCCCACGCCTCTCTCCCTTCACAGGCTCAGCTCCCAAAGGCTCCTGAGAGATCCTGCCCTTAGCCATGATCAGCATAGCCCCAGAGACAGAGCATTCCCCTCACCAGAGCCGGTCGATGACAGCCGGGCTGCTGGAGTCGGCACCGATGCATCGCAGGCGGCACAGGACCCGGATCACGTTCCCATCCACAACTCCGGTAGCCTGGGAMCAGGAGCTGGGGTCACCATGCTGGGACGGGCTCCAGACAAAGAAAGGAGCTCCCAGGATGGAGAGGGACATACACGAGGCCAGCCCACAGGCCAAGCTGGGTTGGGGGGTGAGATACACCCCAAAGTGGGGAACACAACCCTGGGGAGCCCTTGGCTTGTGAGACCCAGCAGCAGAGAGGAGACGCATCCACTGACACCCAGCTCTCACCTGTCCGTACGAGATGGACGCGATGGCTCCTGCCGTGTATCGGCCCACGCCTGGCAGCAGCTTCTGCAGCTCCTCAGCCGTCCTGGGCATGYGCCCAGCCAGCTCAGACACCACCTGGCAGGGAGGGGGCTGAGCTCAGGGAAGTGCGTGTGTGTAGATAACCCATTTTGCCCACGGGAAGAAGGGATCCGGCCTCTGCAGCCTCGTGCCAGCAGCACAGCCCCAGYGAGGCAGGGCACACGTGAGCCAGCACCCATGCAACAGCCACAGAGAGGTTTAGAAATGCCCCTTCCTCCTACTCCAGCACCTTCCTTGCTGCCTCCTGCAGACGCTTCCCTCTGGAGTAGTAGCCAAGCCCGGCCCACAGCTCGTTCACCTCCTGCTCCAAGACATAGCACAGTATTAATGGAGAGCCGCAGGGGAGGGAAGGCACCCGGTCCCAGTGACGCTCACCTCAAGGGATGCCTGTGCCAGAGCCTGCAGCGTCGGCCACTTCTGCGGGACAGAGGGAAAGGGACAAGTCAGGGACCAGCACAGCTGTGCTCTGCCACTGGGGATCTGCCACAGGCAKTGGACAAGGTCTCCAAAAGGCACAGGACTCTGTAAGGAGCAGTCACCTGCATCCAGCGGTTGTAGTAGTCAATCACTGTAGCCACCTGTGTCTGCTGGAGCATGATCTCGGACACCCACACTGCAGGGAGCAGGGCAGGGGTCAGAGCAGAGGCACCAAGGCCACCCACACCTCGTGCCACGGCCACATTAGTACTGGCTACAGGCACTGCACAGCATCCCCCTCGTGGGACCACCTCCCACCCCTCACCTTCCCCACATCCTGCCCCACAGCTCCCCCAGGCCTAAGGTGGGTTCTCCAACCCCCCAGCRCCTTGCAAGGGGAATCAGTGGCTCTCATGGCCGCTTCAGGCAGTTTATTCYATGTATGGCATCCCAAGCCATACCTCACAATGCCAATCCCTGCTCCTCACCTGCATATCCRCGTCTGTCGGCATCTGGCTCCGTTGCTGCCTGGAAGGGGAAGAAGAGCAAGTGTGAGAAACAAGGTGACAAAGGACCCCACTGCAGAGGGGACCTGCGTGTAAAATAAATAAAATACATGGTGTGTTTTGAACACTGCAATAGAATCTGAAATAAAAAATATATTTCCCCCAAGCACTCAGAAGTCCTGAGTTCAGGTTAATCAAGAAGCAGCCAAAGCACCTTCTTGCTGATGAAATCCCAGATGGAGAGTTAGTTATGAAGTTCAAAATCCCACAGAGTATTTTCCCATAACTGAGCTTGCACAGGAGGCAATGGGAAGCAGATGTAAATCCCACAGAGGGGCTATGCAGTTCCCACTATTCAGGCAGATGCTGCTGTAAAGCTGATGCTTATCCTCAGCACCACAATCACCTTTGCGCCACTGCTGCCAGGCTGAGCACAGAGCAGRCAGGAGCTCTAACAACAACGTCCAKCAGGCTTAAAACAAATACATGGGAAACCTATTCCATGCAGGACTCACTGGCACAGAGTATTATAGAGGCAGAAACAAAAWGGGATTAAAAGACAGCTAGACTAACTTTGCCAGAAAGTACTCCTGGTTGGACATTATGTTTAAAAAGCATGCCCTGCTTTGCTGTTCTACCTAGGGACTGGCTCCAGATCACCCACCACAAAACAGCCAGGACTAGCTGACGGCACTTTTATACAGGTAGGGATGCACCACATAGGGAAAAACACCGTGGCCACTTCAGCCAGGCTCCCTCAAGGCAGAGYGTGTAGCTCCCCAACCCCGCTTCCCGCTGTCTCCCCTTACCAGTGCCCTCCAGGGAAGATCCCGCTTGCATCGGTCGTACCAGGAAAGCAGGTTTCCGCGCAGAGCCTCGACCTCGGCGGGGTCGCTGAAGAGATGCCAGGCGGGCAGCGGAGCG
Source organism: Malurus melanocephalus (assembly GCF_030028575.1). Taxonomy (NCBI): domain Eukaryota; kingdom Metazoa; phylum Chordata; class Aves; order Passeriformes; family Maluridae; genus Malurus; species Malurus melanocephalus. The sequence goes on along the minus strand of NW_026623260.1, from coordinate 1,629,139 downwards.
GGCGCTGCAGCTGGGGTTCCTGCCAGGAGAGCGGCACGGTGTCAGCGCAAGGTGGGAGACACGAAAAGCTGCGGAGCTCGACCGCAGCACAGGCGGGAGTCCGACCGAGCCGCTCCCGGGCAGACGCGCACCGAGCACCGGACTTTAAGAGCAAGCAGCAGAGACTGCCGGAGATGGCGGCCCATGCCCCAGGGAGAACATCCCGCGCTCCCTCAGCCCTCCCGCTACCGGGCACCTCCGTGGGGTGAAGCGCCCTTCCTGCTCCGCCCCTGGGGCAGGGCCGCGCTCCCGCCGCTCCGCCGCAGCGCCCCGGCTGCCGCCGCTGCCCGAGCCCGCGCGGGGCCCATGGCGACACCGCTCCCGCTCCCGCCGCGCCACGCTTTCCCGGGAAAACATTTCCCGCCGCACCCCCGCGCCAAGGCCAATCAGAGAGGGAGGTGCTGCCCACCATCCGACCGCCAGCCAATCGAAGGGAGGCGCGCGCCCGGAACGCAGCGGAGAGGGGCGGGGCCTCCCGGCGCACCGGAGCCAATCAGCAAGCAGCGAGCAAAAGGTGGCCGCCCCTTCTCCCGCCGGGCCGAGCAGGCGCTCGGGAAGGATCCAAAGGAGCTGTCCAAGCTAAACGCCCGTTGACTTAATTCCAAATTKCGGTTGAAAACGGATTTTGAGAACGGTAGAAAACCCCACCGGGCTCGGCTGAAGCCCGGCCGGCCGCGAGGGCCGGCGGCGCTGGGCTCGGGGCGGGCAAGGCGTGCAGCGCCCGTGGCGGGCAGGCGGCGGGCAGGCGGCGGGCGGGCACGGTGGCGGAGGCCCCGTGCAGGCGCGGCCATGGCGGGCCCGGCGCGGGTGCCGGTGGTTGACGTGCAGAGCGACAACCTGGCGGAGCTRTGGCCGTCCATGGTGCTGGCGCTGCGCTCCGCTACCTTCGTGGCCGTGGACACGGTGAGCCGAGGCGGGGGCGGCGGCGGGGCGCGGGCGGTTCCGCGGGGCCACTGACGGTGCCTGTCTCTCGCAGGAGCTGAGCGGCCTCGGCGCCAGAAAGTTGCTGCTGAGCCCGTGAGTACCCGATGGGGTGAGGGAGCGGTGCGTCTCTCGGTACCGGGGGCCCGGTGCCCTCTCTCGGGGCTACGGGCCGGCCAGGGCAGTCATGCCCGTTCTSTCGCCGCCAGGTGCATCGAGGAGCGGTACAAGGCCGTCTGCAGCGCCGCCAGGACACGCTCTGTCCTGTCCCTCGGCGTSGCCTGTTTCAAACAGCTCCCGGAGAAGGTGCGTGCACGGGCCGTAGTGCGGCTGTTTGCTCTTGGTCCTTCCCAGGGAACGGGGAGCATCGGAACGTGCTCCCGTGGAATTGCCCCGGCTGTTTCGGCAGCTCCCTCTGACACGTGTCCCTGGGTTCTTACCACGCTCTCCTTGTGCAGTCCGAGAACACGTACCTGTGCCAGATCTACAACCTGACACTGCTGTGCACGGAGGATTATGTTGTGGAGCCCCAGTCCGTGCAGTTCCTCGTGCAGCATGGCTTCGACTTCAACAAGCAGTATTCCCAGGGCATCCCTTACCATAAGGGCAACGACAAGGTACAAACCCACTCCCTTTCAGACACCTGAGCCTGCTCTGCTCCAGGTCTCTGGARTTGTGCTGGCTTCCCTTGCTCCTGMGTGAAGGTGGGCTCACACTGGGGCCTTGAGTGCAGCATTCCCTGCTGTTTTCACCTCCCTGTTGCTTTATACCCACTTGTTGTAGTTGCTTCTCCAAATATTTGTGTCTCTACTCAGAGCAAGTCATAGCTGTGGGCAGCATTCTGCTGCTGCAGGCTCTGAAGGCTCTCCAGGGTGCCAGCAGGTCAGGGTGCCAAGGCTCACTGACAGATCCTTCCTCATGCAGGGTAACGAGAGCCAGAGCCTKAGCATTCGGACGCTTTTCCTGGAGCTCATCCGAGCAAAGAAGCCGCTCATTCTCCATAACGGCCTGATTGACCTGGTGTTCCTGTACCAGTGTTTCTATGCTCACCTCCCAGACAGCCTCGGCACCTTCACTGCTGACCTCTCAGAGATGTTCCCAGCAGGAATATATGACACCAAATACGCTTCGGAGTTTGAGACTCGCTTTGTAGCGTCCTACTTGGAGTACGCCTACAAGAAGTGGTAAGTAGCACTCTGGTACTTAGAGCTAACAGGAGSAAAGGCAAAAGGGAACTCAGTGTGTGTTTGTTTTTCCAGGCAAGGGGGCTGTGCCCTTTCACTGTCCCACTGACTGCAGAAAGGTGCTTTTCAGGTGACTCTGCCCTGTGCTTTTTCTGTTTCTAGAATGGGTTTGGTTTGTAATAGGCCTTATCTGTTTGATGTCCAGCAGCTGAAAGAGAACTTCAAAACCGATGYCAGCAGAAGAGTGAACACAGTGACCTGATCTGAGATCTAACTGGGTCACTGCCTGGCTCTGGTCCAGCAGTGCCACAGGGTCATGGCAGGAACACACACACGAAAAAAAAACCCAGGCTGTCCTGCAGGGTCTGCTCATTATAATTCTGTTTTATGAGGGACATTGCAGTTACAGGGTGGGTGCTCCCTGCACTCCTTGACACTGACCAGCTCTGTCACACATCCTGCACGTGAGATGCCTCTGGCTTGCTCTGACTCCCATCACTTCCTTCCAAGCAAGGGTTGTGCTCTTGTTCAGGACACATACCTCTGCTTTACAGCCTGGCCCCACATTCTGTAGGCCCCATGCAATCTAAACAAGCCCCTGGCAGTGCTACAGCCCCTGGGATCTTCATGGAGCTCAAGTCATGCTCTGTTTTGAGGAGAAATTGTATTTTTAGCAACTGTTTTATCTCAGGAAATGCCACTTTGACAGGTCTGAAAACATTCAGGATGGCTGTTCTCAAAACATGAGAGTGCTTTGTTTTGACAAGATTAAAAAAACTTTTTAAACTGACGTCTTATGGGTTTTAACCCATATTTCTCATTAGGTAGGGCTTCCCAGAAGCTTTGGGCCTTTTAACCAGCTCCTGGGACAAAACAGAGATGATGTTTTTTTTTCTCATGAGGTGAAAACCCTATCCTTCTTATCCACATTGCCCTGGTTCAGCCTGCCTGGGTGGTGACTGCTGGGTGGTCTGCACAGTACCTCATTTTGGGGYGTTTTTTCTTTGTCTATTAACATCATAAAGACAAACAGGTATCTTAGTACCCTTTCTAGTTAAAAAACCAAACTATGCATCCCTTTCATCTTCAGCTTCATCAGAGACACTTTTCCTCTATGTCAGTATTAGAAAAGACAGCCTTTAAATCAGCATGGAAGCAACTATTTACTAAAGCTTCTCTCCCTGGACTGGATTTCCTYCCAGCAAGCTGTCGAGCTGGGGCTGGAACTCAAAAGCAGGAAAGTCGTGAAGTTGAGAGTTGGTGGAGAGCACTGTGTTTGCTCCATGCCCTGGTCCTCTCCCACACTGTGTGTTTCTCTTGTTCCAGCAAGAGGGAGAACTGTAAGCTGAAGGATTCCAGTGGGCAGCACCTCACCGTGGAGTTCTGCAATTACCCTGCCAACKTGGCCCGGTACATCGACTACCGCTACTGCTCCCTGGAAGAAGAAAGCCACGGCACTGAAGGGGGGAATAAGGTGCCCGTGTGTGAGAAATTTTCAGTAAGTAACCTGAATCCCCACTCACTTCCTGGCTCCATGGAAAGAGGCACATGTGGCCTGAGCAAGAAGTGGTAGGAAAGCACCTGAGAATGTCCCTTCGCTTCACAGTACATGGAACATTTTCAGGCTTTAGCTGGCTTCATCAGAGGGCAATAGTGTGCTCTGCTTGGAGGGGAGGAATCCTACAGGCTTCCTTAGAAAGAGTCTGCGAGAGATCCTGTGGCCCTAAACAGTGGGGGTAGTGTGAGTTACAGTATCCATTGCTGTCTTGGAAGGGCTGCAAGTTCTGCATTAGTTTGGCTTGTCCTACGAGAAAGAAATGCCACCTCTACCCTTCCCTGTATCTTCATTAGATATAAAAAATTATTACCTGTCTGCAGCTTCTGGCACTGTAGCACAGSGTGATCCACAGCAGCTCATCTTGGTGCAGCTACAGGGACAAAGAAACCATCAGATCAGATCATAACTGGCTTCAGGTGCTTCATGGAGAAAAGAAGCTCTTCCAGATGTTGCACATTCTGTCACAGAATGTAGGTTGGGGAAGTTTCTCATCCAGCCACCACCTTAATGTTGCTCAGAGCCTTGTTTGGTAGATTTTGAAASTGAGCAAGGACAGAGATTACAAAACAACTCCAGGCCCCTGTTCCAGTGCTTGACCACTCTGTGAAAAATGCTTTCCTACATATTTAGTCATCATTTACCGTGACTGTTGCCAGGTCCCCTCTCCCTATGCTCTCACAAGAGTTTAGCTCCATCTTGACCATAACCTCTGCTGTAGGTACTTGCAGACACCAACTAGATATCCCACTCCCCCTTAGTCTTTTCCAAGCAGAACAGACCCACCTTCCTTGGCCTCTCCTCAYATGCTGTGTGCTGCACCTTGACAGCTCCCTGCTGCACCCACTGCAGTGTGTCAGCACCTTTCCTGTGTGCTGTGGGGTTGGAACTARACACTGTTCCTGATCCAGCCTTGCAAGCCCTCGGTGGAAGGGAACAATTAGTTCCACTCCATGTTATGRTGATTACTGCTCTAACCAGGAAGATAAAGGCTACAGACTTATCTCTCTCTCTCTCCCTAGGCCTATGGCTGGTGTCCAAAAGGGGTGAAGTGTCCACAGTCTCATAACATTGACCTCATCATTGATGAGGACGACAAGCTTTGGGAGAAGCGAAAGAAACGRAAGCACAGATGGAAGCATCGGAAGAACATGAAAGAGGCTGAAAAGGAGTTCCAACGGGAAAGCTCAGGGGAAAAAATGGAGCAAGCTCAGAATGGGGAGGAGGGACCACCACGGAAACAGAGCTGCTATGAGCCTGCAGCTGCTACAGAGCTGGCAGAGATCGCACCCAATGGAGAGAGCAGGCCACTGGAGGAGATCTCCATGGATGTGGAAACGGAGGTCAGCTCAGACACCAGCACACACTGGGAAGAGAATCTGGGGAGCACTGAAAGAACTGCCCAGGGAGCAGCTGCCCTGAGCCCTTCTGCCAAGGGAAATGCCTCTGATMCTGAGCACGTGGAGAGGAAGTCAAAGGTTYCYGCTGGGYTGGGCTCAGCCAGTCACCCAGGCAYCCCTGAGACTGAAGCAGCAGGTGCTGCAGGAAAGGAAAAGGAAATCCATGGCCCTCCTTCACAGGGGGGCACACACCGAGCTGGCTTTGATGCGTTCATGACCGGCTATATCATGGCTTATGTCTGGATGCTCAAGCAAGGGAAAAACACAGACGCTGGTGCAGGGCCCTGGTTGCCAGACTGCCATAATAAACTGTACCTCAGTGGAAAATCAGTGCCACTGCAAATAGTAAAGAGCTTGTTTTCTAAATCTTCCAAAGCTCACAGCGAGAAGATAAAGTTGGCCTGGAACAGTGCATAGAGCTACAAAACTCCTCATTAAACTGGGCTGTTTTTTTCTCCTCCAAGTTTTGGAGTTCTTTTTTCCATCAAGAACTCACCACGAATGGAACAGGTTTTATATTCTTGTTTCTGTTTTAACATCTGACCGATTAAATTGCTCTCAGTTGGAGTTGGCYGTGTTCCTTAGTGGCATGCTGGGATGTGAAGGCAGGGTTGAGGCTGAAGAAGGGGGAGAAGTGCACCTTTGGTTACAGCGTGCACAGACGAGACCTTTGCTCCTACAGGAAGGGAAGGAGAAAGTTTCTCCCACATGGGCCAGCTGATTCTAGTGCAGGCTARCTGCATACAGAACCATAGCAGGTCTTCAGACTTTCCAAGGGGAAATGGAGTGGAGCTGAAAGACAGATACATGATCCTGAGAAACTGCAGAGCTTCCAGTGCTGCTGAAGCAATTTAGGGATAGAATACAGCAGCCACCGTGGCAAGCATCCTGCAGGCTGATATCAAAAGCCATCTTATCTGGTAGGTCACAAGCTATGGCCTACACTTCAGAGCACTAACACAGGGCAGAAAAGGAAAAATCCTTCAGTCTCATGTATTTTACAGTAAACATATCAGTGAGATACAGGAGAGAAATAACACTGACTGAAGATGACAGCTTTCATTGTGTTTAACTCGGCACCGAATAATGGCAAATACAATCTCGTGCCAGGTATTGATGCCATTTGTAGCTTAAGTAAGAACATTTMTAGAGTTGTCTTCTTAATCACAAGACTCAGGCCTTGATTTCATTTTTATTTTGAAAGCAAGTTGGGAAAGTTTACAAAACCTGACCAAGAAAAAAATTATGAAAATATTTAAGTGGATTCATCTTTGGTTACTTCTTATTGCAGTTCCAATAACACATACACCATTTCTATAGTTCAAAAAAGTCAGAAGGTCAATCAACATAAAAACAAGACGTGCTTTCTTTACATATTCATAAATATCCGCAATATTAGAAAAGTTGTTTCGCAAAGATTTTTTTTCTGGCAGTGTTAACTTACTATTATACACAGGCTACAAACTTCTTCCTAAGCCTTTAATTACAAGTTCAGCTATTTACAGACTGCAAAATATTAAGACGTAAAACTCCTTCATAAATACGAAAATAGATCATCTCGCAAAGATCTTTATACTTAATCAAATATCTGGCTGCCCCTCCTCCCAAAAGAAAGGTTATTTGTTTTGCATAGAAATGTAGTGACATGCAATATAAACAATAGCATTAAGTGCAAACAGGAATTATTCAAGTGTCTTTAGTTGTACTGGCAAAAAATACCAATGTTCTGTTACACATAATACATCAATGCCTCTCCAACAAGTACAAGTCTGCTACAGCCCCTTGGCTGTGCTGCTTTTGGGGGGCAGCAATTCACATGCATTCTCTTGGCTGCATTTTATCAACCTGCAACCAAACAAAWATAGCTTATAACAGACATTTAAATGAACTCAACACAGATTTAAAGTGAATTAAAAACATCTTTGATCTCTTCAGGGAGATGTGTAGCAACATTAGAAAGTACTTTAAAAGAGCAMAAACTGCTCCTGTAAAGTCTAAATCATGGTAAAATCCAATCACAATAAAATTTTGTCACCTCACTATAAAAAAAAGGAGTTTGCTGACCACATGTTCATATTCATGTTTATCAGTAGCTGTCAGAAAATGGCCCTCTATRGAAAAGCAACCTCAGTAGGCAGAAAACCTAGGAGTTACTAGGTGCAGCCTAGATTYAGCTTTACACAGCCAAAGGGATGAGATTTAGTGATTTCCAACTGCATCCAGACCCTTGCAAACACTGGGTTTCAGCGACCACTTTGTGATTTTTAAAATGACCTTTTACTCCAGTTTCATATGCATGCCTCTTCCCAGGCAGACAGTCCAGGAAAAGCCTGAGCTGCTACTACTTGGCATTTCTATTTCTGACATCTCCACCTCAGTACAAAGAGCCAGAAAAGTTGATAGTTGTGCCCAATGCATGTCAACTGCTTGTGCTTAGAGCGGACATTTAAGAAAATAAAATTGTAGCTATGCTGCTTTAAGCGTTATTCAGGGCAGGGAAACATTGTAAAGACAGCAGCATGAGAGAACAGATGAGGTCACTGCAATGGGTGCCCCGGAGGTACCCAAGCCTGACTGCTCAAGCTTTGCAGTCAGTGTCAGAGAGGGCRACAGGCTTTGTGATGAGGGGTGGGCACTGACAGCCAGGGCTCCTGACAGGAACCACAGGGCAGCCAGAGGTGTGCGTGTACGCTCCGGTCAGGCTGCTGGAGGATGCTGGACAGCTTCCCTCAGCCTGGTGATCCAAAAGTAAACTCATTATTGCTTGTTTGTCTGAAGTCACATACCTAAATGCATCGTGTGACAACAGCAGCTGGTGCGGATGGTTTCTCTCCCAGAAGATACAATTGTAGCAAAG
>NW_026623260.1:1485889-1621132 GCF_030028575.1 Malurus melanocephalus | reverse complement strand
AAAAAAAAAAAAAAAAGCAAGAGCAAGCAGGCACCAGGCAGGCAACTCACTGGCAATTGAGTTCTGGTGTTTCTCTGTCCTCGAAGTTACGCAGTGCCAGGCATACAAGCTGCTCTGCACTCTGCAGACACTATACAGAAGACAGAGACTACTCTACAGATCAGCACCTTCAAGAGGCAGAGAGGTATGGGCCAAAAGGGGTGATCTTAGTGAGCACAGGCATTTTCTTTCAAACTGCCAATAGCTGTCTAATCTGGCATGGACTGTATTAAGTAAYTCAGCAACACCAGGTTTCTCAGTTCATTCATGGCAGCCACGGCAAATGGAGAACTGCTCARGTGAACACACACTTCACTAGAGGAAGTCATAGCTGTAACTCACAGAATAGCTACTACCTACACCTCTGGAAAGATACACACCCCAGCCAAGAAAGAACTAAGGCTTTCTCCATCCGTTCTTTGAGATGGGAGAAGAGTAGAAATAATCTGGCTTCCATCAGAGATTATTTTACAGCATCCATCCTTACAAGAGAGCAGGAAGAGTGTAACAGGCTACYTGGATGAAATTCTGGATTCTCCTGCATCACCATCTGCTCAGCAGGTGTGCAATGTTTTACCTCACTTAGGAATGATCATATAGGTTAAAAAACCGCATAAATAAAATTTTAAAAATCCCATGGTTTTGGGATGAYGATAGTGGAAAAGGGCAGGATGTTGCACAAAAGTCACAGAACAAGCTTTTCCATACATTACATCCCAAAACAGGGATCACTGATGCTGGTTCCAGCAAAAAGCATTAAAGCTCATGTTGCTCCTTTCACAGGTACCTGCYGGTGGAGGGAAGTAAAAAAAATAAATAAATAAAAAGATCATCCTATTCAGTGACAGGAGAAGCCAATAAAGATAGCAGCTTCTTTCTGTAATGGAAATAAAAAGTCAATTTGGGACAAGCTAATTTTTTTTCAGTTTGCCAATTCAAAGCCCTCCTGTGAGTTGTCCTCTCCAAGAGTACTTGTGGGGCTACAACACTGCTGGCAACTTCCCCTGAGCAGGAGATCCCTGYCTTCTGTTAAGCAGGCTGGTGAGGAGCCATCATTACTGCAGTGAAATCAGTCAGATAGGATCTTGTACCAGTGAGGGAAGTGAATGTGACCCTAATAGCTTAGAGCTAATAGTCAGTTGTGATGTAACTACAGCATTTAACTATTCTGCAAAAACAGATCATAATGTCCACTCAGCTCTTCAGRGATAAGAGCCCACCCCTGCCAAAAGCTCAGTACAGCTGGTACTTTCAGGGGCAGTTTCCTCAGAAGCCTAGAAAAGGCAATGCCTGGAATATGCCTCTCTGGGCCCTGGGCAAATCTTCCTGCACATTTGGTCTGAGGTACATAAGGAGCTGTACAAGGAAGAGAGCTTCCCTGCACAAATGTATTAAACATCATTACTAAATCCCAAGGGAAACTGAAACACCAGGGAACAGATTCTTCTTGTTAATTGCAAAGTACTTGTCATGTGACTCAGCCTGCAGATTGTGACCAGCATGAGGGGTTTTGTTTTTGCTGCTTTTGAAAGAAGAGCTTGTTTAATGCTACAACAGCATTCAAAGCAGCTCTGGAACCAGAGAGCATTCCTATCTGCTCAACATAGCTTGGAAAAACTTCTGTGCCTGTTTCTAAAACAGAGGCTCCAACTCACGTGCACTGATGCAGAATGTTAATGAAAAATCTGCTGTGGCTTAGAGGAACTGGTCAGTCAGAGGAAGAGAGAAAAATCTAAGGGTCATTCTTTCTACTCTATGTGGAGCTTAAGACCTTAAAATGCCCCATGCTGGAAATTCAGGTCAAACTGTTTACATGGTGCCTGCTCTGGCTGCTGCCTCTTGGAAGGGTTGTGGGACCCACAATGGCCATTCAGGCTGGAGTAGTTCCCCCTCCTAATGCAAATCAGGAAAGGGAATAAGCACAATTTGAATTAAAGTTTTATAAAATGTCTCCTCAGACACTGTCTGCAGCTGACAGCCAGCTTCTACCATCCGTTGAATCTTACAAATGTGAAGCCCAGCACTGCAGAAAAAAGAGTTTAAGCAACTGGGAACAACTGTTCCCTCAAGGACACATTCAGTTTGAGCCCTCTTTTCATATGTCACAAGTTGACTTTGTGCTGCCAGTCGCTGAGATGTTGGGGGAGGTCTGAGACAACAGAGCAGGACTGTCCCCATCCTGCTCCCTGAAGGGCCATGCCTCTCTCTTCAGCTCAGTGGAAGGACTAACACTGAACAGAGGCTTTGTAGACTCTAATAGAGTAATTTTCAGAAGATCATCTTCTACCTCCATCTCTTCAGAAGGGAGACAACCTGCAAACACTTGTGGGGAGTCATGTCCTTCAGAGTTCACTGAATTCTCARCTGTGAGGTTTTTGTAAGATAGTGGTCCAGACTGGGCCAGCACTAATGGYTGATCACATGCCAAATCTCCACACGTGGTCTCAACAGGGCAAAASCCATTTTCCTCCTGGACCATTGGCCCATCTGAACAGTCCATATCCTCTTCTTGTCCTGGTGCAAGAAGAAACTCTGGTCTGTGAGGCTTGGCGTGAAAGGGGGGTATCTCTGACACACCATATTTAGTGCTACTCAAGAGTTTYTGCCGAACTTCTGCACCTAACTGGGCTGGGTCACACCTGCCAACAGTTGAAGACAGTCCCCCAAATAGGCCATATTCCTTGTGCGGTAATTCAGGGGAGACTGGAAGTGATCTGCATCTCCTCCCAGGAAGAAGGGAAGGTTCTTGCCAGTCTGTGCTATATGCCTGCCGGAACTGGGACTGGCTGGCTTTCAGGCCTCCACCTGYCTCTGGAGAATGCAAGTCAAACACGAGGGAAATCACAGACTTGCTTGGCATGTCAAAGAATTTGATCTTTCCCCCCTTGAGGTCCTCCCGGGCACTGAAGGGATTAACTTTCCGGCCCAAGCCTTTGCTTGGTGTGTAGTAGGGGTCCTGCACATTTATTTTCCTGGAAGGCTTGCGGGAGAAGATATCCGACTGGCTGCGGGACAACCAGATATTCCGACGTGGACGGGGTGACTTGGGTGGGATCTTATCATCCAAGGAACTCAAACGTTTTACTCCTGGTCCTTTGTCAATTGCTCCTGAGTAGAAAAAGAAAAATACTCTTAGCTTAAAGAAGCTCAGTATAGCTGTGTATCTGCTCRCTCTCAGAGCCTTTATGACAACTGTAAAAAAAAGCTGCATTTTTAAYATTCCAAACAATGTTCCATAAGCACACGTCTGCTCCTTCCTTTTAAGTTCCTGCACAAACACAAGTACACTATTCTCTTTCCCTCAGTGTATTTTAGAGCCCCTTCAAACCTCCTTGATGCCAGTACACTGCCACAGCAGAGATGGCAAAGGGTGGTGATGGAGAAGAACAATCTGCATGTTTTCAGATTTATCATCCTGGCTTCCAGCAGAGGTTGCCCAAGGTCTGTTGGTGCTACTGACCACAAAAAAGAACCAGAACTTAACATAGTTAACTGGGACCTTTTCACCCCAATGGGAAATGTCCAAAACCAAAATACATAGCCCTGCTTGTACCATGCAGATTTTAAATCATTCCATCCCAGCCTTCAGTACATTATCCAATACAAAACTAAGGATATAAGAGAGTCTGACTCCAATGAATATGAGTTTAAAAGTTGTACATATGCCTGTGTATTTGCACCCACTGCACACACATACACACACACATTTATAAATAAAAGCTATATCACTAGAATGGGATAAGAAAATGGTAGATGTTAACTCCTTGAGTGTTTGGAACATGCATCTGACACGGGCTCTCAAGAAGCCTCTGAAGAGCCATGTTAGAGCAATAATGAATGAGTATAAACTAGTGATACCTTCTTTTGATTACCATTTTCAGAATAAGTGCCTATGAATTTTCACTCTTCTCTTTTTAATACTTTTAATGTTACTTCTCTTTTAATGTTCAGACTACAGTCATTCCATGTAGGAAAGACTACACAAATCAAAGAACAGCATGTAACACTTCTTTGAGAAGTACTTGTTTTGTACATTTACTCCAAAGGGAGAATACCAGTAAAATTAAAAGAAAAAAAATCCCAAGCCCCAAACCAAAAAACCCAACTCAGACAAAAAACCCTAAACAAACAAACTCACACTTCTTTTAGATGCTTTCCAAGTGTGGGAGAACTACTACATGCATTAACTCTATGTGGTTTGAAGTAGAGAATAATTATTTCAATCTACGACTATATTACAGATCAATAGGTATATCCATATGTTGCATATTTGTATATCCACATCACATGAGAAGCTATTTTTAGYACTCTCAAGTTTCTAATGCCAGAAKTGTACTAACACCAAACACCCAAGTGTGAATAAGTCAGAATACGGCCCAGGCTACAAGAATTTCCCCACACCAGGTGGCACCAGACAGCTTTAGAGAAAACCTTTCAAGGCCAACATTCCCAAGCAGACCTGGGACTCATCTTTTCTCGTCTTTCAGAGTATTTCTAGGTACTTTATAATACTCTTGCATCTTCTGTGCTCTTCCTCCTGAAGAAATTTAAGAAGCCTCTAAAAGTTACAYGTAACATACATAAAAGAAATTACGTATATGTACTAAGTATGGCAGCAATAAATAAAAAGTTGATGGATTTTCATATACTATTTAGCAATTTACAAAACCATTCCCAAATGAACTCTAAATTTCCTTTCAAGGGCTTATCAGTACTTTAAGAAATAGCTGCTTTTTTAAAAAAGGATACTCTGCAACGCAAAGTACATAGCATTGCTTCAGARTAATTTTCAAGATTTGTGTAAAATGGTTCATAAGCTATAAATTATATCATATACAGCCGAAATACCAGTTTTCAAAATAGGAAGCTTTGTCTCCTCTTGCTATGAGCATGCAGCAATGTTTGTACAATACAGCCACCTACCTTTTGGTTTTCTTTCACTGTTGTCTAGGTTCAAGAACTTTCTGTCTCTCTCTGAGTCCTCATTTCTCAGGCGGTTTAACATTTCCTCCAGTGTTTTGACAATATCAGCAAAAGAAGGACGCAACTTTGGATCCATCTGTAAATGCACACAAATCAAATAAGTTCATATGGGTTTGGTCCATGCTATTCTCCTTACACAGTGGACAAACAGGGGGACAATCTGAGGAAACTGAGGAAATTCTAAATGGTTTTAAGAGTGTTGTCATTGCAAAAAATCTCTGTAAAGAAGGGGGAAAGMGGTATTCCATCTATTATACCTCTCATTCAATTATCAATTTGTAAATACTCTATGAAGAGGATAAATTTTAAATTGGAAAAGTGGGAAACTGTCAGATTCATAGCTTGTGAGGGGGGGTTGGTTTGCTTGAAACAGCTTGCATAGTTCAGGATTTCTTTCTGGACTCCGGTTATCAAAGAGAGATTATGCACCAATGTATTTCAAAAGGATTACACAAAACAACACCACTATGTCAATCTTTTTTAAAAGACTGTAATTCTTCCATCATCTCCTTGTGGCTTTAATTAAAACACACCTAAATGGCACTGCTGATTGTAAAGCCGAAAATGTTGTGGTTTTCCATCTGTTWATTAGCCATACTATCCAGTGTACTGGCATATCTTGTAAAGAAGCAAGGGTGGTTATATAATTTGACAAAGTTATAAATTAGGAAAAAGAAAAATTCACCTTTTCCAGGTAAAGTATTCCCCCTGCTCATCAATCTGCATTAGTCTGTATTTCTCAGTATGTATTTATTTATCCACTCTAGCAGATATGGATCTCTAAACAAAGTCCAACACTAAATTGTACCACAGGGCAAGCAGCTTCATTTAAGCAGTAACTTTGAAGGCATTTCATCATTTTGAGCATTGACCCTGTATATATATTACAGGCTACACTATTGCAGGTAGCAACATCTAATTCAGCAGCCGAAAGTTAACTTCATTACAGTAATAAAAAAGACTCTGCTTGACCTGATTGCTGTTTTCAGCCTTCTAAAGGCTTTTGMAGAGTGGACAAGCCCAGACAAATCTCACCTCTACAATGGGAACAGTAGTGCTTTGTACACAACAAACCCCAAAAGACCCCCCTGATACTGCCCTGCAGGTTCTTTGAGATGGATCTTTCTGAAGAGAACTGGTATGATCAGCAATGCCAGAACACCTTCTAGCAACAAAGGGTAAAGGGCTAAAAATTCATATRTACAGTAATAAAAACCAAACAAAGGAACCACACTTGAAGAGCTCAAGAATAGCAAGAAAATTCTTCTAAAGCAGCAGCTGGAATTTCCTGGCATTGGAAAACATATTTTTCTGCATTCCCTATTTCACTGAAAGAGTAGGGCAGGGGCAACACTGAAGCACATACTGTACTCTGACAAACTTACTAATTTGGGAAGCTTAGGGAGCTGTTGCAAGCTACAGGAAGTTAGAGGAAATAAAAAGAGATCTCTGGCTATTTTAATTTGTGCTAGGTATGATCCAAGACTAGAGCAGCAATGGAAAAGCTACTCACAGCAGTATTTACCTCCTCCATCCCTAAGCAGTCCAGATTCTGCTCAAATGGAAGAGAAGATTCCTTCTCAAAGCAGCAGTTGCCCATGGCCCTGCTTATCCAGGAAAGCTTTTTGCATGATCATTTATGATTACATTTACTAAACATTCCCACAAGTAGGCTTCCTCACAGGAGCCTTCCTTGCAGGTGCTTATTTACAACCCCCCACACTTTTTAACAGTAAATTAAATTTTAATCCACTATTCATACATGCCAGTTTTTACAGGTTTTCTTAGAGTGCCTTAAAACACATTTCCTGGCTGTAGAAAATCCCAGGGCTTTGCACATTAGTTCAGGTGGGCTATTACAGTTCACACTTTGTTGACCTATTGAATAACAAAAAGCTATATAAGCATCCATGTCTCACAGCAAATTACCACAACYATCACCCCTTACTGAAGCACAGCATGCGCAGGAAGATATAAGAAAGCCTTATCAGTTTACCCCCTTTTTCCTTCTCCTAGGTGAGTGGTATGTGAATTCCAKCATGACCCACACTGAAATCAGCATATTAATGGCTGGATCACAAGACAGTAATTTCCATTTCAATTAAGCAAAGGGACATTTACTATACAGGAAGCTGCATTTGACAATAATGAGTAGGAGAAAACCTTTTTTCTCTGAACACATGAAATTCTCACATGAAAATATAAGGTCACTGCCCCTTCSTCCATGAGCGGTTTTACTCTCAATTTCTGAGCTGAAAAATTGCTTTGAATCATGCACCACGTGTATGGATGCAGTACCATTTCTGGAGTCTGCAGGTGGGAGCTGAGATTTCCAAAGTCAAATCCTATCTCTAACCAAACCTTTTAGTGTTCATGTAATCAAAACATTTCATAAACATGAGTCAGATGTACCACTGTCCATCTGAAGCAAGCTCTGCTGTACTAAGTGAAATAAGAGGAGTTAAGTAGCTTGTTCACAGTAAGTTCCACAAACACTTTAGAATTAAATTATGCTATGTGGTGTCAAGAGCAGCAGTCAGTCATCCCCTCCATTCTCACCTTTATACCACTCTCTCCTTGAGCACTGACATTTGTACTAATATACAGAGAGAGGTCAGGTCAAAAATAACCAYCAAAAGTACAAAGAGACAAGACTTCTTAAAAGCACTCACTTGGACACAGTGCTGGCATCAGTTCCAGCACAGCCTGGATGGAAAATTTTTAAAAGTTGCCTCTACTTAAGCTGAACAAACTGGACATTCCCAACTTCAGCTGAATGTTGTGAAAGCTCRGGTTCTCTTATTTCATATAAACTGGTTTACTATACAATGGTACTAGTAACTCTGTTACACAATAACCAGCAGAAGAGATCTACTGCCCTGAAATTTTCACAATAAGGAGCCAGGAAGGTATCCAGCATTATCACAATTTTACTTGAAAAATTGCCATAAAATTTTCTCCATACAGCACATGGCCTATAGCCTTACAGGTATTGCACCATTTTGGTCCAAGTTTGAATTTTATGACACAGGCTAAGGATTTGGATGTCAAACCCCTTTTTCAAAAGGCTTCCTATAGACATTTTAGAGTAGTTTAATGCCTGATTTTGATTTGTTTGTCCCCTGYTTGTGAGGGCAACTCAGTCCTTCCTTCATAGCTCAGTAGGTCTGTACACAACAGCTGGATTTTGCAGCCCAAGGGTTAGCCAGTGTCAATGGCATCCAACTGGTTAGGATCAGCCTGAGCAGCCTGCAAGAAGCTGTTCAGTGTGCCAGACCTGTTTGTTTGGCATGACAGAACACAGAATTGCAAAAACACAGGACAGACCTTCTTGCAGGGGGAAGGGAAGGATTTTAAAAACTGAAAGGGACTTCCTGGGTGGTCAGAAGGTACACTGCTTCTGTAGGTAGGCTCTTCAAGTCTCTTCTGTAAATGCTTTAAGCTTTATCTTCAAAAGCCAGAAGGATTTAGAGAACTCAAACTCCAGTTTAAGCCTCTCCCCTTCAAGTAAGRTACTCACGTTACAGCAGTTGAAGGCCAGCTGGAGGAAGTCAGGAGGACAGTCTCCCACCATGTGCTGGAAGGAATCATAATCTAATCCAAAATTCTGTACAAATGACAACAAAGCATAGAGAAATGAATGAGGTCTGTTATCTCGCTCAAAGCATGTTCTTTTCTGGAGGTCTCTATGTGAAGTTATCAGGAAGAACCATGAACACCTCAGCAACCACATAACAGGAGTTTGAGAAAACTTTATGTACATTCCAACCTGCAGCATTCCCAGTGGGGATTACAGATACAGGATATCTATAAGAGAATGGGCTGACATCAAAGCCCATCCTTCTTCCTGAATTCAAATGCAATCCATCGCACKTGAAATGTTGCCCATGTGGGTTTGGAAACAATACCTTATACTATGATGTTTCACCATAGTGACTTTGATGGTGCAAATTAACAGCCTGCTGTAAAACCACAGGCTTTGCTGTGATGGAAATGTATCAGTTAAAATGGCTAACTTTTCAGTGGATGGTAGATTGCTAATACAAATTATCCAGTTCCTTAAGTGCATGTCTATGAAATCTGAAGGGCAGACTAAAAAAGATCTTTTATTTATTGCAGTTCAAGACCTAAACAATTTTCCATTTTCAGAAATGGAGTGAGATAAACAATTTGGTATAACTCCCACAAAAGGTCAAAAGCAGCCCTACAGATGGGATGAATAAAGTAAAAAGTATCTTTAATTATTAGTCAATTATAGCTTAGATCCACAGTGCTTTGCAGAGTCCACACAAAAATAAGGGTGAACTTATTTTAGCTGCTGTTAACACAGCTCCTGCCCCTTTCCCAAGGTGAAGCTGTTTAGTGCATGCCGTGCACCAAAAGTGCCTTGTTCTGAACCTGGCAAGAAATCTACATCAGCTATCACTCCACAAAAGGAAGAGTTTGCATTGCAGCRCTCTCGATATCCTGCCAGTTAGGGRGAGAAAGGATTCCCAGGACCGTTGTAGCTGCACAAGTCTCTGAGAAAGTATCTTCAATGGAGCTTCCTACAATAACAGCATAAAGAGYAAAAGCCTTTTACAGGCTATTTTTAATGTCACACCTATTCATCCTATCTTTGACAGCAGTGGCTGAAGTTCTAAAGGCYGAGCCGTTATCATGGCAGACTCACCACCTCCCACCAATGTTAYAAACACAACCACTTACCTCTGTGCGAGGGAGATAGTCTGGGTCTGCCTGTATTCTTGCTATAATCTCACAYAGAATTATGCCATAGGAGAACACATCTGCCTGAGAGAAAAAAAAAATAATAGACACATGGTTCAGCTATGAATACTCAGTGCTCTTATCTGCCACTGAGTTTCTCCTTACCCCAAATGGCTATCATGAAACAACTAAACAACACCACAGCCTTGCAACACTGAGCAACTGCATTAGACCTAACATTTCCCATGTGAAGAMAGCCTCACAGAAAGCATTCTTGTTGCACAAATAGCAACGATAACTTTAAAACTCTTTTAAGAAAAAAAGAAAACCAAAGCACTCTTAATTCAGCAGTGTAAAAATTAAAAAATAAAAAAAGCTTCCTTGCACTAAGAATGGTGAAGTTACATTTGATGTCCTACACATAGGCATAATGAAAAACAGAGCTAAAACATTAAATGCCTATGTATCACTGTGGTTAGAAAAACAGGTTTAGAATAAACATGATCAAAGCCTAGCCAGAGCATTAATGTTCTTCTTAATAAAAATTAAATTTTTCTCTTCTCCATTCAGTAGCTTTGAAGAAAGATGTCTTCCCAAAGCTTGAGATAGTAGCAGCACTGTGTATCAGTGCTCAATTTCCATAATGTTTAGTAACCACTTATCTGACTACCCCAGGAGCTTCATGGCTCCTCAGATTTCCACCTACTTGAATTTTTCAGGTAATAAAATTTAGGAAAACATGGAATACAAGTCTACAGGGTTGAAGTGTGAATCTCTCATCCCTTATGCAACTAACTGCATTTATATAATGTACCTACCTTTTCATTATAGGGCTCATCTCTGAGAACTTCTGGTGCCATCCAGAAGGGTGAACCCACAACTGGTAACTTCTCACTATACAGATAYGGGATAAATATGGAGGGGAGGTGATGGGAGAGAAGGAAGAACTATTAATGCTCAAGCATTGCTACTAAATTTCCCAATCAATTACTTCAATCAATTACTCATATTTTATTTCCAGCTTTTAAGTACCCAGCCACTTTAAAAGAATGTTTTATTTTAAAGTTACAGCTGTTCAATWGTTTTTATTTCTTAACTCTTGGCAGAGTCTGTTCCTTCATCTATACATAAAAAGGTGGATATCAGTTTTGGGCTAGATGCCAAGTTCTCCATTCATCCTGTGAGACATACAGGTATCCATCCCTATGTGTATATACAGCTCTGAATGAAGTCAAACTGCATTTAAAACAATAAAGTTCTGTAAACTGCATTAAAAAATGAACCCTAAAAACCAAAATTGACCAGATGAATTCTTCAATGTGGAAAAAWTARAAGTMATCAGAATAGASCCAATTTGAAAAACCTGCRGTTTCCATAAGGCTGAATACTGGGYYYTCTSTSWCMYMWMWSWSMYYKWGRGRRWATMTMTWTWKAAAAAAMMAAAASMAAAMMAAAAAACCTCTGAAGGCCTCAAAGTAGCATGGCTTGTTACCAGCAAATTGGAAAAGAACAAAGCTGCATTTGAAAATGGAGGTAAAACTAGATAAGATCAAAATAGTGGCTAATGTTGCAATGACATTGCTTGTTTTAGTCTCATGCTACCTTAACTGTACTCAGTTTTCAGGGCATCTCAAAGCTGGGTACGAAGGAAATCTTAAGACACCTGTAGTGACTTTCTGATTTTKTGATGGGTTCATCCAAACACAGCCAAAGCTTTGAGAACCTCACAGGGTGCTCYACAGCATTTGCAAGATACACATTGGCTATACTTATCAGTAGTTTGGAAATTAAGATGTTCACTTTGTTAAGCTTTTARTTTCAATATTTCACCAATATTGATGCAAGCCTTCAGACCTGTGAAGACATGGGTTTAGGATACGTGCATTTTAAAGACTATGCATAGCTAAGATCAACTKTTATTGTTTTCTCTGCAGTCAAAAGTGCTGGAAGGCTTTTATTTATTTTACGCAGAAGCACACACTGGAGAAAATCTGACAGCAGATTTCACAGTCAGAATACTCTGAAATACACAAGTCAATATACAGAGAGAACAATGAAATCCTTGTCCTTGATCTCCCTAATGGAGGGATGACAAAAGGACTATTTTCAATTGTGACAATAGCTTGTGACAGTGACCTGTGCATTCCTCAGATGACTTAAGACTATAATTTTATCCTAGCGAAAGTGGTAAGATACTGTTAGAGAGTAATTCTATAACAATTTTATTTTACTCTGTTATAAACCTGGATCTTAACAACTAACCCAGAGGTTAAATTAGAATAATGCTGGAGTGCCRCTGGATATTGTTTAGGAAAATGGAAAGATGCTAAAGTTGCTTAAAATCAACAAATGGCATTTCTTACAAAATCATCCCAACCCAGAATGCTGGACAGTATTTTTCTGTTTGCTTTGTTGTGTTGTGTGTTTTTTTAAACCCAAAATTCCCAAGTACCAGCTTAAAAGATCTACCGAAAAGCTGGAGCAAATCCTCTAGCAATTGGAACATTTTTGAAGAATAAATGTCACCMCTAAATATCAAAATGGATAGTAATTAAGGCTGGAACATTTTGGCTATCCAGCCTGAAGACTGAAGGTATTTTTTGCAAATTCTRCACAAGAGTGCAATAACAGCCTCAGGGATCTGGCTCACTAGAGCTTCTGACCAGCAGTTGTATTGCAATTCTCACTCCATTTAGACTAGCTCACATACCTGTGATCAGGAATTTTTTCTGCTAAACCAAAGTCTCCAA
Source organism: Malurus melanocephalus (assembly GCF_030028575.1). Taxonomy (NCBI): domain Eukaryota; kingdom Metazoa; phylum Chordata; class Aves; order Passeriformes; family Maluridae; genus Malurus; species Malurus melanocephalus. Next base: position 1,608,653 of record NW_026623260.1, on the reverse strand, counting down.
CTATTGCCGAGTATCCATTCTCATCATGTTTTATTAAGCAGTTCTGAGGAAAAAAAAAAAACAAAACCAAAACCAAATAGAAGAGTTATTGTCTGWGCCTGAAATATCTATAACAATCCAGATTAAAATGAGATAAAACAAACATGAGTACAAAATACAGTKTGGAAGATACTAGTCTATGAGAATCTTTTGTCTGAGAGCAAGAGMCCTTTTCCCTTCCCCTCCCCCTGCACAATCACATGTCTGTCAAACTTAAGATGCTGCAAACAGCCTTCCACTTAGCTAATAATCCACTTAAAAACTTGCTGAGAAGGCAGGCAGCCACAGGCAGCACATACCCCACTAGGTTTTAACAAGAATTAAGATGATTTAGCTCCCTTATGCTCAAATATGCAATACATGCTGTTCACTATGACACCTTACATTTTCTCTTTACAATTTGACTGTACCTGACCAGAATACAAGATCAGAGCAGACCCCAAATGCCTCCACATATTTTGCTACATTAACTACTGAAAAGGAACTTGATGCTTTGCAGTAAACTTACATTGGAAAATACGAGATGTGAACAAGTTATAGGTGCTTTTAGAGTCTCAAAATTCTTTATTTTACCAAAAATCATAAAACATGATATAAGAGAAAAGTCTAATAGGGAAAAGCTGTCAGTCTTTTCCTTTCAGATGTGCCCTCCAGTGTCAGGATGGAGGGCAACTTAAGGACACACACAGATAATTCTGCTCTAGCAGCATCACATCACACACAGGGTATTATTGATTTCTTTTTGTTATTTATTTACAACTGTGAGAAATATGCTTTGACCATTCCAGTACCACATTTTTTCCTGTTTCACCAAATGAATCAATAGCTGAATCTGTGCATTTTGTTCTGTCCTGCAATAGGTGGAACAAGACAGCAAATTCATTCCTTTCCCACATGCCTTGCTCTGTATCCTTCTGCAAGCAGTACAATAGCAGTGACAGGCAGCAAACCCACTGCTGACTCCTACTGAGTGGTACCCTGCATTAATTAGCTAAACAGCAGGAAACACTTTCTGGCTTTATTGTGCTTGGATATACAAAAGCCCCTCGCTGACCCCAGAGCATTAGTTTGTCTGTATAATGCAACTACCAAGAAAAGTGAGTCCCTTGTCTAAAAGATCAAGTTCAGGTCATCACTGTTTATATTATTCAGAGACGATTGTGGCTCAGGCCATGAAGTGAGTTTTCTTCCTGCCAATTAAAAGGTTAAGCAAGCCACTCCTGGGATCATGTAAAGAAAATACATGCCAGCCTCTTGAAACACATGCCAGGCTCCTGAGATGTAAAGCTATATTTGTTTAGCATGACTCAAGTATAATAACTACAGTTAGTTTGGGGATTCATAAACATGTACCAAGTTAAATCAACTGTGCTTGCCCAAAGAGCAGCAAAGCTTCTCAGTTGCGGGCTTTGTTATCTTTTATCAAAGAGTGCATTCATTCAGCTTGCMGCTCTTTAAACATTTGGTCCCTGTAAGTGGACTTAAAACTGAGAAGGATAAAACTTGACTGAAAAATCTTACTCAAATGATTCAGACAAGTGGAATTTCAYTGCGTACCACACAGAAACAAGTCCTTAAGGACACCAAAGATTTTGCAGTATTCAAGATGGCTGTTACTATTTTATGCAAAAAAAAATTCAAGTTACTTTTCAGCCATAGATTTCTCAGCCACTAAAGATGATTCTTAATTCAACATATTTTAAAAAAACCTCTATAATTCATAAACACTAGTTTMAAAATCTGGGTTTCCTCCTTGCATTATACCTTTGAGTATTTACATTTTGTTCATTTTGAGAAGCAAGACTGCAGCACTTAATTTTACCTTYTGGGTTTTATGGATTATTGTCATTCTCCAATAACCCCTGATCTCCAAAATTTCAGAGAAACATTTAAATCCTGACTAAGAACTATTTTCAACATAACTAAAAATCTGTCTACTGATCTTATCCACAATAATTTACAAGGCTGTTTTGATACCAAAAGGAARCTTAAATGAAACATCATGCTGACAGCAAATATTCCTTCAGCTTCTTACCAGTATCTAATCACATCCYGTTAGACAGTGATACATCACCAACTGAAGCTGAACAATCCTACCCCCACCAAGCCCCAGGCAGTCTCAGCTTTCAGGTACAGCACTGAACTATTATAAAAGTAGGTTATTCATAGATAAATCACACATAAAACCAATGCTGTCTGACAGCTCTGAGCCCCTTCCCCGATGAGCAGGATTTGCCCACAGCAGAGCCAGGCTCCCTTTCAGTCCAAGCATTTGGAGACCCAACAGCACAGACACTCCACTGCTGTAGGATCCACAGGTCCTGCAGAAGGCACTGGGGAGAGCCTTGGGCAACATTCCTGGTGTACAGCACTGATGAGCTCTTCTGCTGTGGTGGGCTGCACAGTGTTAAACTACATAAAGAAGGAAACGAAACTGTTCTCTCTCATTAGTGCACACTTGTCTTTTGTTTGCACATGAAGAAGAATTTAAATTCATTAGGATACATAGTCCAGTACAAGAGTGACTTTTTTTCATACTTAAATCAGCCACAGCAGGTGACATGYACCACACAGTAAAATTCCAGTGTCACTACAAACGTTCACTGTAGTGAAACTAAACTGATTTAATTCAACTGGGGCAAATTTTTATGTATCTAAGCACTAATTTCCTGAAACACAGAAAGAACGAAAGCCTATTCGTAGCAAAATCAGTAGTAAACCCTTTCTACATACACTAGCATGGTCAGATGTCACTTTGCCAGCCTGTACTGCTCATTCAGGGCAAGGTTGTGCRGATGGTAAAGCTGTATTGTGTGCTGAGATTCTCCAAGTAGTCAAGGCTAACCCTCTGCACCACCATACTCCTTCTCCACACTTCCCACCCSAGCAATGCCATTACACAACACTGCCAAACACACAGCACAGATAATGGAGTCACCAGATTTAAGATGCAATTCATGAAGAAGAGACATAACACAGCCCACTGTGGTTCATGTACACTCAATGAAACACAAAAAGAATTCACATTCTAACAAGATAATTCAAGACTGAAAAGGGACAAAACTTCATTAGAGACTAAAAGGCTGAAAAGAGATTTTGAATTTAATCTGGAGGTGGTATCTATGTAGGAAAACTACAATAGTACAAACTGCACTGTTTCTTCTAACAAAGTGATACTTCTCAGTTTTCCTCAAAAAAAACCCAAAAAAACAGTGTATCAATGTGATATGAAGAAGTTTCATTAATGGATTCTGGCTCAGAGATGCAAGAGTTCAAACCCCTCACTGGTGCAAAGAGCCTCTCAACCATTGCCTATGAAATGAAATGCCAAGCAGCTTCACAACACGAGCTTTGAGAAAGCACTTTCAACTTACTATTGCACTATTTGTATAAACAGTAAGGCAATAAAACTTGGTGACCTTTCCAGGCTTTCTTTTTAGACCTCTACAGACATGGATGTTCTTTCCTTTGGCAGCTCACACGGTCAAAGAGGGCAGCATTTGACTTCAGTTGAATTTTTGACATTTTTTCCCCAAAAAAATTGGGACCCCGTCAGTCTTTCCCGAGGCAGTCACTTAATAGAAGCAAGGAGCTTTGCACATGAGTCCTAAAGAGTTAACAGAGCTGTTTATGCAGACAGATGTGAAAGAACATAAAGCCCCCTTTGTGTGTTACAGGAGCTTAACATCTGCTTTGCACAGCATAATCCTACTAAGACGAATGCAATATTCTACTCTCCCTTTTACATAAACAAAAATGAAAATAGACTCAAGAGTTTCAGAGTTAAAAATAAGTTGCTTAGAKGCAGAAACACCAGTTTTATTTTATGATATTACATACAAGCTAAACTCCTTAGAAATTTTACTGCATTCCAGAAAATACAGAAACAAACGCTACTGCAGTGTCATTTGCAACCTTCTGATGACTGTTCCTGAATTAAAATACTTAAAGACCAATTGAGATGTATCAGCTGTTTTAAAACTACTATCCCTTAGGAGAAATCCCACTGAGAATTAAATGTGTAACAGGAAGTTTACAGTATTAGATACACTTCTAAAACTATTAYGCTTAAGGAGAGGTTTTCATTTGGTTCCTGAAGTACCAGTAGAAGTTTAGTATTGAGGCTTTCACTAGAAATAGCCATCTACTACTAATTTTTTCAGTGCAAACTCTCCCTTGCAGTGCAAAATATCCAGACAAGAGCTTATTCCAGCACAAAGGGGACCTGGCAACTGCAGCAGCAACTATGAGAATCATGAGACAAAGGTGCTGSTCATGGCTGGGGGTTTATTCTGTTTTGAAGAAGCAACAGTATACAAGTTAGGAAGTCAGGGCATGTCACTTTCAAGCCCAAAGGCGGTGAATTTATGTTACATCAGATAATCCACAGTAATTGCTTACATGTATGATTCTGTCCCATAGTAACTGAGACTGCTCCTCTCTCAGTGAGACAAAGCTGAGCCATTACACACTGTGAAGTGAAAGYAGATGTTGGCAGGAATACACACACATACACATGTGTTTATATATATATGTGCCTAGAGATTACAATTTCTTCATACACTTTATCATCAATGGAGCTCACAATGTTCTCTAAAACTGCTCACAACCTACTATCGATTATAAAACCTTGTTTTMGATTATACATAATTCTGCAAAACTGAAAGGCATTTGTTTGGAGGTTTGCCTGTTTGTTCTTAATCAAGAGTTTTGGTGGTGGATTTTTAGGGACAGGGGGGTAAACCATCACATTATCAGCCTATGGCATCATACCGAATCTGGCATGTGCTCAACTTGAAATGTGATGAGACCTCTGTGTAAGATGCTCCTGTTGCCACCTCTGCAGCGAATAGACTGCGATAGAGTAGAAAGGTATATGCTGCATGAGGAATTTGAGAGCACGACTAAGGTGACAAGACAGAGGATAAGCCCAAGCCAGGGGCTGGCTGGGACCAAGATCAGGTCCTGAGCCAGGGTATAAAAAACCCAAATACTATTACAAGGACAGAAGAACTGCAGCTACACCAGACAGGTAGTGGTGGCAGGGATCAGAGCTAACCTGGAGCAGCAGAATGTGGGGAGAGCTAGAAATGGCTAAACATAGCAAAGACTGAAACACAAAGATAGACTGGATAAAGCATCAAGCAGGAGCAACAGGAAGAGAGTAAACACAATCAGCCAGGTAAGGAGTTTARTCAGTAAGGTTGGGGGACAGGAACTGTGAACAAAAACTATGGACTAGAGAAAACCTATGAACAATGATGCCCAGAGTCACATTGCAGACTAGCAGAAAGGATTGGATAACAACAGAGTAGGTGTAATCAGTCTTGGAAAAAGGGGCAGACTCTTGAATGTTCACGTCTCACTGCCAAGAAGTCTCTTGTTCCCCTCCCTATTCCTCCTCCATAGCAAAGCCATGCAATGTGTTTCAGCAATACTAATTAACAGTAGCAAWGAACACAAATTGAAAATATTTCATGTATTAGTTACTGCATTAACTAAAGCAAGACACCCTCACCATGAATCTTAAGCTTCCAACTCCAACATGAAATGCATAATACCATTTTTTAAAAAATTGGTAGGAAATTGGATACAACAAACACTACATCAAAAAAATAATATTGCACAAAAGATGAGATGTAAAACTTCTGCAACAACTTTCCTTTTCCGCCTTATGCATACATATTAAGGTAACATCCTTAATTACATGATGACACAGTTTTCCACCTGACATCCATGTGTTTTTGTACACACAATGGATTCATGCTGATGGTGAATTGGGGCTGTACATAAAACACTTGGACCACTATTTTCAGGATTCTGACCACTCTTCCCACAGAAACAGCAGAGTGACAGAAAGGCTAAGAACAGATGAAAAAGAAAGCCTGGACTGCAAATGAAGCTCTTCTGTCTTGTGGTTAAGMCTATTGCAGTGTTGCCTTGGGATCTGGATTCTGGCCTTCCTCAGCATCACAGAAGGATTCTGTAACAAGGATGCTACTTTAGCAAAATCTTTCACAGATTCTTACTGATCTTGTGCTTTCTCTGCCTCCAGGGGTCAAACCTGACTATTTTATAAGTGCTGTAATGCTTCCAACAACAAGCCTCTGAGGTCAGTGAACATATTGCTTTGAACTTACAGATGTAAAATGCAAATACTCCAMACAAAGTCTTAAAGCACTACCCAATATTCACCAATATTCTTGCCTTCAATCTGTTATAATAAGGCTGAGCTTATTCATCTCCCTCATCTCAGAAATACTGTAAGAATAATTTCACTGGTATTAGGGYAGTCATTGGCATAAGCTGACAAGGAAATCAACAGTGCTTCCAGAGCAGGGTTTGAATGCAGTGCAAATACAGTGTAAACAAGCTGTTGAAGAAACTCTCTGTGTAGCAGTAAGACATTTGTTTTGAGGAGTGAGGTACAAAGGATTTTGCCATATTCTTTTTACAGACTGGACACTTCTTCCCTGTGCTTTCCCAAACACAGCTATTTTAAYTGTAGGTTCCAGCTGCTGGAATATTGTAAAACCAAGTCAGATTAAGAAAAAACTACATCACAATTCAGTGGCTTCTACTGAAACACTTTCACAGTATGATTTCCGTTTTAATGATTGTATCTTCTATGACCAAGACTTTCAGAGTTAAAATTCATAACCAGAGCTCCTTGACAATCACTGAGARATGAAGAAAATTCCTATGATTCCAGGATGCAAATCCTCATTCTRCACATTCAACGAGGCCTAAATGAAAAACATTTCATGGGGCTTGTGGTGATACAGATAGGGGACAGGGAATAAGCCGAGGTTGGCTGTCAGAACCCATCTATGGCTTAATTCCATGTAAATCCTTTCACGACAAGCCAAAAGTGCGGACACCACATTTCCTGGCTTGTAAAAAGTCAAGTCACCCTGCCCACACCCCTACTCTGTGCAAGCTGCAAATGGCCARTCTGACCACTTGTACCTTCTGACAGATTCAAGCCAGGCTGTTGCTATCAAGCGGGGCAGCTCAGCCTGATCAGCTACAGCAGCCCAGGCCAAGAACCCAGGCACAGAGCTGCTCATGACAYGGGGAAGCACCGGCTGTCGGGGCAGCACATCCCTTCTAACAAGCGCTGCCTCTCTTTTTGACAGAAGGACATCGGGAAGGGCACCAGTGGGATATGAGGGCTGACATCCCCGTGGGCTGTCACATCGACTATAATGACCTACATCTACTCTACTCTACCATTCTTCCCTCTGGCTTCSTGCAGTATCAATGCTGTTCTGCTACTCTCCACATGGTGCAATTAGGAAAAGAGATCACCCTGCTCTACACTAATGGCCCGACCCACTTATTTTTCAATCTYAGATTGGCAGGGGACAGGAACTTTTCCTTTAAATTGTTAGGCATCAAATACATTGACACATAGAATGCTAAGAGCAAGACAACTCTCCTGTCCTAACTGACAAGGTAAAATTTATATATCACACCATCCACTGCAGGAAGCTGCAGGAATTAGAGGTTTGCCAGAAACAGAAAGGTAGAAGTATGGGTCTAAATTAATAACAAATTATTTTTATAGTAAAATTTGTATTAGAGGGACAGTTTGCAGTGGGCTATTGTCCAAAGTGTAACAGGTAAAGCATGGAGACATTCCTGCATAGAAAGTCTCAGTTTCATTCTGTTCACACTTCAGTCAAGGCAAGMAAGTTTCATAGAAAAATGCCCCATTCTCCCACTCCACAAACTCAGAGTCTGTTCTGACTTTTGCAGATGTTAAACCCTTGTCTTTGCCTTCATTTGAATAATAAAGACATCCCATCAATTACTGAAGTTTATTGAAGAAAGAAGGACAATACGGAAGAGTATTGAATTTGCCCTTGTTCAATCCAGATCACAAGTTCTCTCCCAAGGAGAGAGTCCATCACATTTTCCTTCAGCTTTTTCACACACTGTTTATCAGTAAGAATGAAGACAACTTATCCTATCACCAGTACAAACTTGGGAAAAGCCAAAGCATCTTCTCAAGCAGTAGCCAAAAGCCACAGCCTGAGAACTGAAAATTTTGGTGATAGATTATTCCCATGGTTATCTTCACTGTTTTGCTTTGGAACAAAGTGACTTTTTTAGAACTAAGCCACCCACGGCAAACATTTGCCCAAAAGTTTGCCCAATAGATTAAAAGCTTATTTCATTAATACTTTAATACACTAATAAAATTAATGAATTGTAGAAGGCCAAGTGTTTCATCTACTTCCTTCCAAAACATAACAAGGAAAGTGCATACACCACGTTTAAAAAAACACCAACCAATTTTAAAAACAAACCAAAGACCCAACCCAGAACTCCCCAAGAAATTGAGAAATACAGACTATAGCTATCATCAGTAGAATTCTGTATTATTCTTGAAGCAGATAGCTTTCAATGTGATGCACAAAGACACTGTAACTTCAATGCTAGGAACCATCCAAATATAGAATAATTGGTAATAAATTCTTAGGGTCTGATTCGTTGTTCATTTGTTTCTAAATAACCTTAACTACTTCCCGTGGCCTCTGCTGAGTTTGCTCCTGCCAGGATCGGGTGCAGCTTTCTAAACAATTGGCGTTCAACAATGGATAACACTGAAGCACTGGCAGGGCAGCTCCAGCATTCCAGAGAATGACATACAGTTATGTAAAGCTTGGAACAAAGGCATTCACAGGGATCCCAGGAAATGGATTTTCATATGAYTGGCCATCACAGAACGTGTTACGATAAATGCTGCAGGCACTGAGTTCTCCTTAGTTACTCTGGTTCCTTGCAGTAACTACTCTTAAATGCACTAGCATACATCCTGAACCGAAAAAGAAAGGGGAACACCAAGCTGTCTTTACAGATATTTTCATGCATCTCTTGTCTGCACACTCCAAGGTGACTGAARTGGAGCTTTCTGAGTGCATCATGTCAAAGTGACATGACTCCAAGTCTGGGCATTTTTCATAAATTTGATATTCTTCCTTGAAGAATTCAGCACCTTTCACTTGAAAGGACAGCCAAGAAAGTATTTTATGACTTCACTGCAATACTTCTTTCATCTACAAGTTGAACTTTTTTTTCCACCTTGACTAAATGCACATTCTACATCTGTTTAACACTGCACTGAGAAAGCCTTAAAAAAACCCCTAAAACTGGATGGAGGACTAGTAGCCACATTGGCAAACACACTCTGTTGTTTTACTTTTAAAAACTGTTTCTAATCTTAAGTCTAACAGTCTTCTGGATATTTTGACTGAAGTGACCTGATGAAGTCTTCTTAAGAACAATTTTGAAGGGGSTCATTAACACCACACAACAGGACAGACAGGACAGCAAAGCCCTCAGCACGGGCTGCAATGGGTAAGAGCCAGTGTGAATACTGGGACAATCTGCTCACACATCTTAGTGCTCCCGTGTCGGTATTTCTAGCTGAGCTTGAGTTTATCCAGTTACTGCAGCCAACTAAATTATGCAATTTGCCACCAAAGCAATTAGAAAAAAAATAAATCTATGTCGATTGAAAACTCTGCCACTGACACATTATTCTGGAAGAAATTTCAAAATCTGAAAATTTTAGGAGAACTATTTTGATCTTACTGACTTTAAAAATGAAAGAAACATCAACAAGAATTGTACACATTTCACGCAGAATTAGTAATGAAAGGTCACTCTTCCTACAGAAGATTTGTGAAATACAAGGGGAAATAAAAACAATAAGGAGATTTTAAAGTGCATTAGTAATAATCTCCTCAATTTGGGTTCTTTATATGATTAACCTGTTCCAAATGTTAGATTGTTGTGCTTAATTATCCAGGGATTTAAATACTTTACTGAACTACAATTCAGAACTAAAAAATACTGCAGCTGCTTTATGAGAAATCCTAATCTGAACTCATTTAAGGGATSACCTTCCTTCAGGATTATAATTTCTCTAGCTTCCATACAAACTATGAACATATTTTGAGGAAAATTTTAATTCTATAAACTGCATTTCAATTTGTTTCTCAAAATGTCTTAGATCACACATTTTATMATAGCAATTCTCTGCATGGAATGGAGGAAGTAAGAAAAGCCAACAATCAGTTAMAGTACGTTCATTAAGAAGTTCCCTTAATTTTATAAACAGTACCTTGGATGTAAGGTCTCGGTGGAAAATGCCTTTATAGTGAAGATAACTGATCCCCATAGCAATGTCATATGCCAGTTTCACCCTCACTGTCCAGGGCAGATGCTGGTTACCATCTAGTAGCTGTTCCAGGTTACCACAATTGATGTACTGAAAAGAGAAAGCAACATCTGTAATTARTTCTTTAACTTAATATTTTATCAGGAGTGTAAAATTCATCATTACAACAAGTTGCCTCAGCTCAGTTATGCATTAAAACCTTTTTTTTTTTTCATATGGGCTTGGCAGGCAGAAAGTTTGCAGATCAAAAAAGGCTGAAAATGTCTCACTTCACCACCTGTACCAATGCCCTTATGATAAAGATGCAAMGGCCACCACTGTATTACCTCTATGGTATTTAAACAACCCTGCAGAAACACCTACAATATCACATGACCCTCTCATTTCAGCTTGAGGTAAATTAGGGCAAAAATAATGAAGACCTGGCTTTCATATAGAATAAATCAACAAAGAGAGAGCTAAGTACCCAAGTGTAGGTCATGGAGCCTGATCAAGTGCTYAGTTTTCTTAAACTGAAACAGCATCAAAGAAAAATATTACAATGTGTTGCTGTAAGTTCTGTTTTTTCACTGCTGTATCTGCAAGTTCTAATCAGCAATCTGATTCCCTCTGTGYTCAGTACTACATCAACCCCATCAAATGGTAGCCCTTATGAAAAGGAAAGCACATTAAGTAAAAGATAAATGCTACAAGAGGCAGTGAAACAAAGCAGCACCTAAGTGATACTAAGTAATATAACCCAGGTTAAGACATGGCAACTCCAGCACTTGAATAATCATTACAGCAACGCTGTTTATGCTTTATGTATAGACCCTTTATACCACACCAACAGCTACGTAGCGTTTGAACAGATTCTTGTTTCACTCCCAGCCCCAGTCCCCCACCAGCAACCAAGCAAAAGAGTAGCTCACTCCAGAAGGAAAACCTGGCAGCAACGCAGTGACTTCTGTCAAGGAAACCCAAGTGAAGCAGACAGGACAATTTGCTCCCAAGCCTGGCCCACAGATGTAACGCTGCATTAGACTGCACCAATTTCTCTCTGCCACACAGGTCTCCAACTCTGTCTCAAATGACTTTCCTGTGTCATTCACTCAGACAAAATATGTGGCACCATTATCAAAATCTTAATTGCAGCTGTTGTTTCAGAAACTTGGGACCTGCTTGTATTTTGTAGCTCTTCTTTGTGTCTTGGAGTCTGGGACACAAAGCAAACATGAGCCACGTGTCCTGCAGTGTGGATGGATGTAGCTAATCTCCTGAGGCTGTGCTACGGCAAGGAAAGAACACACACAAGCTGGATTCTATTGGTAAACCTGGGGGTCTCAGGTCATCTGCCGAACAGACTACAGGAAACAASTTCTTCCTTACAGCTCGGGCCTAGCCATTGCTGAATTTTGAAAACCCTTTCAGCAGATACACAGATTCCATAGGCAACTACTTAAGGGGGCAAAACTGTCGGGGCAGAGGAGGCATACAGCGATTTTAACTGGGCCAGAGCCCACCGTGAAGGGGTGCCACAAAGCAGCCAGGGGCTCCACTGCAAATCCCAGCCCAGGCACAGCGGCACATTTAACCAGCAATCCAGGGCATAACCCTTCTCTCTCCTTCTCTCCTRCTACTTTATGCTAGGAGTTCGTGTGCCAGAAGAGCAGAGCAGCACTGGAACAGGTCACTYGGAGGCTATGCAATCTCCATCCTTGGAGATTTTCAACATCAACTAGAGCTGTAGCCAACCTGGTCGATGTTGGAAACAATGCTGCTTTGAGCTTTTCCAGCTTTGATCTTTCTCATTTCTTTTATCTGAACCCCCAAGGGAACTAGATGACCATGCAAGGAAGAAAAACACAAACATGCTCAATAAAATTAACTTGWTTTTTTTAATCAGAAGTTGCTATCATGCTTGAGGGAAAAATGGTGACTAAAGATTTYTACAGTAACACCTTTTATCTTCCCAGCCTCCTTGAAATAGTGTGAACAGCACTTCTCATCCTGTTATGTTCAAATCAGAACAATACTGACCAGCCTGGAACATAAAGCACCAAAGCACCTGGCTGGAAAACCCCATTAGAAAAATGACACTTAGCAATTATCCCAAACAACTTCACCTTTCTGACAGGCCAGCAACAGATCCTCCATATAGCACAACCATACTTGAATTCATTGTCAAGACAATGCAAGGAGGGGGTATGGGGGGATGGGATCACTGACCCAGCTTCCATTTTCTGTTCTCTGAACTGTGCCATTCCATGACAGAAATTGCTCCAGAAATGCTAATAAACAAGCAGCCCCTAATAGTATTGACACACACAATGAAATGGGGCAATAGCTAGCTACTATATCGAGCATGCTCTTGCTTTCCTTTTCAATACAAAAGCCTACTGATTTGATCCATTGTTGCCATATTAGTTAAGTGCATCCAATATACCTATTCCCTCAGCACTCTTCCAGTCAAACTGGTTTTCAGGATCATTTGCCCATCTTAACTGCAAGGACTAGAGTCTAGCATGGRTTGGAAGACAGCTGACACACACATTGGACACAGCATCCATGAGCTACAAAAGCAAGAGTCCAACCTGTTTACAGCACATCTACAAAACCTACCAGGACTCCTTTCCAAAACTGCCACCCAGCAAGTGCACAGCCCTCAGTTATTAGAGATGCGGGTTTTGGCTTTGGCTCTAATTTCTAGTGTATGCCTATGAAGCACAGGAGGCTAATCATCAAGTGAACAACTGCCACAAGATTTTCCTAGAGACGTCTTTAAGACTTTAGTTAATCTTAGGTTTTAGTTGGCCAGCAGGTAATAACTGCATGTGGAGACCTGAATTGTTCCTAAGGCAAGCGCTGCACAGTGCTCTCTCAGTGTCATGTAAGTAATCCAATTCTTCCAGTCATTCAGGCTGATAATGCAAACAGCCAGCCTGATGGCCTATTTTTTCAGAGCACTTCAACAATGCCTTTTCAGGACAGACACAAAACTATGTACATTATTTCCTAATTGCCAGTACAACTGAAAGAAAAAAATACTTGTTCTCAATCTCTTAGTGGCACAAACCAGCTCTGTGTGGTAAGAATATCCTGGAGGATGGTAAATGCACCTCTCCCAAAGAGAACCTGGATTTTATTTTGTCCCTGRCACAGTACTGGTACAGTGAGGTTACAGCACACAATTATCTCAAAGCATTATTCTACTACAACAACAACAACAACAACCATCACAGAAGTGTACAAGCAGTTGGAACAGAGATCTGACTGGGCYATGACAATGAAAGCAAAGGCTCTACATTTCTTAGAGACATTACAGCTAAATGGAGCAGTGTTCAGACCTTTTCAAACCCTGTATCATCAGGTTGCAGGGAAACAGCTACCTATTATTCCTCATGCTACCTTTTTGTCAAGTAACTGGACACCAACAGCTTATCTGGTTGCCAGTCCGAAAGCAACAGCTATAGGTTGTTTATTTTTGCATTTAGTACAACTTTACACAGCAAATTGAATGCTGGTTTAAAAGACCTTGSCATCTTCGTTCACCAAAATATTCTTTCTTTAAAAAATCTGAGCTCATACCTTTGCTGCGAGAACAAAACTTCAGCAAAACTGCATTTCTTGTACCTCTCCCCCAAACTTTATGAAGAAAGAGGACRGCAGCTTCTTTGAAGGAGAAGTTACTCAGAAACTCAGCCAAGCACAGATGATTTCTGGATCAAAGAACCTTGAAGATGTTATAGTTTACTGCTATGAAATGCAGAAGCAGCAGTGTGCAACTCATCCCTGTGCAATAGTCAGGGGATACAGAATCATGCCACTTTAACCTAAAACCAGCATAACAGGACTGCTTCCTTGTAACACAATTGCAGTCATATTATCAGACTCAAGCATATTAAATAAGAATGGATAGAAATTCAGCATGTAACAGTACTTAAGCATAGCATTACATGCTTCATTTCAAGAGACTAATAATGAACTTCAGCTGTCAGATAATACCCAATTTCAGCTGTCAGATTTTAGTTTTAAAATTCAAAATAGAAGTATAAACACTAATATGAGAACTAGAAGCTTTTAAAGCAAAGGCATATCAGATTCACACAATTCTAGCAGTTATTTCTCAAAAACAAAGACTCCAAATATTGCCAAGTCTGAGACAGAAGACTGATGGGAATTGCAAAGAGTTTTCAATGCTCTTTTGAAAACCAGTGCTGTTTCAGTGTATAGGTCTGATATAAATAAGTCAACAGACACTGCACAGGAAAGACAGAAAAAAATAAGTTGGCCTGCTMTTCAGATGACTTTAAAGGTCACCGCCTGCCATTTAAAAAGCAACAAATAACCACAACATGCCCCTGTACTGTAGGCCAAATGTAGTCAAAGACAAGGCATTAAGTGGTTAAGAAAAGTAGGTATGGGGAGTGCATTTAAGGTGACAAACCAAATGAGGCAAGTAAAGAGTAAGAGCTCCAGGAACCCAGACCACTACAGGACAACCACTGAGATAGCAACAAATGAATATAATTGCAAAAGCCCATTGAAGAAATAGGCAGGAGGAAAGAGAAACTAGAATCGTAGCAGCAGCACCTTTAGCATGGAGAAGCAAGAGAGACGTCAGAGCAAAAGCCAGAGCAAGTAGTTGCACGCTGAAGAGAGACCTGAAAAGTAAAATAAAGTATTGCAGACACTATTGACAAATGCATTGAAGAGTGTCAAAATAGACAGAGYTGCATATTTGTATAATTYCTAATGCTGGGAGTAAGAAGKTAACTCTCCTTMCTAATAAAAGGAAGTGRAGATTTTTTTCCCTAAGCTTTCTGCRGAAGTTTAAAAYCAGTTTTAAACCACCCACTGCAAAGAAGGCACAACCTCATCTTCAATTCTCATATGTTGAACAGTCATCTGTCACACTCGGCAGTCTCTAAGTGACTACTCTGAAGGCTTCTGTACAAGCCAATGTACTCTTCTGTCACAACTGGCATAATTAGCTACAGCGGAAGGACTGGAAATTTTCTCCTTTYTCCAAACTGCTTGTGWAGYTTCAGSTGTGCAGAAATGASRAAAAAACAAAGACAGTATMACTGTGTTCAAAACTGCAATGAGAYACTRCAAAYTGATACACTAAAATTCAMTTTCAGATTAAATYGACTTTCTTTTAATTTGAAGGTGGTYCATAGACTCCCACTTGTTAAAAATTCCACAGTTTAAAAATGTACAAAACCATCTGACCCATGTACCTCAAAGTAGTAACCTTCCATTTCTATTAAGTAAGTAACACACTGATTGCATCAAACAAAATAAATTAAAACAGAACAAGTTGGATATTGAATTTGGGCTCTGCGAGTATGTTTTTGGTCAGCAGGTCAACTGTTGCCAGGGAGAAACACACAAGTACTGAAAGRGAACACAGGTGAAGCAAACACATGTCAGAACAAAGCCCAAGCTTTTTCATGAGGGATCAGAAGGGCACAAGTGGCTTGGAAAAACAGCCTGATTGAAGGAACAGAAGCAAAGCCAAAAGTCTTCATCTAAAGGCTGCTTTACTTTCCTGCTCCTCAGTTCCTGAAAACCAAAGGAAAAGAATCTGTAATATAAAATCAATTTCTCTTCTCCTTTTCAACCAATACAAACAAACTTGTTCTTTAATACAAAATAATGTATTTTCTTTAAAGTTGTAAACCATTACAAGATTAAAATAAACTTTAAAAGTGTCAGCTCTTCACAGAGAAGAGGGTCAGCTTTGGTAGCTGCCATAGCCTGRTTACCCAACAGAATTCAGAACCAAGAGCCAAGAAATGCAACAGATATAACTCTGTTTCTTCTTCTGTGTCAGTTGTGGCATTGATTAATTCATTGGCTCCTCCTACCGAAAAGGCATGTACAGGCATGGCTTCTTTTATAAGGGCAAACAAGAATTAACACGCATTAACTCAGGAAGGAGCTGTAATGAAAACCATTTGTCGCATTCCAAACATTCAAGCGTTGGCATGGAAAAGAAATACAGCAAGATTTGTCTTCCTTTAATTCTCTAACAGCTTTTATGGTCAGTATGCTGAATTTAGCCCTGTTCTGTCATTTCATTCAGTCAAAATGYAATGTTCACTTGGTTGCCTGCTGCTAGAAACAGATTTCGTTGGTAAGGCTTGAGCTGAGGCACATAGCAACAACGCACTACTGCAGCCCATATGGATGAAGAAAGTCTTATGGCTCACYCACACTCAGGTTTGAAATACTGCAGGAAATAAGCTTGTTTTGTTGGAACCGGAAAACACTCCCACTGTATCTATACAAACTGACTTTGATAACCATTTTTCCTGTAATTATATTAGTAGAAAAAAAGCAGAAAGCAAAGAAGGTCTAACAAAACCCCCTGCATTTATAATCTGAAGTCATAACCATTTGGATTCTAAGTGGAGCCCAATCTCAGTGCAGATAAAAATCTGGGATATGGCATAAATTAGCACACAGACATAGAAGAAAAAGCACCTTGTTGCTGACACAGGCAAGAGAAACAGCATCTCTACAATAACACTTCTGTTAAGAGCAGAAGGTTCTATCCACACTGACAGCATTTCAAATATACTAGACTCAGTTCTGCAGAGAAGCTGCAATCCTGACAAGGAGCTTCTTATTTAAATAAGGTTTTTCTCACCTTCCCCACAAAAATACCAGCAGCGCAGCCCACAGATTATATGCCTGTGAGATGGCAGAAAAATAACCCCTTTACTTCATTTTTTGAAGTCTGTGAAACAGCTACAAGGATCTACTGAGAGCAAAAGTTACAGCACATGAACACCTCTCATAGTACAAACTTTGTTTAAATTATGCACAAGGAATACTCTTTTTGAACTGTTTCAGAGTGCTTTTCCAAGCCTCAACACTCCCACATCCACTCAACACATCCACTTACATTTGAGGATGCTCAAACACTTTACTGGCAATTACAGAAGGCACCAAGATCCTCTATTAATAGTAGTGTGCAAAAACTAACATTAAAGGAATTTTCTTGTACAACTGAATTTCTGAATATTTTGGATGGCTGATAAGTAAAGCAAAATGAGGAAGTGAAACTACTGAATGCTTGTTAATTCAAGGGTATGTTTCCTGGGATCCCAGCTGAAGAGTGGGGAATGAAGAGAAAGCACTACACGCAAACTGAATTTACTGAAAATATGTTAAAAAAAAATTCCAAGGCAAAAATTTAAGAGGTCAGCATGACAGTACCCACCTGGACTGCATGTCTGCATGTACAGAAGTAAGAGGAAAATCTAGCACTCAAGRCAGTATTCATTTCTCCTCCCCTCTCTCCCGCTCATACTGTAATAGCTCAAAGCTTACATCTTCTCACTCTTGTTAAACTAGCCGTCAATAAAAGAATTCAGAGATTGAAATTCAAAATTTCTTTTTGCTTGAGTCAATAGCAAATGGTCCATTAGGTTTACAATGAGTGTCAAAACATAGATACTAAAAATCCCTCACCAAAAAAAMCCCCAAAACCCACACACAGAGCACCCACCCACATRTGTGTGCCTCACACATGGGGGGAAGGCAGAAGAGGAATGAGACAATGGAACTTGCTGTTTGCATTTAAACATTTATCTGCCTCTTATCTTTCCTTTATCCTTGAGACATTCTGAAAAGGAGGAATAGGTTAGCACCAGCAAGATACTTAGCAAGCCTTCCTCAGAACACAACACAGATGCACCTACTGCAAATAAAATAATGAATAAAAGTTGTTTGTGCACTATTACAGACTCAGAAATGATAAAACAAGTCAATCATCCTCCTATGAGAGAGGAGGGGAAAATAATTGAAAATTTGATGGCCTGCAAAGCMAAGATTTAATTTTAAAGAAATAGAGGTAGGGAGGGAAGGGAGAGAAAGGAGGTTTAACTGTGAGCTCTTAAGCTGATAGACAAGCATGTAAGACTAGAATTCCAAAGCTTGCATGTGCAGAAGTTACCACTGAAATAACTGCTCWTTGCTTCTGATCTAGCACCTGCATGTATAATATAGACTGTGCAACTCAAGTTAGACACTTTTAAAGCCTTGGCTTCTGCCTTTACATGAGGAYTTCTTTAGTGTCTGATTATAGTTATTTTTACATCTGAACTTTMTTTTTGTGAGAACCCACCCTTCTTGCCTAACCACACAGTGCAGATGCATCTAAGCAGCTTCCCACTGCCTACAGCCCAGTGCAGGGCTCACAGAGCTTTCACTGYTTATCTACTTCTGCTAAAAGCACTGACTGCCTGCAGAGCTGCCCCCTGTGTGTTTAATTTGCCTGRTCACCACCAGTTTGCAGTAGGTTTTTCCTTTAACTGACCTACCAACACCTCCCTCCCTCAGACAGTGCCTTTAAGGTCAGCGTTGTGTCCTCCAGAAGCCAACATTTTTGTCAGATTTTTGCTTCCTGTAACTAAGCTTTTTATAACTTTTGAGCAACTTTTTGAGAATTGATTCCACCTTTCTGCCCTCAGAACAAGTGTCATGACCAGGTACAGCAGCATGTAATTTCTTACCAAACTGAAGGCCACACATTCTGTGTGACTAGATACAAGCTACCCAAACAGATTATAAAAAAATGCTCTGTTAAGTGTTTTTCTGGAAACTCAGGTCTTTGATCACTGCAATCAGACAAGGAGGTTAGCTTTCTTTAATTAAAATTTGGAAAAAAAAAAAAAAAGTAAGCATCAGATTAGGGGACAAAATTTGAAATATTACCTAACTTAATAAGGTCCTTTATGTGCTTTCCAAAAAATCTGACTTTTGATATTTAAGCACTCAAAACTGCAAAGCTACAAATCTGAAACTCCTGTGGAGACCTGTATCATTTTTGCTGGAGAAAGAATCAAAGGGTCAAGCACACCACATATGCCACAACATGAAGCTGCAAGAATATGAACTGGGGATGGAATTTCAGTCAGAACACTAAATTTCCTGCCTCCTGTCATTGAAAGCCAGGCCCCCTTGTGTGATTTTAAATAGACTTTTTTTTGGTATGTGCAGCATATCAAGCTGTGTTTGGGACTGAACTCTTTTATCTTTTTAGCAAATTCACAAAAATATTGGGTTCCCAAGGAAAATCATATAAATACAGCACATGTACTTTGTCTAAACTTCTGTGAAATAACTTCACTGTCCTCAACACATTGCTTTTTTTTCATAAAATAATACATGAAGCCTTAAAGTTACAACATAAAATTTAAATGGCGTGACATTTTCCAAATACCACCACCACCCCCTCCCCTTTCTACAAGCTTTTTAACTCTACTTGCTTTGAACAGCCTAATTTACTTATTACATGTACCATGTTTAGATTTGATTTTGCATCCACTGGTGCAYACAGGTGTCAGTTTAACACCTACCTTTAATCAACCTGACTCGGGTCTCGCACACAAGGTGCTGATGAGTACCAGTCTGTAATGCTTCAGCTGTTGGAACAAGCTCAATGCAAGTGTCTACAGTATCATTTCAACAAAAATGAGACATCTTTAGCTGACAAAACAGATGATGGTGCTCACGTTCTTCTGACCCTCACTCAGCTTTCTCAGAGTTGATAACCTATATTGAGCTGTCACTGAAAATAGGATTTTAATTTTTGTTGCTTTCTCATGAACCCCTTCAAGTATATAGTTAGGGCAGGCACTCCTCCCACTATAAACCAATACAGCTGCTTTACTCTAGCACTCTCGAGTTTATTAGGGTATGACTGCTTCTAGAGGCACCTGTGCTTTTTGACACGATCAAGGGCACAGGAATGGTTCTCTTTAATTCTGGAAGCTGGTGTGTGTCCTTTGTATGGGGATCTCTCAGGTTGAAGAGAGACATGCTCAACTCCTCTAAAGAGAATAAAACCAGAGGAAAAAGGAGAGTGCTTTGAAGACAGAACAATACRATGCCTTGCACAGCACAGAGAAAGGATGAGGTAGAGCTGGCTGTCAAGCCACAAACTACATTTGCTGAGAGTGCATTTAGCCACTTTTTATAAATTAAACTGAGAACCTAAGTGAACTGTTCCAGCAAAACTGAAACTGACAGTCCATATGCTGTGAAGAGTACAAAAGTAAGAGCAAATATGGCTCAAGTGTTGACAAGTATTTTTAAAATTGCATTATGAACAGTCAAGACATGAAGGGAAGTGTCTGCACTGAACCAAGCTTACAGAAACAATTATAACTGCAYTTCAAAATGATCAAAGTTGTACTAGAAATCATTTTGCAAGTGACACAGAAACAAGAAAGCCCAAGGTCTACATGTAGTACCAAACAAATAACTTATACACATATACACGTGCTTAATATTCAAATTTATAGATATCTCTTTTTTTGTCACAATAATTTAAACAAAAGCTAAAAATTATATAAGGTGATACTTTGAGTTCTTTCTGACTGAGTCCTGGTGTTCATGTGCAATGAAGGAGAAAGCACAGGCAATAGACCTGTCTTTCTGTACAAATTTAGTTGGTTGGGTATTTTTAACCCCAAAAGATTAAGTCAATATTCACATGTACCAGTAAGCAGGTACACAGGAGCAGCTTTTTGCATCTTGTAGGTATACCTTGACTCTATTCACTATAGTTTTTATTATTTTAATAAAGGATGATAGAATTAAATAAGTATTTCAAAGCACCCACTAACTTGCAACAAGTCTGTGATGAGATAAGAAGTTTTTCTCAAAAGCAGAAACATAAAGGGCAATCAAGATGATTAGAAGGATTGAGCACCTCTTCTATGAGGAAAAGCTGAGAGAATTGGGATTGTTCAGGCTGGAGAAGAGAAGGCCTCAGGGTAACCTAATTGCAGCCTTCCAGTGCCTAAAGGGAATCAACAAGAAAGATGGAAAGAGACCTTTTACAAGGCCAGGGAGGAATGTTTTTAAACTGAGAGTAGGTTTAGATTTAGATCTTAGGAAGAAATATTTTGCTGTGGGGRTGGTGAGACACTGGCACAAGTTGCTCAGAGAAGCTGTTTAAGGCCCCTGGAAGTGTTTAATGCCATGTTGGATGGGTCTTTGAGCAACCTGGTCTGATGCAAGGTGTCCCTGTCCATGGGAGGGGATTTTGAACCTGGTGATCTTTAAAGGTGTCTTTCAATCCAAAATTATTCTGTGATTCTGTGATAAGGTCCTCAGCAACCAGCCCTGGGCAGCCTTGCTTGAGCAGAGGCGTTGGACCTCCAGAGGTCCTTTGCAGCCTCAGCCCGACTCTTAATGACTCCTGTAAGGGAAAARCTAAACAACCCAAACAGCCAAATTACCAGAGGAAATAACTGGGATATGTGCTGGCCGGCCTGCCACTCTTACAACAAAAGCAGCAAAAAAGGCAAGCAAATACAATAGCAATAGATACTTCTAATTTGATACCACATAACCATTCTCATCATCAKAGCATATATTCCTAACATACCCAGTTCTAAAACTGAAGTCCATTCCAGGAAAGATACAAAATAACCATAGTTTAGCGGAGGACTCAATGCCTCTGACACACTTTGAATAGGTCGAAACTTAACTCTTCTGGTGCTTGGGTGTTGCAACTATAAAGGCCCAGATTAGTTCTGCATGTTACTTTCCAGCACTAGTACAGCACCACTGAAAAAACTCTTCTTTCATAAACTAAAGCTGTAGCTCCAATGAATGCTACAAAAAGTATCTGAACTACAGACAAAAAGGATAGAGCCTGCAARTAGAGGTTTATTACAGTATTAATCCACAGGTCATGTTATTCATTGGCTGAGAGATCACAAGGATCAATCTAATCTGCAGAATTTTGCACATACTTAGAGTTCTTACCAAGTTTAAAACACAGCCCTTCTGCTGCACCCTACAGCCAGGAGGCATTTAAAAATTTAGGCTGTCAGTTGTTGAAAAGTCATCAGAAAGATCCTTTGCCATCATATCATGAGTATCTTTTTTTTAAAGTTACTCCAAAGTAAATGCCCTCTTTTTCACACTATTGTATATCAAGACTCATTYCCCTAAAGCAAAGACATTTAGAATGTACGGGTGTATTCTTCAGAGCTGCCAACAAACATCCAAGAGAAGGTTTGTATGGTTGCTCACTTCATTCCTCCATAAACACAAAGCACAGCCCAGTGCCACAAAMTCATAAAACAAATAACTTTGCATTCTGCCCAAGTACCCTAAAACATTCAAGGACGATGCTTTATGTATGCAAATGAGACCAAACTGGAGCAGAATTAGGTCCCAAGTCTGAGGAGAGATAAAGGACAAAAATACCTTTTGGGTTCTTTCACCCCTCTGTTTTTTTGCTCCTCTTTTTGAATTTTCTTTTTCCAACATTACAGTCAGAAGAATGATATAAAGCCTCTAAGAAAGACTTCACTGAGCAAGGTRAGGTAATGCACAGCCATTAGATAGGTACAAGATATTAAGGAATACAAACYGATCTGGGAGCCTCTACTCAGTATGGCTTCACTGAACACATTAGGTAGTACCAAAACCTTTTACCTTACATGAACTCAAGGGCTTCCCTAATAATTCTCCAAATTGTTGGGTTTTTTTTGCTAGAAATGGGATGGCARTATCCAGCAAATAAGTAATATTTTGTAACAGGATGAAAAGGAGAGTCCTTCACTTTCTTATAAATTTTTACTTGGTGCTACCTTAAACACAACTTTCATTTTCTCTTCAGTTGTCTCCAGGCTTATCAACTTGACACTACAGCTATTCTCTTTTTTTTGGAGAAACAACCACCAGAGCCAACTTGTCYAGGAACTAAATGTCAGCTGGTAAACAGGTAATACCTAAAGCAGGAACAATTCCTTTGCTGCATGGAATATTTGCAGAATGACTGATAATAGGAACTACTGCTCCAAAGACACCAAGTTCTCTACAGTTGACAGCCTACTGCCATCACCAAAGCSGAGTTAAATATTTGCAGTGCTACATGAGTAAAACTAAAGTTATTCAAACAATATGAATCACACTGGTGGAACAAAACTAGGGATTAGTGATTCTTACAGGAGAAGAGGAAAAGAGAGAGCAGGGAAGGAATGGTATTTCAGGCCTTTTTAAAACCCTCACAAGTGTGCAATTGCCAYCTGGAAGGCAATCTATGACTACAACTGCAACTGTAGCATAAAGGTTCAGAAGAGGAGACCTAAATAATGTCTGGCTTTCTCCATTCYAGGGTCAAAGGCTCTCCACAGAAAGACAACCAAGAACTGAGGGGAAGAATTTAGAAAGAAAAATTAAATAGTTTTAATAATAGGTTCTGCTTGTGTGAACGGTATATCAGAAGACCCTTCTCACCTTAAGAACTTACTTTCTACTCCTTGCAAAAGGCCAACTCAGCACAACTGAAACAATTCTGATTTTTAAGCTTTTAGTATTTTTCTTTCTAATCAGTGCTATCTCCAAAAGCAAAATTGCTTTCCAAAGAAAAACTAAAAATTCCTTTTTAAAGAAAAAAAGGAAGATATCAAAAAACCTGAAACTCTACTAACTGCTTTTATAATTTACTTAAAKTATTGCTGTTGGGAGGGAAAGAAGGGAAGGGAAGGTTCCAGTTATCACAGAAGAAGCTTATTTAAAAAAAAAATTCCTCTCTTCAAAGGACATGGGCATTTTCATTAAGATGAGCTATAGCATTTGTCCCACTGCCATATAGATAGCACCTGAAAACCATGGCTGCCCAACTACACTTAGCCCTTCTGATTCCATTCCAAGTCTCTGGTGTGGTATTAGATATTCCTGACTCCACAGTTCACCAGCAAGGGATCAAACCTGAAAGACTTCAGGAGAGCATGTCAGGCAGACAGCAGATCCAGCTGCTGGCTGAAATAATTCTGTCCTACCCGTCCATCACCAACCACATGCTCCTATCACACTGCAACAGCCCTGCTCTCTGCCTGAGAAAGCCCCAATGCATGTCAGATCCCTCATTGAACAAGCAAATTTACAGCTTCAGATTGCAGCAGCAGTGCATTAGCACACTTTTTTACTATCATCCAGTATGAATTAATAGCCATAAAACTTCTGTTGCAACAATTAACCATTGTCTCCAAAGCACTGCAATTTCAAGATATCCCAATCAATACATAATAACTATCCATTCCTCATCTTCTAACATACAGCTGCAAGGGCTTTCATTTCCTTCAAGAAGGAATTATCAAGCTGTATGACTCGTTCTGTGCATATATAAATATACATCTCWTTAGAACAAGATATTAGCCTGACCTGTCTCTTCGAAATTCAGATAAACCTGTTTAACTGAGTTCAACAAAAAATTTAAGATCTGCAAGAAGAAATGAAGTGCCCTTTATATGCTAGACTTTATGCTGCTACACTATCTGCTTCAGTATAATACCACAGGCCTACAAAAACTACAACACACAAATCAATTTGTTTGCCTCCCATCTAAAATGGATGTTTGCTCATGCAGCCTTTCCATGGTAAATGTGTGTGGGATAAAATCAAGCACAATTGTTATTGAGCCATGGCTGTTCCACTCTGGCTCAGGCTCCACATCCCCTGAGCACACGTTGTCTGTCTCTTACCTTGCAGCAGCTCTGAGCTGATCCCYGAATGCTCAGCAGCATCTCATGCTGACAACAGAGCCTCTACTACAATGCAAGTTTCTCCAAGACTTAGGATGCTGCTGCGTGCCAGGAAATGGAAGTGAAGAGAGTTGTCAGATTAGGAAAGTGGCTGGTATACACAGAGAGGCTTAAGGGAGAGGCCAAAATTAGTTTGGAGAGGCATGTGAGTACAGCAGGAAGCACTGCAGATTCCTGTAGCTAAAGAAACAAACCAGCAGCTTCAGATTAGAGCTGAATGCTGAGAAAGGAATACCCAGTTTCTGGTTTTAGCGAAAACAAGCACAGTAAATCCGTGTTCATGAGCTCAACATTAGTGAGGCAGTCTAAAGCCTGCCAGCTCATCTGGGTGATACACCTATTAAAGCATTTACTTTGCTTTCCTTAAAGGTTTCTTAACTTAGTGCTTGCAGGGATAGAGGTCTTTGGCAGCCTAAGATTAGATCCTGTCAATCTGAGGATACTGAATTACTTCAGAAGAGGCATATGCCATAGCTTCTGGCTCGAAAACTTCAAAAACAATATTGGATTATCGAAACTGATAAGACTGTGGATCCAGAACAAGGCCAAAGTCCTAGTGCAGCCTATAATTAAACAATTCCATTCTTATTTTGAAAAAAACCAAACCAAAACAAACAGAAACTGCCTCTTGCTCAAGAGTTTTAAAAACAAAAGCCACTTGAGAGAGGAAAATTAAAACAATGCAAAATGCTGCCAAAAGGGAAAATCCCAAGGCATACATAAGATTAACACCTTTCTCTAGCAAAAAACCTGCTCTGCATGACTGCCTCCTCAATCTGTAAACATGCAAGAAAAGAAATCTTTTCTTCTTGTATGTAAACATGCAAGAAAATAAATCTGCAAGAAAAGAACTCTGCCTTCCACTAACAAAAGCGTTGCATATTACTGACATAGCCCCTTAACAGGCTTACAAAATCCTCAAGGCTCCTCYAACCCCATTTGTGGTTGCCCCGCCTGTTAATAGCACCAGTTGCCTAAATCCAGTCACCAAATATTTGGCACAAGTTCTCAACTTCTTCTGTTATGGAAATATATACATACATAAAATAAACATGATTTCCCATCATGCTACACTCAGACATAAGCTCTAAGTGAKGCTGTATCCCTCTTACCCAGGCATATCATCAACTGTACTCTCAAAACATAAGAAGGGATAATTAAGCTCCTCACAGAACAGGTCCAGCACAGGCGAGTGCRAGAGGATTCTCCCTGCAGTGACTCAGACACCATTGACCAATGGGCCTCTGAATCAACAGTTTCATCTCCAAAGAAGTGAAACCTTGGCAGAAGTTCTGAGCACTTGTAGCGCCAGGCTGGTGTCAATTATGCTGAGTACTGGAAGCAAGGAGACCACCTTTCTGGACCACAAGCTGAAAAAAGCCACGAGACAGTGGCCGATTTGTTTATCCTCCTGGGCTATATCTGAACTGGTGATTCACCCTGTCTGTCTTGCTAATAACTCCTTCAGCTCATCACTTCAGCCCCCTTCTCCAACCTCCAGTAGTCTTCAGAATTGAACTATTACTCTACACAAACTTCAAGATGAAAAATGCCACTACTGTTGCTAGAAAAGACAATTAATTCCACMATTTGAAACATATACAGTTTTTAACTTTTAAAGGCTCTGTAAAGCCAAAGTCAACTATASTACTGGGTAAAAATGTGTGTGGATTCCCTACAACATCAATTTCTGTCATGGGTTTTCCTACTGAAGGTATTAAATGCCCACCTTTGTCCACAGAAGAAAAGCAGTAATCACTAATTATACTTTCATAATATGTCATTAAAGCTATTCTGTTTCTCAAGAWGTTRCAGCAAACWTCTACAGTCTAAAACTTCCTTTTTSGTCTCAAGATTCTTCRGGAATCTCTTCTGTTATTCTGAATTATAACTATAAAAAGTTATTCTTTGAAGTCTTTCTTAGATTTATTTGCTTGCCAAGAACTCAAAAATAGCTGAACAAAGCAACAGCTACAAAGTTAGCTCACTATGAGGAAGCATCTGTGCTGTTTTCATTTTCTTGGCTTTTTGGGTGGGGTARGCAACTGCTGTGAAGGAAGGGAAAAAAAGCAACCAAACAAAAAAAAACCCACACTGAGCAAAATCTGCCAAGTTTTAGTATGATAAAGCATTATGAAGCTCCACCTCTTCTATGATAGTCTTTAGCATGTGAAATGGCCCAAAACTTYTCTGTTTTAATCGATCAGATATCCAAAAGAAATCAGCAATAATGTTAGCAAAGCCTGCCTGACAAACTTGATCAGCCATCTTAGAAATGTTTCCTCTACTGAGCACAGGGAGGGAAAAAAAAATCAAATAAAATGTCCTTGTCATATCAAAGTGCTCACACATGCTGTATCTTGAAATTTCTGCAAGTGTCTTTACCTTTACTCTTACACTGGAAAGAGACAGACGCTGAACTAGAGTGCAACATTCCAATAGTAGCTAGAATGAGAATTGCAAAACTGCCACCCCAGAAGGTGAAGAATTTCACTGCCCACATATGTGCATCTTTGCCTCAGAGTTACATATGTAAATTACAGAAAGTGATGGTGACACATACCCTGCTAAATGGCATACAGSTCCCCAGTCTCCTCATTTTACAGTAGTTCTTGGCAAGCACCCCATACCAGGAACCTGCTTGAATTGCCAATTAATAACCCTCATCTTTGGGAGGGTGGGAAATGGTTAATCTTTTAATTGAGTCGTTCTTACAAAACAGAAGTAAACATTAACTTTACAAATCATGAGTTTCCTTTCAGTCTGTACTCAAACTAACACAACAGGCAAAGCATTTTATTGATTTTGACTCAAAACAGGCAACACTATTTAAAATAAGAGAATACTACTTCTTGTTTTTCCTGAGCAGTTTACAGGGACATTAAACACAGAACCCAATAAAGCTGGGCAGGAACTATGAATGAAAACTTCAGCTTCACATCTTGGCCAGGGTACATGGGCAATGGAATAGTTCCTTTTTATGGGACCCAGATCAAGCTGTAGGGACTGAATGAAAGTGTAGGGACTGAATACAATAATATGAACCACCTGAAATGTTATAGATTCACTTGTAAAATGTACAACTGGAGTGTAAATAAGGCTTAAATACAATGCAATRCCACTGAAACAAATAATATCTAGGAGCAGCTCAATGGTAATGCACATCTCTTGTTTAGAACATTAGCAGTGGAGTTTTGTGTTCTTAATGTGATTTTTTTTTTCACCCTAACATGTGCTTCTGAGGACAAAAGACATTCAAGGCCTGTGAGTGGAGTTCTGAGGACTGATTCTGCAGTCTTCCCTTTGCACATCAAATAGTGAGTGATTAACTGATCAGTCACAATAAAAGAAACTTCACTCAAGGTGAATGGCAATTGCAGAATCTGTCCTGAAAACTGAACATTTCATATTCAGTATTATATTATGAAATAGTCTTACCTCAGTAAGAGCGTGCAGCTGTCCTTTATGCACACAGACACCCATAAACCTACAAGAAACAAGAAAAGAAAAGTGGTTTGGGCTTTCTTCCCCCCCTCTTCTTYGTTCTTTAAAGAAACTAATATAGGATACACCAAAAAAGGAGGAAAGAGAAAAAATTCAGCCTTACAGACACGGCATACCTCACTGTTGATTGTTTAAACATCTCASCAAAAAACAAAATCATATATCTACACTACAATATCATTTGAATTAGCAGTTCCAACAGAGCACAGAAGACAGCTCAACCTCAAAATGGAAAGTTATTAATTTRACTGCAAGCAAAGGCCAGCATATAATGATTTATGCAGAAAGGAACAGTCTCAGAGCTCTGSTTTAAGGAAGTTTAAGCCAAGTAATCTACTGATGGTCTGCACAAACARAAAATTACTTCCCTTTGCATTCTGCTGTTTAAGCATAAAGATGTTTCTTCCTATCCCATCCTTAACCACTCAGGAATATGAGGGCATATAGGCAACGTACACTTCCCCTCCCCAAACTCCTCTTTCCAACACTTGGATTGAAGTACATTTCAATAGTAAACAGTACACACACATTCTACAAATGTTACCTACACTGCACAATATTCAGACTCCTGCTGTTAATAGCAGTGATTCATACCCTTGATTCTCCTGGAAAGCAACATAATGTGCCATATACTTAAGGAGCATGAAACAATTGAAAGTTCATTTTTATCATCATACAAGCTGAACTTAAAAGTGACAAAAGGCAAATGAATACTAGTAGTAAACATCTCCCACGAGAAAGTTCAGTAAAGCTAAATTTTAAACACTTTAGAGCCTTCCCTGTGAAGTTCAAATGTTTGTTCTCTACAGATTAACTAATTCTCAGGTTTAGCATTTAGAYTTCGGTCTTGGCAAGCAAAAACCAATTGTCTGTCATTTCCATAATGTTCAGAAATTTCCATTTTGCAAGTAAGAGGTAGACACGCTGATCTCATTAAATGTGACAGGAATCTTGTGGAGAACAATTCAGAGAAAAAGGACCTTTTATATCCTGAAACACTTCCGAATTTAAAAACAAAATGATGCAAGACATGTAGTGTTAGTTCAGCTAAGCTGCTTTTGAAGAAATGAATGATCCTCACTGTTCTCTTGTCTAACAGCTGACTGGTAAATTACAAGCAGCCAAAGAAAAATAATATAGGTWAGGTCCTTTGCATAAGCTGAGCTGTGGAAATCTGTTTTTATAACCAAAGAAGCAGCAAGACTTGTATTGGAACATCTAACGCCTGCTCTCATCTCAAACAATATTCTCTGAATACAGGAATTTTCATTTGAGAGACACTGAAAATCCAATTCCTCTTGTTTTATGTAGAATCATAGGGCAAGATTAGGTACTCAAGAGGAAAGGAAAGAAGCTTCTTTTAGATATGCCATCTACCCAAARCATTGTTTTTTCTGAATTTCACTTCATACAGCAATGGGCATATGAGCAATTTTGTAAAGAAGTTGACAAATTAAGCTTCCTGAGATGAAGAAACCCAGACTTCTATAAAGCAGAAATCTATTTC
This sequence comes from Malurus melanocephalus, assembly GCF_030028575.1. Taxonomy (NCBI): domain Eukaryota; kingdom Metazoa; phylum Chordata; class Aves; order Passeriformes; family Maluridae; genus Malurus; species Malurus melanocephalus. The sequence continues at coordinate 1,578,847 of NW_026623260.1, read as the reverse complement.
TTTGTGCATTCTGAACGTCTCCAGAGCTATCAGTGGGGTGTTAATGACTTTATTCACCAGCAAAAATGGAAAACACACCATTGCAATGTATTAATTCCCYTATAAGGCAACTTTTCAAAGTATTATTTTCTCTATCAATTACACAGAGTTAACCTGCTATGGCAATATTTTCAATCAACAAAAACTAAGTAATTTAAAATAATAATGTTTTCACCTATATATCAATTCTTCCTTTGTAAAGGTGTATCACACTACTGACAAATTAAGAATTCATTATATTTGACTTAATTCCACAATACAAATGCATTCAAGAATTTATCAAATTTTGGAAAAATTCAATTTTTTGTCTCATCTTTACCACACAGGAAAAATATCACTGTTACTTAAAGTTTGGTAGAACCTAACACATTCTGCCAACCTGTTTTGGTTAAGGGAAGTCTCAGAGGAAACACATTAATTCACTTTGTGAACCTATGCTTAAGGCAGCAAAGACATATTGAATCAAGTTACTAAGAGTTTAAAAATTCTCAAGAATTTTAAGAAACAGACAAATTTCTAGCWTGAAATCAAAAATTAAAACCAAAGCTCCATATCATCATTTCATGGAAAAAAAGCTGGACTTAAAGGTATATTTATAAACTCCATATATTTAGAAACTACTACCCAGGAAAAGAGAAACCAGATACAGCGATAAAGACAGAATTAATGAGTTYGCAAGCAACATACTGAAGCCATTTAAACTTTGTGTGAATGAATCTCAGTTTTCAGGCTCTGGAAAATAGATTGAGAGAATAGACCTGAAGTGATCCAAATTTCTGGAAAACTGCTTAGCTGTTTTATCAAGCAATAATAAGCCACTTGGTTAAGCCAAGAACTGCTACAAAACATCRTTGGAAAGGATTTTCACTAAAAGATAATAACCACAGCTGCTACCGGGAAATACAATTACCAAGCAAGATTTAACATGGTTTCAATTTCTGAGATTGCCCCAGATGAGATTCCAAGTTCTGCGGATAGGAAGCTGACATGCTGGTCCAGCACAGCTGAGATTATTCCTGTTGGCTAGACACAATGTCTCCTGAGCCAAAATATGCTTGTAGGTGAACTTCAGCAGAATGTCTTGTCAGCCAAAGGTTACACTTCCTATAAGCATTTCTATCTGGAAGGAGCTCCAACAAGCCATTCATCCACAAAACAGGAGACCATTCGCAGATTTAAGGAAGTTTCTTTTTTTTCTTTTCAAGACAGTATATCTGGCCTTATCAGCAATCTGAAACACTTCCAAAATCTGGTTGAAAAAGTTTTCCTAGAAGCTGCAAATAGAAAGAATGACACTTGAGTYGACCTTACTAAATACAGTGTAGCAMATTTGCACCACCAAGTGCTTTCTAACAAATGTCAGCAATCTACACAGATGTTGGAAGTCTACCTTTATAAACAATCAGTCTGGAAAACCTGTCCTCCCTAAACAAGACCAAGCGAAGTCTGAATATTTATTAGTCCTTCACAGCAKTTACACAAACTGCTTTCAGTTCAGTCAGATGGCAAACAAGAAAATCCTGGACAGAAAAGGGGAGTCTAAATACTATAGCCTCAGTCTGCAATTTGTGCCTTACTTTATCAAGCAAAACTAATATCCAGACCATACAGCCTCTGTGGATATCCAGACACTGAACACATGCTTCCAGTTAAAAGAACCTCACTGGGACACATTCCTGTTCTGTGGATAAAACTGGGGCAGCTACAGTTCAACAAAAGAAATTGATGCCCTCCAAAATTTTCTGCTTATATGAGAAAATTCAGCACTTTGATAATGTTAAACAAAGGAAACAAACCAAACACACCAATGCCAAAGTCTCTAAACAAGCTCAGTAACAAAGACAAAAGGTCAGAAGACATWTGCTTATTTAATTGCACTGAACGTTGGAAGAGGGTGAGTAAAAATATTAAGTCTGCATTAAGGCCCTCCTTAATGTTTAAAGCACCATGCTAGATTAAAAATGCATTTTAAGTTTTCTACACTTGCATTTTGATCCTAGACAAAGATAARGCATTTAGTCTACCATTTCTGTAACATATTATACACAACACATTGCCTCACTTCTGCTGCCCTGCACRCTGTATTACTAAAATATTCCTTTTTGATAGCCACATTACACAAAGAGAAGCAAATGTAATTTTCTTTCCTGTTAAAGCACTGTTCARTACAGGACAAAGGATCCTGAAAGACAAAATTCATCCTTCTGGCTATTGTAAGGAAGTCCCTCAAAAGCAATTTCACAAAAAGGAAGGTTTGAAAGGATAAAACTACACACCAAAAAAACCCCTGGTATTGTGTTCCCAGGGTGATATATTTGTCTCAAAGGAGATGAAATAAAATTCTCCTTGAAAGGAGTTCATGCAATATGCACACAGTRTGCTTATTTGTGTGCCTGCACACACAAGAAGGTGGATTTAATCAATGAGTCAATCTGCCTGCATGCTCACAGCCAAACACGCAGCAATACCTCCAAGTGCTCCCACAAGAACACTTAAGACATGAGCTAAGACTTTCTGTGTAGAGAATGTTTTAAATTAAATCCCCAAGGTACAGATCAAATAAAGAAATACTTCTTCATGCAAACAATAGTGATATTAAAGACTGAAATTCTACCTCAAAATGGAAGATACAATAATTTAAGAGGCAGCACAAGAAACGGAGAATCTTTTTTTAGCACACTCAATTTGTGAATATGAGAAAAACACACCTATAAAATATTACTAAAAAAAAAGGTATCAGGTCTCTCAAGCTGCAGCCTGAAGGCTCCCAGCTCAGGACACAAGGATGGARATTTTCTGGGTCCTTTACAGACCTATTTTCTTACTTTGATTTGGGTAAAAACTCATGACTACTGCAGCMCATCAGCATGCAGAGAAGTAGCAAAATGGTAAAACATATTTACAGGTATACCCCAGACCTTGCATAACCATGGCACCTGATCTAACCTAACCTTTGAACAGCACTGCATTTTAAATAGGACACAAGATAATAAGGAAATGGAGAAATGCTCTAAACCACCGTTTTCCCTAACCCCAGCAATTACAGTCTTGSCATAATCAGCTAAACTGTGGCTACAGTAAACATCACATAGTACAAACCCCAACCCCAGCTGACTTTTCCACAACTCCTCTCACCATCTGTCTGAGCAAAGATGTGATAAAACTAGCATATCCCAAATCCAAAGCAGGAAGAAATGTATATCAGAGGTAGAAAAGCATTTCAGTTCTCTATGTTTAACTTGCGTGCAGGAGTGAGACAGAGACAGATGARGTTGAAGTAGAAACAGAATAAAACACTCCTTGAACACCATTCATCTGCTTCTGTCCTGCCCACTCCTAAAATGTCCCTAACCTGGATCTGGACTAACAGGGAAAAAATAGCAAAACAAAAAGATAAGCAACTCTCATAGTTTGTTAAGGACACCAGACAGTGATGGAAAAAAAAGTTGCTACATTGTAGATGACAAACACTCTGCCTCTAGAATCGCATCTGCTAGCTGAAGCAGGAAACAAGAGGAAGGGARACAAAAAAAATTTCCAAATCCCCTTATTTTTTACCATCATGCCTGTGTACCTGCAAGAGCTGGAGCCTTCTATTCYAAAATATACTTAACAGACTGAAAAAGAAGTCACATTTTTGCCAAAATAAATCCTCTAATAGATGGCAGTTTCTCATTTTCTTCATGGAAAATGCATTAGAAATTTTTATATACACATATATTTGACCACTGGAATCTTTATGATTCTACCATGGGGACAGTAGACTTACTGGGGACTTGGTAAGTGAAAACTAAGCTCTTCACTTACATCTGTYTTCTAATCAAGATGGATCTATACAGCTGGCCAAGAGCAGAATTTRAGTGGAGAAATACTGAAATGAGTGTGGAGATTCAAAGTTAGYCTTTCAGTCAATGGTGAAAACAGCATGTTGCTTTTAAAGCTCAAATACCCAGATCCGTACCTCACCAAGCAAAACTGAAACTCACCAAGAGAAACTGAAACACCTTGACCCAATTCCATCTCCTCAAGATGTACAAAAGCGACAGCAAGATAAAAACACAGGCCTTTCTCTACCGAGCCAAGAAATGGAAGGAAGTCAGCAACTACTGATGAACTCACACTCCAGAACAATGAACAGRGTCTGGATAAAAACCTCAAAAGGCATCTGTAACTCTGAAAAGGAGTTGAAATGGACAACACAGAAGCAAAAGCRGTTTCAAATAGTCAGTAATATTTATTATGCACATCAGTGCAATCAACGGCAAAAATCTTTGCAATATAGCCCTGAAGTTAACTGTGAGCACATTGGAATTGACAGCTTGTAAAAAGTTACTCTATATTTTAGAGCACTGGCAAAGGGATGGATTTTTTTAAACACCCAAAGGATAATAATGATCCTAGGCTACCAAATGCTCTACAAGGAAGAGGAACCTCTTCTCCCTTCCATAACACTTAGTTCATACAAACTACAGAAGAGCTCTGGGACAAAACCACTGATTCAATAACAAATTTTAGGTATTAAGCATCAGGATGTTCAAAAACACAACAACACTCTCAGCGTAAGGAAGATTTCAGTATAGCAAAATAARTGCCTCATTGCTGAATCTGACATTCACTTTCTAAAACATTAACTTGCTACACTGCACATGTTGAAATGGTTTGAGAGTAGATTTTGGAGGCTGTAAAGCCAGTATCTATCCAGTTTCATAATTTTACAAGCCATTGGACAGCAGAGCACCTTGCAGCTCTCACCTGCTACAATTAACCACTACAAAATATGATCTMAACATTTCAGCCTAAGAACCCATTAGTATCTTCACTGGCTAACAACAGGAAGGAAAGAAACTTGTTTGCAGTGTAAGTTAGCAGTAGGTAGTCCCAGASCTCAGAGAAGATGAAGAAGCTCAGAGATATTTTACATAAAAACCAGAGTATACCTTCAGGCATGTGGAGGAAATCCAGTGACTAATCAACAGAGAAGTGAACTTGATGCTAGTCACAAAACACCTTACTCAGTAATATAGAACAACTTCAAAGGAAAGAAATTAAGTGAAGAAAATAATATTTAACAGCAAACTGAGATAGCTCATAGGCCCTGGAAAAGTTATCTATTCGATCGTCTCAGAAGAGGATGTTCCCTTTAAATACTAATACAAGCTTAAAATTTCCAAAAATAATCACAGAAAATATTTCAGTGGGAACGTGTTGCTGTACAACATCTTCCTAAAGATTTCTCAGCAATACAACTCCAGCTGCTCTTATCTGACAGTACAATATTGTCAAACAAGCAACACAACCTCTCACTACTTTAAGAGCAAATTACTATTAATTATTATTTTTAATGTGTTTCTAAAGTAGGAAACAGGTTGTTTTACAACACTAGTAGAAGCACCAATGATTTATACATTCATGAAACCCAAATAGAGATGATTGCAGGTGTGTGTTTATATGGAGGCATGTAAGACACATTGAGGTAACATTTAAGAGGTGCAAAATCTGCTCCCAGACATAAAGGGACTGGAAAAACTGCACTAGAATTTAAACAAAAACTTAAATGACACATAATTAACACACAAAACCATGAAGTTACCTGCTACACAGAAAAGCAGTAGCTTTTACTGTGTATTATAATTCAATAAAAGAAAAAAACTAAAACTACATACTGTCTTCTCATTTGCATTTCCCATCAGAATATCTTTGTTCCCTTTAGAAAGGGGACTTACCTAATAGGTTTGAAAAAGGCAGTATTTTTTACCAGAGAACCKACTTTTATTGAAGAAGCCTCAAATCAAGCAACTCATAAATCAAATGTAGTTTATTCTTCTAAACAAACTATGCAAACATAAACCATTTCTTTTCAAGTCATTTATTTCTGATGTATTCACTCATAACTGCTTACTTGATCATACAAAGAAAAAGATTTCCCTATCAATCCTGGGTAATAACTAGAAGACCAAATGAAATTCCTTTTCTGCTTCATACATAAATCAATGCATTATTGTTCTTCCTTCAGGACCATCTGTGTAACACTGCTGACTTCGAATTATTCATAGGCTCTCAGGCCAGAGGGGACCAGTACATCACAAATATGATCTCTTTTACATCACAAGATACCTACATTTCAGCAATTACTCAGGACTGAGCTACCAATAACTTTTGTTCTCAGCAACACCTCTGTAATTCCATTCAAGAGGGGGCAGGGTTACATTAAGATGCAACTGAATGCTTTTTGCCTGTCAAAATATCCCTTTCCTACTTTCCCTCACCCCAACCCAAGTTAAAATCTTCATTTTGAACAGAGCTGTAGAGCTAGTTGATTTTTTTAGTAAGATTTACCAACCACACAAAGTTGATCAAGAAACTGAGGAAGTGTGCTGAGTTGATGATTCTGACAATGCCAATCTTGCTGTGGAAAGTTACTCTTTCCACAAATCAGCTGTATCAGTCCCCAAGGCCATACACTGCTTATCTAAGGATTCAGTAAAAGAGAAATGAGGGAAAAGACATGGGAGAGAGATCTAAGAAACAATTAATGATCCTGAAATCTTAATAACCAGATAGATAACTTTTTTTTTAAAGACAACAACCAATATAAAGAAGGAAGAGTTGCTTGGAATGAACCTCACCTTGGAGCACAGAAAACAGACTAAGAAGTGCGATTAGGACAGATTAGTACCACACTTGAGTAAACACACTGTGATAAAACTGATGCCATTTACTGTGAGTAATAATTCTTGAAGTTTACAGGTTTTTGAGGTTTTAAGAAAAATAAGAAGAAGAAAATAGGCATGAACTAATGGAATGCCCCCTATAGATATTTCAAATGCTTCTGAGACATCCTCATAAATACTGAAGGAAACAAACAGGATAATATTGTTACATATCAGTTGATGAAGACTGAGATGGGATTTCAAGGATCAGAAAAGTTGGTTATAAAGGATTTTAAGAATTAGCATCATGTCTGTATTATGCAGCARAATGGTGAAGAAAAGGAAATTAAGTAACAAAATTCACTGTGTATCCAGAACTTCTCAAAAAGAGCTGAAATCAGAAATGGATACCAGGTGTGTAACAGCAGTTTAGGAGAACTGGTCATTTAGTGCACTGTCATCACATCTTTAAATTTCACAATGTTATGGCTTCAACCAATTATGTTAATTGCTTGTCAAATCCTCATAGAAGAGAAACCAAGGCTAAAATGATTCAAGAAATAACAAGATACACATTGGAACATTTTGGATTTGCATGCAGTAATCTAATGCAAAGCAAGAACTACCTTTTTCCTTTCAGGAGCATATAAATYAGATTAGTTTAAACTCTAGCTTCTTTTCTTCAGTCCCTCTTATTCCACTCTGTAGTACCGCAATAAGAAAATGCTAAAAACTGGGAAGCAGACCTAAAGTAGGAAGAAGCTACGGCACTTTGCATTGTTTAATTGTAAGACTAATAACCATAAGTCAATTGTACAGTGTTAAATTTGCAATAATTTAAGTTCACAAAAAGAAGTCAAATTTCATTCTTCATATCACTTTACTGATTCATTAGAAATTTAAAATGCAAGCACTTGTTTTTCTCTGACAGAAGTTACTACTAGCAAATTCCAGATACCAAAATCATGTTCATGTCTGTTTTTCTTCTTTCAAGTCTTCTTCTTCCTCCTATTCATCTCTTACATTAACAACTGATCCTAACGCATTCACAACAGACAGATTTACAACAAAAAATAAATAAATAAAGATTGGAAAGAAGAGAGCTCTATTAAAGACACCCTTTTTCTGTATGGTTCAGAAAAAAGCCAGTGTACCTTAAGATGTTCGGATGTGAGAGTCTATTCATAAGYTGAACCTCTTTCAGCATGTTTGCTCTGTTGCTGTTCAGTGTGTTCATCTTCAARGCCATTACCTGGTCTGAAGTTCTGTGCCTTACCTATTGGATAGAAACAGAAAATGGTAAGGATATGAAATGCAGAACTGAAAAAAACAGTATTGTTGTAATGCAATGTAGAGATCATGACAGAAGTGATCTATACACCAGTTTCGGTATACTTTCAATACACATGACTTTCTAAAAGCATATTAAACAAATGTGAAATGGCATTTTACTCTTCTCTTGCAACTCATGATGACAGAAGGCTTGAAAACTTGAAAAAAAATACCCCAGCTATCAGCTTCTTAGTACAAATGAGGGAAGCCATCTATTTGTCCATAGAGAATGAGTTTCCCACTCCAAGACCTATGAAACCCATGTTTATTCCACCCATATCCTTTTTTTACCTCCCCCCCTGCAGTGGTTGCTATTCACAGAATGTGTTATGAGAGGACCTAYTGCTTACAGCTACAGGGCAGATTTCTGAGGTACTCCGTGTTTACTCCTGAAAATAGACTGTGATCCAGCATCCACATTCAGCAGACAGAAAGCATTCCTGCCAACCCCTGCTGCAAAGCAGAGAGGTTCCTGCACATGAGATCACCTCACCCAGGGTGTCAGTAGTGGCTGCAGAGTGTCAGCAGGAAAAAGGATTTCTCGTGCAACTGCACAACACCAGCATCTCATTCAGAGTGACTTTCCCTGGTCAGAAATGCAGGACTGGGGCCATTTTTAATTTGGTACTCAAACTAGCCCACCTGTCAAGTGTCATGTAGATGCATGCTACTATTAGAAAGGAGCTATCATAATAGTGTAAGGCTTGCCGATCCTTTGAATTTCCTTGCAGTTGGGCATTCCCACACAATTTCCATGTATAGTACCAGTATGTGTGTTCCCATTTTCTTCCTACATCAGTACCTGCAGCTCATAAATAGAAAAGACGTACTTCTCAAAATACTGAATTACCCCCCACGTCAAATTCATTCATGTTCATGGAGATTAGCTTAGGAAAGTCTGTGTTGCACGAATTTAAGATTCATCACCTTTCCAATTTAAAACTGAAATCAACATTACAACATAGGTACACACAAACTACCTAATTTAAACAACAGTAGCCTGTTTGCTTTAATTCCAGAAGACTGTTCGCTTTTTTTCCAGAAGACTGCTCATCTTTTCCAGTAAGAGGYTTCTTTAGCTATGATATGCTAATTACAGAAAGAACAGCTGAACCCATGATAAGCAGATGCAAGAAGAAAGTAGGGAATGGGTTTTGAAGGTAAGGCTCCCTGGTAACTCTGAGGCAACATGTAAAACCCATTTTCAAGTTTTATTTGCACACCACTATCTGCAAGAACAAGGGGCATATTTCAGCTAAACATTCTCCTCTAGACACAAAGCCCATGAATTCTGCACAGGGATGCACTGGGAGGAAAGGGTGTCATGTTTCAGGTGTGTGTCTGGTTTAACACTTCTAAGTTGCCTCTTCCCGTCCTAGTTTCAAGTATAGGGTAGCACTGGAAACATCCCAGGTGAGCATGGTAAACAACATCGAGGGACTGAGTAGAAAAAAGCCCTCAGATGCTTTTCCTCCTGCTTCCCCCCCGCTTATGCACATGAGTTCCTCAGATACTTCACCTACAGTCACCCAGTAATCCCAGTGCAAGAAGGATCAGAGAAAGGGGGTGGAGAAGGATATAGAAACCAGCACTCAACAGAAACCAACAGCAAGTTCACAAGCATGGGACTCCTCCTTTCCATGGTAATATTGGTTTTAAAATAAAACTGGTYGAACTATAGCTTTAGTGCATTACAACAAGATAATCTAGAATCATCCTCAATACAACCTGTCTTGCCTGTTTGGCATGCTTATTGGGTTTAAGCAGGATGATTGCATGTTAAGTTGATGAGGTTTATTGTTACTTGCCAGGTTTCTTGTGTCAGYTGTGTACTTTCATTAATTTTTAATTTTACGCAGCTTTTGCATACCCAATTTAAATGAACAAACTAAGCTGGACAGGTCAACGTCTAGATACAGACTTTTAAAACRTATTTTAGTTATATATTASTTTWATTAGGGGTAATGCCTTGGGTAAGYGAAAAATWTTAAATGCTTTCATAGACTTAAAAACAAAAAACTTGTTACAACAATATAGATATAAATTARGAAAAAAGTACTATGCTTTGAACTTATACACAGCAGCAGCTAAATCAACACTCCTCTGAGGGGAGGGTTAGGAGTMTCAGGTGTTATGGTGGAGTAATTTGGGGTTTTCAGGGAATGGGAAAGGATTTGAAGTAACTTAATTCTTACAGTCAGAGATGCTCTCAACAGAACTTCCTCATAAATTAGCTTTCCATTGACAAAGAAGTTTCAAGGTCATCCAAAAGGAAACAAATAAAGCTAGAAGGTAATCAGGAAATCAGAGGGCATGTGGTCTTAAACAGCATTTGCCTACTTGTTAATTCTGCCAGCTACCTCTTAATTTCTTGCCCGTTTCTATAATTCACTCAGTTTCATGGCAAGATTTCCTGCTCTTTTGCCTCAACTCTGAGGTAAAAGTAGAATTTGTCATAAGACCTTTTCTCTTGTTCAAACTGTTCTTAAGCTAAGGAAACATCAGAAAAGAAGGTGGATAACTTTTTGGGGCATTGTGTCCTGCACACTTCCTGTATTTTCAGGTCTGATACGCAACAAAAAGTGGTTAACAACTGCTTCTTAAAGGTCTGACTGCCCACAGCAGAGAAAATTGAGCTGTTTTTGCAAAGACAAAATTTTCATCCTTCATTTTAGGCTATTCTGTGGTCTTTTCAGTCTTGTCAGACTGAACAAGGTTTGATGGCAAGGTCAGCAGATTTTAYGTTAGTCTGTTTTATAAAATCACATTCCCCATGCTTGGAAATATTCTTGAAATTCTTACACATAGAGCAGCACATTCTGTCCAATTAACTGGTCTCCAAACAGTACCYGACATTGCACTATGCTTTGTTTCACTGAAAGGGACACCATAAGGTAACACCAGCAAGTTTATTTAAGTTCTGTACATTGTTTATATGTTGGAGGATGTATTCCTTCAAGATCTGACATAACAGCAAAATTCCTYATCAAACCAAAGGAGAGATGGGGAAGAAAGGGACTGTTCCTCTCCTGACAGATATCCTTTAAGCAAGGAGAAAAAAGCAGAACTGGAGGTGAGAAGACATCCTTCTCAAGAGAGAAGGATGAATATTATGAATAAAAATACTACGAATATTATGAATATACTCAATATTATGAATAAAATCAAGTATCAGTTTATACATTATGGAGAACAACGCTTATCACTTGGAATAGCCTCAAGACTAACCACGTTCTCTTCTCCAAAGCACAACTGGAGAATAGCATTTCTATGGCAAGAACAAATTGACAAGGAACTGACAGGTTCTGTCTTTAAGGTCTCAGTCAAACTCTGAATCAACACGGAAGGAGCTGTCAGCTACGCTGCCCTCCATGCCTACTTACCTATCAGTCATACTCTAGAGAAAATTGTGTTTATCCTAGCTTCTCTTGCCAAAGTCCTGCAATTTCTTTCCTACTATTTCTTTTTAATTCTTCATCTCCTTTCAGGCCACCTCTATGCCATAAGAACATGGAGGTGATGTTTCAAGCACCTGACCACTTCAGAARGAAAACAAGTAAATATTTTGGCAATACTGCTGATCCAATATAACATTTGTTTACAAGGCAGTTTGCCTCAGGCATACGCCTGTATACACAACATAAACAGGGATTCACTCATGCAATTCAAACCTCTCTCTGATGCAACTTCCAGATCACTGTGAAGCTTTTAAAGCTGTTGACATTATTATTAATTAGGGCCCCTTGCATATCAGACCAAATAACCTTTCAGCAATGTCTGGATCATGGTGTCTCTGCTTAGTAACATTCTGACAAACCTACAACTGCTTTGCACAGCTTCCAGCTTCTCAGTCTGCTTRCCTATGTGTGTGACTCCATCTCCAAGGTCACAGTAACCATATATTGCCTCCCTGTTTTATTGCTGACAGGCAGTTAAACGGTCCCTTTGCACTCTGATTCTCCTAGGACCAAAGTTCTTTGTACTTTGACCTATGGTTACCTTTGACTATGGTTACCTGCATGGCCTGTCTGCTCACTCCAAACCATGGTCTGATCATGGACTTTACCCCTTTCTTTAGAAGAAAGTGGAAAGTAGAGGAAGTCATGGATCCAGGTACAGAAATAGTGATGTATTTAAAGGAAATCTTGTAAGAGTGGTTCAGCAGGAATCACATTCCAGAGAGGTAGTCACTATATAAAGTTTATAAAGTTCATGAGGATAATCATGCAAAAATTGGTTAAGTTTAATGTTCAGCTTGCTGCTTAGCTGTGAAGTTCTTTAAAAAATTAAATATAATTTACATTATTATTTATTTATTACATCATACAGGTCTGTCATGGCTCTCAAAATCCAAGCATTTATATTACTTCCACTTTCTGCTGGACTGAAGGGGAGGCATTTTTCAGCAATAGCTGAAATCTAACCAGATTTCATCTTTCAAAAGGCCTTTTTGATCTATATTCACTCTACCTCTCCAGGTGGCCCTGAGATAAACATCTGAAGAACATTTCCTAATACTGATRTTATAARTCTGCCAACACAGCWTTCATCTGTGCTCCTACTTTTTCASTGCATTTCCATTATTTTCAAAATCATCATTATGTATCTGGAAGTATTTTGTCACAGTTCTCTTACAAAAYCTCATTTAACTGCTTTCCAGTTTTTCCTTACCTTCCCCTCTTCTGGCACCCAGCCTCACTGCTTAAATACATTTACAGATCTTTACTTATACAGCCTTCTTCACAAAATCATGTTGCTGCTCTAGCACACACACCCATTTTTTGTGCATTATTTTAAACACCTCGGTCTTCATCTGGCCATTTCACCTCCACCTCTGCTGCCATGTGTCCAAAGCAGCACTTTAAAAGCCGTGCCCTCTAGTCCAAATATCTGACCTTGCCTGAGTTTGCTTCAGTCTTCATCTGRTTTACAATTATTTTCTCTTTGATGACAAGAAATGAAGACAATCCCTTGGTTACCTTTCTAAGCCATTTGCACTATGTTAGACAGTTTAATTTTGATTGACTGAGTTGGCAATAAAGCTTGTGAGGCACATGAGATGATAGAAGTAATCACTGTTAAAGACTTTATCATAAGAGTGCCTACTAAATGACAKGGAAATAGTCTTTCATGGGGAAGCAGACTAGCAATTTGGCTCTGACACAAGACTTCTCTCAAAAACAGACTACTKCTGTGACAGCAGAAGCAATCTTAAAAAAATTAGGGTCAGATGTATTTTATCCAAGTCCCACAGTCACGCCACCACACCATCACACTTATAGGGACATATTATATTCATGCCTTGAGGATGAATGTGTTAAAAGAATGCCTTAAATCTAAGGCTGATTGAAAAAAGCTCCCTTCAGCTAAGAAGACAAACCTGTCCTTCAGCTCAGATCACACTGCTTCTAAGTCTGTAATCTCATGTTTTTCTCAACATTAAAATGTACTCTCTGTCAGATACACATACTCATAGTAGTGATGCCTATATAAAGTAAAAAATTTCATGTCACTAGGAAAATTTGAAATGACAAATAGAAGCTTAAAGAAATACATCAGTGCAGATAATACTAAGCTGCTATGTTGATGCCAGGGAGTCAGATGGGCTGTGGCTCTTTTTARGGTAGTACTACAGAATGTCACTATACTCTAACTTCTTGCAGCAAGAGAGAGACATGCCAAACRTAACAAAACTTTGCCAAACAAAACTAGTCAGAATGTGTTACAAGAGCTTTAGCACAGGTTCAGAAGATCTACAGAAACTAGRCACAAAATAAACCCAGAAAAACCTTACAGTAATTGTGACTCTACTAATTTCWACTACTAAAAAGAGTTGAGAGAAATACTCAAAAAAAGTTGGAGACCTTACTGTTTTCTCTTTAGTTCAAAAGCTCGGTATTAGTCAAATAATGGTCCTAATTTGGTAACTTCAGTAACTTCCAGCATCACCAATTTGGCCAAGTAATAAGTTCAATTATTAGAGAATATTCCACATCTACAGTCAAACAAATTCTCCAATTTTTTTTTTCCCAAACTAAAGTGATTTTCTAATTAGTAAGACTGCAGTACCACTAATGCTTTGTAAATCCACTTGTGTGCCAAAAATCCCTCAATTTTGCTTTTGTATTTTGGTTTTTTTTTTTTTTCATTGCCCACTGTAATGCAGAACYAGGGCCCAAAATACAGCATCCTTTTACTTTAAACAAACCAATTATTGATAGGAATCTGTGCACATCTCTGCCATTAACTTGATCTCAATCAAGCCATGAAGGCAAAAAGAGACTACAGTCTTATTTTAAGAGAAAGCACAAATTCATCAGAGGACTATTGTTCCATARCTTGAAAGGAGATACAAACAGGCACAGCCCAGGGTGGGGAAGTTGACTGATTTCATACCCAGTTCAGCAGAATGTAACCATATAAATTTCGCTCTGCAACCCAGGACAAGGGACATGGACACTGGTGAGCACTGTTTTACCACAACCTCAGCAAACAGCTCAGTCATGTGCTTTATACTTGAGTAATATCATAGTCAGGAAAGAAAAATAAATATTGAGTTTGAAGTACAGAACTGGGAGCTTATTCTTTATTTTCAATGTTAGTTATCCTCAGCTCACTGAGCAGCCCTGAGCATGCTACTTCCATTCTTTTGTTRCCTCTCTAACTGATGTATAAAATGGAGATGATATTATCGACCTGACAGAAAACTGGAAGATTGACATCTGCAAATAACTGCTGTAACAAAGATAATACATAATCAGATACTGTATCTGTGTTCCTATTTTCCCATTTAATTTTTCATATTTATGGTTAAATAGTTCCCATGTTACTATGGGGTTATCCTGTATGAAAGATAATGATACTTACATAAGCTGCAGATGGTTTTGAAGCAAAACAATACTTTGGACTGAGTTTTCCTGACATGGAARTTGTATCTTCTATCTTTTACAGTATATGAACAGTTTGGCACTGATCACACAGTCCCCCCACTACACCAATAATGTCATCATTGGTATGCAAATACTTTTGTTGGGTTTGTTTTCAAAATCCATATGGGAGCCTTGACAAAAAGTTCTGTTTGGGGCAGAAATAATTTCCTCAGATTTCATTTATATATCTTTCAAATAAACATTACCATGGATGACTAAGGAAGCCTGTCTCACCTCTCAGACCAGAGCCCACTGACATAAATGATTGCTGTTATAATCACAGCACTAGAACTTGACCACAATCACAAATAAGAAGAGAACAGGTAGCCAGAAGAAGCCACATTGCTGACTTGACGATACTGCAGCTTTTACAAATTGAAACACTTAACCTTCACATTATAGCCAAAACCAAAAGTTSTACATAGTTTCTTGTTATTTAAGCCTTTATGAAGCTGCTTATCTTGAGAACTAAGTTCTTACACAAGTCGCTAATTAAACATGCCATGCAATTTCTTATGTCTCACCATTGCCTGTAAAGGCTAAGAAACACAAGAATTGGATTTGCAGCRCTTAATTGCAGGCAGCTCATGTGAAAGTTACAAAGCGACAGCAGCGAGTCAGTGTTAGACACATTGTCAGCTGTGGATTAGTTAACAAAGCAATGCTGTCTCGGTATCGATTACTCCAGCGGATGTTTCAGAGCYCTGTCCTCTCCTCAACCCCTAATGCCACCAGACCATCAAACAGAGGGCCCCCACCTTGCAGAGCTGCTGCCAGCACAAAGGGCCCTGCAGCCATGGCAGAGCACTCCCAGGCTGTGTCAAGCACAGCGAGGGTCAGCAGCTGTGGCGACTCCCAAACACAGGAAGCTCATGGATGGGAGAAGAGGTTCCTACAGTTTGGATACAGCCTCAGCATCTACTGGAACAGGAAGTTCTGGACCACTCGCATACAGCATACAGAATGCCAACAACTGGAGCAGGAAAGATTRACAGGAGCCCTGTCATACAGGCCTTGGAGTTCCTTTCCCTAATCACTTCCAACTGCTATTAAGGGGTTATGGAGAAGTGTTCCCTATGGATCTGAGACCGTAAGCATTTCTTTTTTGTTAAAGCCATTAATAATAATATCCAGTTCTCATTTTTACATTTCATATTAGGCAGTAACACATGCATTTGTGTGTGTTAACACAGACACTCCCCAGGCACAGGCAGTGAAATCCATCACTGAAATATATTTAACATTCCCCTGCTGCCAATATCAGTAAATAAGTGTTCAGAGAGGTGCCTCTGAGGTGTCTCACTAAGATTTGAAGTGATGCACTCTTGTTCTCTAGGCGCAGTCATGTTAGTACTGGACATATGCCAGCACAGATATTTGAAGAACAGTAAATCAGCACCTGTCTCTCTGTATCAGCTATGAATGAGCTTACACAAATGTGCATGTTTGCCAGCTGGCAAAATACAGAAAATCCCAGAGCTGCCAACCCAGCACATCTCCATCCAGAACAGAAAACTAAACAGATCTCATTTAACCATGCTTGAGAAATTATTATGGAAAACAAGAAAAAAAAGCACACAAACATTKCAGTGCCAAGGGACTCTTGCCACCTGCTTTACCCTGGGAAAACTGCACAATGATACTCAGATTGGCACAACTTCTCCTACAGAAAAAAAAATCAAAGGCCCAAAGGACTCTGAACTACAGCAGTCACTGTACTAAACACAAAATCCAACCAGGGGGTTATCTMCTATTGCAAGGTACTTGTTACAGTATCAGAGTATCTTTCTTACTGTTGACAGAATTTGTGAGAGTTCTCTCTTGTTGTGAGGACAACAAAAACTTACCTGAGACATTTCATGTATCAGCTGTTCAGCAAGGGTAAGGAGAGGCCAAGTTTCCAAACAGGTAAAAAATACATTTCAAAATGGACAATTTTATATTAAACTATGTTCCTTTTTTTTTGTCAGAGTATTCTTTTAGTATCAAGTTTGTTTCAATTATTTCTATTCTGGCTTTTTAGTCAACAAACAAATCCTTCACTTTCAGGGTGGTTCTGCCATGTTTACCAGATATTTCTTTCTTCAAGAAGTGAAGTGAAACATAGTGTAAGAACTCTTTCACCCTCTTCCAATTTATGTTACTCAGTATAGTTCTAGACTTTACWGTAGTAATGCCAAGCAGGACCTTAGGAAGAAGCATTATGGAAGTACAGTTTTGAAAATTATCTTAAAATATTTCAAAAGAACAACAAGGCTTTCATTAAATTTGCTACCTGGCTTTTGACTTAATCCCAGTGTTTCCTCAGCTGATGTTTTAGGATGATTGTAACATGCATATCTTAAGACTTYTACCCAGAAAACAAATTAATAAAAACCAGAACTTGTAGGTTTTTATTAATTTGTATTTCAAAGCATTCTCAATTCTGCTAAAAGTAAAAGTGCCCTACACTTCAGATATATGCAAATATCATTAAAATTCAGAATTGCCTAAGTGGGGAGGAAGTGAATGTTTTGCCCCATGGTGCAATCCATAAAGACTAACAACACAGATGASGTTTTTCATTCCTATATTAATGAACTGTTAGAGTACAGCCTATTTATTACTACTTCTCCTCCACAGCCTATGCCCTATAAAAGCATTTGCTAATTAAGTGGCAAGGACTAGGATGACAGCAGCTTGGCACCTCAATAGCAAAAAAAACCCATTAGCAAGAGGAAGATAACTGTCTGGTTAAGTGGTTACCATACAAATCATCTTAGCAGCTGGAAGAAGGGCTCCAAAAGGCTGATACTTCACACATCAGTGTGAGATAAATCAAACTCATTAGAGTTCTACTTTGATTAGGAAAGCACCAGAATCCTCAGAATTTATGGTCATCTCGGGTCCACAATAGTGCTTCTTCCTACTCCTGACAAAAGTCAGAATAGAAAGAAACATTAGAATAACCTCTCTGATACAACTCCAGAGCTTGAGATGAAATTTCAGTTATTCTAGCCTCCTTGGCCAGATTRCATAACACAGAGTGAGTGTATTACYAAACAATTAGTAGCTTGTTTTAACATCGTAACTTCACAGAAGAGACCTTTAGCCTCCAATACCTTGCTTCAGTCACCTTGAAAAAGGTGAAAGAYTTTCCTTCACTAGTCAAAAAGAAAAGGTTTTCATCTTAAAATTCAATCCTATAAAAAATTAGATCRGCAAGAAGATTTGATATCTGTTTTCTAACTGGTATTATATCACACAGGGAGGGCAGGGACAAATGCAATGGTTCTACATCAGGGAAGATATGCCCTGGTCAAATGGGGGTCACTTTTCAGTCAGAAGCATATTCCCCAAGCCTACTAGATCAAATACTATATCTGCATAACCAAAACATAGGATAACCCACTTTCTCATTCCCTGCTTCTTTCCTATCCAAAAAGGATGATTTCTGCCACTATTTGTCATAAACAGAACTTGAAGTATCTCATTTCACCTGATGTAGCTACACCAGTTTCAAGAGGAAAAGACACTACACATCAGTTAAAATTGTCCAAACCATTACTTTTCAAAATGGGTGGTCTTAAACTGCTGGAAGCTATAACTTTCTCAATAYCTTGCCAAGCTTAATGAAGAACATTCTAAAACAAAAGCAAGATGGCCACAAATATCACAAATAAAGCAACAGGAGAGCAAAAATTTCTAGTTGGTAAGGCAGGTCCCACAGTTGCTTAATTTTTTTAAATAAACACAATTCTTATTACAGCTTGCAGCCATTGGGCTTAATCACACCTTTCTCGTTACACTATGGAGCACCTTCAAAGAATCATTTCCTTACTGTAAGACTGTTTATGCACTGTAATGACAATTTTTATATAGCAAACACATTAATACTGAAGTCATCCATTGAATCACTTCTCCAGTTATTAAACCAATTTTAATGKTTTTTTGTCCTCATATGTTAACACCAAGTTAACTTTAGAACAATGTTTAGAACAAAGTTGTTCCAACTTTAGAACAATGCTGAAAAGGTATTAAATGCCTAAAACTTGAAAGTTTCCTACAAAYTCTTCACAGAATAACTAAAGCACCTTTTAAGTCTACCAAATAGTACTACAAATACCATGGATACTGTGTGATCTCAACTGTAAATTTTTACCAAGTTTTTGAGGAACACCTACATTTGTTCAGGCCTCTGATCAGGCTGCTAATATCAGAGGTGAAGAGGATCCTTTTGTAGTGCAAACCTTTCACTAAATGGTCAAAACACCTGAGAAAGTGAGAGAAGTTTGAAACTGAAGCCATAAGGACAAACAAAAAGCATGAGATAGATTTGAGATTTCCAGTGAAATTTTACATTATCAGCTGACTTCTACTTCASTGCAGCTCTCAGAAWACTTGTAACCTGAATACCAGAAAATCTGTTATGCAGAAAGGTGTTTTTGTTGTGCCTCAATAATAAAATCTCAAATTTCTAAATTGACAGTGTTACTGTTTTGTTCCTTAAGACAAAATGACACTCATTCTAGACAGAGAAGGCATGAGGAAAGTATTTATAGATGATGGAAATCAATTCCTCCTCCTCCTCCTTGCTTTCTCAATTCCTCAGTAAATTTTTACCATCCATTTCCAGGAGGTTCTGCCCTTCCAGCTCAACCAGGTRAAGGGACTATCCATACACATCATCTTCACWGGAAGTCAGAGCAGCCTGATCYGCTGTTGGAGGTTTTTCAGTCCAGYGTGGTTATGACACAACCACTCCTCTCTTGCTCAATAAAATTGATTCTTCTGAGATACTAACACTTGGGTACCTCCCACTGCAGTCATCTCTACTATCARCTTTAAAAACCAGGTTAAGGTGGTTGTCCACACACAATGACATATAAAGCTGCTCCCACCCTCTGACAAAAGGATTAAGAGSAAGATGGCAAAAAGGCTTTTCCCACTCTATGTTCTTTCACTCCACAAATCTATAAAACAAAGAAAAACAAATTTTTAAAGTGGGGTAGGAAGGCCTAGTCAGCAACAGAAATGCCAAACCCTGATATTAAGCGAAATTTGCAGAAAGCAATTATGCCTACTGGGGAAGAAATAGCTTCCAGGAAAAAAAACAACGTGATTATCTGCAGTACAGTACTAATGACAAGAGGAGAAGTCTTGTTACTCCCTTATGAGTCTGGGGACATGATACACAGTGTTAACCAAGTTATGGTTCCAACAACTCTAATCTCGTGTACAACTGTTACCATAATGAAAAACACCTACACACAATTAGCCTTCCTATGTTCCTCTACACAAGCATTCTGCCCATTAAGCAACATTATGGCAATATCAACGTCACTTTGAAGAATGCAATGTTGGCATAAAGTTTGGTGGCAAAGCAATGAAACTGCTAGCAA
The DNA here is from genome assembly GCF_030028575.1 of Malurus melanocephalus. Lineage (NCBI taxonomy): Eukaryota > Metazoa > Chordata > Aves > Passeriformes > Maluridae > Malurus > Malurus melanocephalus. Next base: position 1,558,516 of record NW_026623260.1, on the reverse strand, counting down.
GCAAAAGCCAGATATGTACTGAGTCAAATTCCTTTCTTAGTTTGGAATTAACAAAAAAAGAAACTTCTTCCTGTTGTCAGTGTTTATGTTGGGAGTTTTGAAATAATAATCAAAAGGGTATGATAGGATTAAGAAAGGTTTGCCTCCAGTTGAAGTACCCAGGTTCGCCTTGATTTATGCTGACAATTAATTCCTTCCTCCTCAAAAGAATTCAGCAGGGAAGGTACTGGCTCAACAGTCTTGAAGACTGACATTCCATTTATGCAGCACACWCAGAGGAGGCACACACTTCTACTTGCTTGTAGAGCCCYGGGAGAATGCTGAGGCCCTGTMCTACAGGTTGGAGCTCCAAACCAATTCTGCTCTTGGCCATTCTGCAAAGACTAGCAATAATACACAGACTCACATTTAAAACACCTTGACAGTTCAAATATTGCAGCACCTGTTTATCTGATAAAACCCAACTTTATAATAAAGATTCCAGTCCAGGAAAGTGCTGTCTGCAAACTCTGAGACACTGTTTCCAAYRCCTTCTCCAGYGGGATTTGCKGAGCRTGGGCTGAAAACCAAGCATCAGATMCCTTGCCTTTCTTTCTATACCTTTTCCATGTCCTTTTTGCAGTCATACTCTCCTTTAAATCTGAACTGGTATTCTCTTCCTTGCATGTTCATTTTTGTACCTATTCAAATATCTGCTTCCCTCCTTTCACACACTCACAGACATGTTACTATTCTGAATAAATGCCACAAGAAAACAGAACCCTCTGTTAGTAATGAGTTGCTAGTAGGGTCAATAAGCAAATAGGAAGGAACAGCTGTAGAAACAACTCAAACTGGGAGTTCTAGCTATAAAAGGATCATTTAAAAATAATAAATTATAGCCTGGATACACCAAAGGAGGCTGTAGAATCTTTTATAATGGAAGTTTAAAGGACAGGCCAAAAGTAGCTGCCAAGRACAGACGAGAAACACTTATACCTGGCTTAGCTAAGGATACTGGAGTAATTCTTATAATATCCCTTGCAAGCTTTACATTAATTTTAAATTTAGATTATAAGATTGATTAAGCAAAATACACGTATGTTTTGAAATAGCAATATACATAKACTTCTGTAAGRCGTCTGACTTCATGCCACMACCCACTACAACCAGGTTACAGACWGGCCACTGACAGCTGAACATAYTCTCCTTTGTCATGTCCAAGTGTAAGACAGGATTCTTTTACTGAGTTTCCTGAGGAGCTGAGCAAGGTCTCCTGTTACCCAATATTCTGCATTCYCTTCCTGCTCACTAATGGAAGCTGCCACTCAGAACAATTTGAAAGTTTTAAGTTTGTAGTCTGTTTCACTTCACTAAGCAGTGAAGGCCACTTCACTTAGGTCTACCTGAACAAAAACTAACATACCCAAATAAAAAAACTTCCATTACAAACAAGGACTGAAGGCTACAGCACAGGAGATACACAGCCATTAAACATAAGGTAYTAAAATGCCATGATAGCAACAACTGATGTGCATCATAAGAGTGTGACACAAAGCTGAAGGATAGTTTTTACATGCCATTGTTGAGAAAACTAAGGCATGGTACTGTCTTCAAGATCTTCAATTCAGAACKGAATTAAAAAAAAAAMAGCAAGGGAGGTGTACCTGTGCTGTATGTGGTGTCAGTACATGSTCTAGACAAAGTTCCAGATACTGGTATAATTTAAACACCTTTGATGATGTGGCTGGGTGTGTAGATGATCCAGTAACTCATCCAAGCCTTAACTGTTTGAGAAGTTCATAAATGCCTTTATTTTTAGACATAAAGTTCAACTGTGAGACATAATAGGCAAAGTGTAACATCAATATACCTATTCATGCCCACCAAGATTTTTTTTTGGTCAAGTRACCTCTCATAACTTTTGGGTCTGAAAGCTCATGAGTTAATACCTCGCTTACTCTACTGTTAAGTTCCTATTCTGCACTACTAATTCTAGYTAGCAAGTCCTGTCAAATCTACATCAGAGGCAACAGAAAAAAGTGGCATCAAACATTTCTGCACTAGACTCCTCAAAGTCTGCAAAATTACAGACAAACACAGAGAGAAATGTTAATTTGAATGGTAATGAAGTCATAAAGTACAAAAAAAAACCCCAAACTTCCCATTGAGTAATTCTGGGAAAACCAGATCAGTAATATCTCTCAAATCTACCACAATCTACCACAAGATGTTCCAGAGATCAAGCCCACCAGCATGACAATGCATCCACAAGACTTAATATCATAAATGAAATGCTATCTAGTATTTGTACCTAGTATCTATGATTTGTATGTTTAGAGGTAACAGAACTACAAGTTTTACCTTAAGTGCTTTACAACTACTTGATAAAAAGAATTATATAAGTGTTCTTCACAGAACCTCTGAGCACAGCTCCACATCAGCCTGGTTTCTCCTTTCACATTAGACAGTTGGATGCTGCTTATCTTTAAACACCTCGAAGACATTAAATAAATACGAGAAACAGGATCCTAGCCTCAGGTACAAGGTACGTATTTGGACAGGCACACCTTTCCTGATCAGTCAGCACTTCTGAAACAMAGAGAACATAAATTTGACCACACAAATAAAGACTAGCAATTAATTAATGAATTGAGGATCATCACTCCAGGGTATTCAAATAGGAGGCCTCACAGTACAAGCACATACAGTGAGAACACCCTGTGGATACCAACCCTTTTGCACCCACCACCCATCTTGTTAAGTCATCCACAAGTATGATACTTTCTCTTTGTATTTATATTTGGCCTTGCACCCTGGTAGTGCCAGTTTCATTATGTGTATATCAACATCACCGATTAGCACTGACATATTTCCAGCGTTCATTACTCAAAGGTTTCCAAGTCATATCAGCACTAAGATTCCTTGTATCTTATTTCTCATATGGCTTCAATGTACCTCTCTAGACATCTTCACAAATAAGCCAGACAAATGTGATCTAAAAGGAAATACTCTAAAGTAGCCATGTAAAACCATAATCAAATAARTAGCTTGTGGATCTCAGATGAACTTCTAAGATTATCAAAAATGAAAGCATCYCTTGAAAAATTTAGAAATGCTTGAATGGGAAGCAACACCAAAAAAAAGGTAAATCTGCTGCACAAGTACAAAGTCAAGAAAATCATTAGCCAGAAGTTCTGCAGAAAGGATATCAAGTTATAGGGGATCATAAACTGAGTACTTAGCACATGGCACTGTCAGTAAATACGATCAAATGGGAGGGTTGATTTTCATCTCAAAATTTTTCTATGGAGGCACCCATACTCAGCTGCTTAGTATTTCTGATCTAAAAGGTATTTGTTCTGCATTGTGTCTTATAAATCATATATTCTCCTCTGCCTATCCATCATTACACAAGTTTTTTATTAACTGCTTTTAAAAGTATTATGTACCTTTTTCATTGCTCACATAAATAACCTTCCCAAGTGTACACTTAAGATACAAACTATAGTGACCTATTTGCTTCCTGGATGTCGAAAGACTTCACCATTCCTCAACAGTCCAAACCCTAAAACTCCCAAGTGACCAACCTGTACAGCAACACAACTTCCCAACATACAAATACACAGSACACTGAATTTGCACAAATCCATTTTGGATGAATGACTTCCGTTTTCATGTACACACAAATAATAAACAGCAAAAAGTCAATTTTTAACACCAGAATGTCACAGTGTTTCCCGTCTGTCTCAAAAGTTCAGCTACAGAATGCAGAGCCAACAAGAACACCTGAAGGAAATTTACAGCRACTTGAATATTTAGTACTGGCTTTGAACCCGAAAGTAAAAGTGAATAGAATATCATCCTGCATTTTAGTCTGACTGTTGTTCTAAAACATGCATTTTATAATTAATACTATCTATTTCYTAATACAATACTTCATTTCAGTATAATGCTTGAATTCTCTCACAATTCCTCACAACTTCATCAGCTGGTTTTCCCAGCTAGGAGTTTAGGGGTTTGGTATCRTGGCTGGGCACTGTTCGTTTATACAAACAGTCTCTGCCTAGTTTGATCTTAAAAGCAAACCTCWGGGTGCTGCACTTGCCATTGAAATTTAGAACAGGCATTGGTCAGTTAGTGCTTCAAACTAGATTGCTGATATTTTCACAAAGTTCAGTTTTTCTAAACTAGTTTCTACAACATCTGATATTCAAGTGAACATGAATTTGAAATGTTGTAGTGAGGGCTAGCAAAATCAAAGTGATAGTTTAATACTCTGCTCTGAATAAACAATGCATTTTAATAGGTTTATGAATAAAGGTGCACTAGAAATGTTCAAATATAATTCATAGCATATATGACCATTAACATAAAGATATGAACTGTAACATCTACTGTTCCCAAGGTAAGAGAAGGCAACTTCTATCATAACAATAGACTATATTTTAGAAGATGTTTCCACAGAAAAGGACAAAGGGGAAGAAATCACTGAAAAAAATTGTCAACTACATCACAAAACAAAAATCCCTAGCACTGAAAACAGTCTATGCATTCCTTGCTAAATGTCTTGAGTGAACCCAGTGTATGATACTCATAAAACAATAGACCAATACATTATTGAAAAAGCTCTGGAGACATGGGAGGTTTTGAGACACCTTTGATGATTTAAAGGGAAGGCTTCATTGGTCTTGTAAAATTACTTACACWGTAAGTCTAGAACTACCCCGGATTTTTCTCAACTTCAAACATTTAGCTGCAAGCCTGCAGATCAGACTGAAATTTAACCGTGTCAAGCCACAAGCCTCTCCTTACTGGAAGCACATCAAGGTTCTCACATGGAATCTGATCATCAGCACAGTAGGATTAATGACAGAGGTGGTCAGGCTGATAAAACAGCAGAACAGAAACAGCTTAAATGAGTTTGGAACTGCATCTACGATAAGGTCGTAATGCGTCCTCACCCCTTCACACCAGAACTGCAGAGAGACTTTGGTCGAAACTGATGCAAAAGAAAAGACTTTATCACTCTTTGTCTGCCTGCAGGAGGACYGTGGTTGTTTCTGGGAAAACAGACACTAGATACTCAGACTACCACCATCGCTCCCACAGTAATGCCACCAACTCTATCCAATACCTTGGGACATCTAGTTTGGCTCACTGAAACAAAAATTAGCAGGGAAAGGTTTTTTTAAGAATTAGAGGACTTATTTACACACAAGAAAATAAACTGTAKATCAGAGATTTCTCTCAGTCAACATATTCTCAAATTAATCAATTATTATGAATGATGGAAATTCACCTTTTAGCTACCTTTTTCTCTCCACCAGAATTCTGAAATTCTCACAAATAACAGACCTTGGTTTATTTCCTAGTTACTTCRACACAACCTTCTTTTAGTACCTTTATACACATTACAGCAACCTCACCCCTGAAGCTGCAAAGATGAATTCCAGTAACATACAGAACTTCAAAACATCTAACATTAGGAAATGCCTCTATGCAAAACCAGTGCTACAAAATGCATTACAGAAAGTTTTCCAAACAGGGAAATAAGAAAAAAAAAAAAAAAAAAACAAAAAACACAAAACAAACCCTTGTTTTCAACCGTTACAAAAGCTGGATTTATAAAGAAATGTCCTGTATCAAGTCTCGTACACACCCACAATAAAGTTCTTCATGTCTACCCATTTGAAAGAATTCAAGTGTTAGTGACAACTAAAATGTCATATATCTCGCTAAACAGAAAAACTTCTGTGGAGTGACTTGCCTTTACACAAGAGGAGATACACACATGGAGATCTGAATGCCTTTGGGTACTAAAGCACCATTAAAATAATTTCCATTTTCTAATGCAGGAAATCTATKTACAGCAATAAAACCACATAGAAGGTTTTTTGGTTAAACTTCAAGTAAAAAAAACACATGAATTGTCATGGAATGGAAGCAATATACTGTAAGATAGTTTTCTGGCATTTCACTGAAATGGAAATAATGTGGAGGGTAACTTCATGTAAAGTCAGGAAYTAGAACAAGGAAATAAGTTATTTTTTCAGTGCCTGAAAGTCAACTCAATGTCCTGTTCCTCTACAATAAACCATACCAGAACAGTCAGAGCAGAAGCAGCACTACCAGCRCTATAAAACAGGGTTTGACAAGTTGCTTTAAAAGATCTTTTCCATGTCCCATATCCACAGCAGCAACTGACAGCATCAGATTTTCTCRTTCATATTATTTACTTCAAACCAATCTCTGATTATTTGAGTTAGAAGTGTGGCATAAGCAGCAAAGCAGATAGAGAAGAGTACCTAGCTGTACTGTGATTTCAGTGTAATAAAATCCGTGGTTCCAAATTCAGCAACCATGTATGGAACTCCTTAACACATGCATCTAAGTGTCGTGAGGCAAAGACCACCAAAGGAATGTGTACCATCCCACAAAAATCAATAAACTAACTAAATTAAAGACATTTACACTTACATATGGGAGAACCAACAGCCACCAGTGTTTAACACACTACATAAATGCAAAAATACACAGCAGAGGTCAAAAAATAAATTACTGTTAGCTTTTTCTGTTTTTCCCAAATAGCTCTGCAACTCCTCAAATAAATTATAAGTGACAAAAAAACAGTTGGAGGAGTGATAGAAGAAATACTTGGGGCCCAAAAGTTCCTCACCACTCATTCATCCTGAATGAAGCAAATATGAGGACTAACAATTGACACCAGTGGAAAGTACTTGGGCCAACACTCATCATCAAACATGAAGCAAACCATATTGAGAAGAAAAAGCTAAAACACATACCTTGAACACCTCAGAGAAGAATCCAGAGCCAATTTTCTCACATGTGAAGTCATCAAGACGAGTAAGTCTGGAAAAGGCACTTATCAGGGCTCTGTATGAAGAGGTACAAACTCTTCCTATCTGCGATGCAGTCCCTTCTCCAGTGCCACCATCAAAGTCTTCAGTGCGCTCCAAGCGTGGTGGAAATCCCGCTATTGAGTTCCGCTTACTTCGGTCCATTTTGAAAACAAGRTTTTATTTCACTACGGGAGGATTTCTCACATCTTAGGTAATTTGCTGGCTTCTCTACTCTTGTTGCATCCTAAAATACAAGAAATTGAGATTACCATTATTGTGAAGATATCTAACAAGACTGATAGGATTCCAACAAAGCTCACACCAGTTCAAGAGAATAAGAAAGATATCCAAGAAGGGGCACAAAAACCCAAAGAAAACCACCACACAACATCAAGAGTAAAGACAGCAATTTAATGAACTTTTCCTTTAGACTCATTGAATACCCTATGCTCTGGCTATTCCAAGACCAACAGGCTTGAAACTCAAAATTTAACTGGTAACCAGCAACTTTCATTCCCTTCCCCCAACCCTTTCTTTTTTTATTTAAGTTCTGGTTGCTACAGCAAGCAACCAAGCAGGAGGAAACCCACAAAATGTAACATTTTGTTTTACTTCAATTGCAGTTGGTAACCAATCTACTGCTAATGCAAGAAACAATTTCACTTTCAGGAGTAAACAAGGGATCCCCAACTATTAAAAAAAAAAAAATTAAAGATTGACTTTCAATGGACATAAGGAAAGTTACTAGCTTGAATCATCAAAACCTTGTTTTTAAAGCTTCCTCTTATGAGTGTTCCAAGACCAACTCCCTACCTGGTAGGAACACAAGTTTACATCCACTGAACACCTAGCCCACAAGTTATAAAAACGTCTACAACCCTGCTACAAAAACAAAGTATTCTAATAACAATCTGTCAGACAAATTTTCCCCACAAAGATATTTTTAAAAGCTATATTAATTTCAGTTTAACTGAAAACACAGGAAACAAGCTACATTTGCCAAGTAGGAGTAAATGAAAAAAAAAAAAAGGGAGGGGAACCAACATTTTTTTTTCTTTTTAAGAGGATGATGAAGTAATCAGGATGACTCTGGAACCCATCAAATTTGGCTTGACTCTGGAGCCCATCAAATTCAGCTTGGACTGGAAAACTTGACAGGTGTCATACTTTTCTTTAAACCTTRGACTTAGGAGGTTATTCATCTTTTCCAAACTTAAATGTTCATTTACAACAATTTGATGACCACCTACAAAGCCTGAACAAAGTGAACAGTCACAAAGAGGATACTTTTTTTTGCCCCCCTCAGGGTGAATGAAAAACTAGAGAGGAAGGAAACAAAATTTTTTTTTAAAGGTGGACAAAACCACAGGGCAGGCAGTTACTTCTATTTACACAGATGTACAGAACCTGAACAATRCACTAAATTTGAAAAGCTTCTAAAACAGAGGCACACCAGCTGTCCTCTGAAAATAAAGCAGTGCTGCTATAGCCTTGTTTTGTATGGAGTATATCTTTTAGAGATGTTCTGTGCCAACACATCAGGCAAACACATAGTCCTTCACTGCTTTCAGAAATAAGCTCTGTTCAACTGTCTGGAATTAATTTGAGGTTGTCCTCTCCAAAAACAGAAGGGTGTTTATTTCAAACATCTTAACACCTCTCTAAATGGATGTCAGTGGGTAAAAGACTCTTACCAAGGCCTGATTATGAAAATTTAATCTCTAACAAATCCCACCTCATGGTTTTCCTACAGAATTTTGTATGCAGACTCCCACATGCCTGAGCTTACTGCACTTTTCAGACGATGGTGGCCAGCTGCCACATAGGAGATCAGGATCCAGTTTCTGATCTTGTATTCTTGACTCAGGAGCCTTGAGGGTCTGGAAGAGGCACAGAAGCACCAGAGGAAGAAAAACCCTGTTACATTTCCTCAATGGAAAAAAATAGTCCAGAGAACCTCCTCAGCTATACACAAGATGCCTAGGAAATTCCATGGTGCGCTTAAATAATTCCTTTTGATCTGAAAAGGACAAGCTATCTCTTCGTTACTTTTCAAGGACATAAAGAAAGAACTGTCTACGGAAGGAGGACAGACAGAGGAAACCAACTAATTTTTTGGATCAGGAGATGCAAGTTATCTTTGAAGACTGACCAGAAAACCTACTCTAACTGAGGAAACTATTTTTTTAGAACTTATTTCCATCAGAGTTGCACCCACATGCASCAGACACTTGACATGGAAGGAGGAAAGCATTTGCCCCCAGAAATGCTCAACCTGACAATCCAGTATCACAAGATACCATAGGATCACTGCTCCTTGGAAAGTGGAACTTGCAGAACCCCCCAATAAATCCAGTGAAACAACACATCTACACAGTTTAAATTTGCAGGCAAAGCAAGATTTTTTTTTTAATGAGAAAACAAAATAGGAAGGAATGCTGTTGTCTTTCCTAGAGGAAGATGCCAAGTTAGATAAGCTGCATTAAACAGGAGGAAAAGCCTAAATCTCCTAAGTATCCAGATACCATTATCAAAAGATGGCCTCAACACAGTTTCTACATCTATTTAACAAAGCAAAAAAATCTCCCTCACACATTTACACATCCTTTTGATTGAAATCACATGGTGAACTTCGCAAAACTCTATACAAATTACACAATGAAAGAAGAGGTTCAATGTAATTCGTACAAAATAAAGCCCAAAAGGTTTTGCCWTCTGGATTCCCAAGTAACCCATTCCTTCATTTTTGCCTGCTAGAGTTTACCHTATTTCCAGACAGCTACACAAAATCCTTGGAAATTATTAGGATACAGCTCCATTTGTCTATTATCCTGCCCAGGATTGCATACACAGAATTAGAGGAAAATTTCAAGTGGGCACAATTCCAAGTGGGCCTCCTGTCATTTTGGCCAATTACACTAATGATCACATTCTCAATGAAATCAACCAAGGTTTAATTGACTGTCAAGTCAGTCTGAGGTACTTTAATTTACTACCTTGTATGGTTAATTAAAGTGCACTGAACAGAATCCAACACTATCCTGCAAATCCTGTAACCAACTAAAAGGTTGATGGGTGGTTTTTTTCATATTAAGGTTCAGCTTAAAAACTCATAAGCTATGCTCAACAGTCAGTTAAAAGACACTACACACTAGAAAAAACATCTCCTAACAAATTCTCTCCTAATAAATTGTCCTCTTTCAGAACAATTTTTCTGACATTCTTATACAAAAAAAAATGCACCCCACTCTGCCAAGACAAAAATAATTCTAAAATTCACCTCTCAAAATGCGTATCTGTCCWATTTGTCCACTTCTTTCATTACTGAAAAGCAGAATTTCAGAATGGTTCATGCCCTACTACATTTAAATTTCTTGTCTTACCAAAACACACCTTGAAGAAAAAAAAAATCCATTTACTAAGATCAGTTTCTTCACTGCATGAATGCATTGATTTTTTAATTGTAGAAATTACTATAAACACAACTACTATCAGCATTAATGTGGTTAATTAGAGATCTACCTCTCAAAATAAGTGCCTGAGCCTGCAATTAGTTAAAGATGGAAACCCCACAACAACACATCAAGTTATACCCTACACATTAGTGTCAAACCTACAAGTGACATATAATAGCCAGTAATTAACATTTTATACTTCATAGATATAAAAATGGTTTAAGCTCCTCAACTTCAGCAGCATCCCTTTAATGCCTCAGAGCATAAAAAAGATCCTTCAAAAGAAAAATTCAACTCATTAYTAAGAGGTTTTCTGTCCCCAGTATCTTTATAAATATGTGCATATTTGCACTCAAATGTCAAACTCAAAATTTCCTAAAAGATGGCCCTAATAACAACAACCATTTTTAGACACAGAGACGGTCGCTAGGCATTCAGCCTGGAAAGCAATAAATCTGGTGAACGCATGTTATTAATTTGAACAAGTTTTCTGAAGAACAAGATGCCAAAGCTTTGACAAAAGTCATTTGCCAAGAGTTAACTATTTAAACTTCTAGTCTGATATATCTTCAATAGCCAGCACTACAAAAACATAAAGGAATTAAAGGAATTGTGCTGGCAAGTGCCACTTAACAAAATAATAACTTGAGGGGGAAGAAGACTTCATTGTAGTACTGTGCAAGTTTCAGAAGGGCTTCAAAGAAATGTAAAGAACAAAATTATCCCCCCAAAGACTCAACTGACTGAGGTCCATAGCCTGAAGAAAAAAAATAAAAACAAGGAAAAAAATGTTTAAAAATTAAACACAATAAATGAAAATGAACAGGTAAAGAGAATCAGACGCTCAACAATTTTGTTCTCAGCTGCTGTCACTTGCTTCCCTAACACACAAAGTTCCTTGGTTTGTCCCTAACTTAGCTTCTTATCCTTGAGAGGAAGACAATATCAAATATTTACAGATGAGGTARCTACAAATACCAGAGCTCAGACTATGTTTGGCCCAGCTCATTCTGAACCTGAAGTCTTTTTTAACTACTTTATGTGACAAATCTTTAGGCTCAGTTTATGTCTTAGTTACAACACTACATTTGAACATGAAAATCCCAATATTTTCTATTCTCACTTACATAACATTTTGCTTTAATTTCATCTCCACTGTACAGGATAATTCCCAGCTCTAGCCAGTACTGTCACAGCATAAGCTTCCTACAAATTAGGACTGACATTCCTCAGAAGAGACCTGCATTACACATATTACACCACTGCAGAAACTGGAAGTCTGCTGAACTGCATCACAGTTTTATAATGCAAACAAACTTCCACGAGAGGCTGAGCTGAAACAAACAGTTCATTTATTTTGCAACTGTAGCCAAGTTTGAAATGAGTAAGAGAGACCAGCTATTACTGCAGAGCTCGGGATTCAGGGCCAAGGTTGTAGGTTTAAAAATATTTTCATCAGGCATAGGCATAAATCCTAGCACATATTTAGAAGGCTAATATAACTGAGGGGGAATATTAAAAGCTCACAAACAAACAGAAAAMCACTTGATCCTTATGCCCACAATGTAATTACCAACCTTTTTTAGGGTCCAATCACAAATAGAAAACTAAAGCTCTACTGAATACCTTGCAACAATCCATTCCTCTCTAGCCTGGTTTTAGTCACTCCAATCCACAGTGCAGACAGGCTCTAGCCTAGTAACAAAGCATCGTTAGAGTTAAATAACCACTCAAGTAGATCATGTACAAGACCCAGCTGCTGCTTCAAATGGATAATTTTAATACATTATGTTTGCTTAACAAAACAGAGCTCAGAAAAGACACTGAGAAGCTGCTCATGCCTTCCAGGTGTCAGCAGGCTGACATTTGCTGAGCTCTGAAAAAAAAAGAAAGGGAATCAAAGCCTTCTAATACCAACAGGYATTGTAACATCTCAATAATCTAGGAATTTCCCCCTCAGCCTSTCCGCTGGGTTTACCATGAGGGCTGACAGCTCTATTAGCACTGAGGGCTTCACATGAGACTGGAAGCAACTTTTGTTGTTTCAATGCAGCCACTGAGACAATTCAGSACAGCAAAGGCAAGAAAAGAGAACATGAATGCCTGAAAGAGGGATGAAGATAAAGTAAACAGGCTGAATTTCATACCTGACTGACCTCTCTTGGACATAATCTTTATGCATCATCACACAAGACAGTCAATATTTGTATTTTCCAGTTAAAAGCATCATCTCCACAAATATTTAAGACATATTCTGTAGCCTATCTTTACGAAACACAAACCTGTGTTTCTGGCTTCACCTGACAGTGAAACACCAAGTACCTTTTYTATTGCAGGTAGCGGCCGCACAAATGGAACAGTAACAGAGATTTCACTAATTTATGATTTTTTTGAAGTGAGAACAGGGCTTCCCAAATCCATTGCTCTTAAGGTAGTGTAGACACTGAAGTCTGCTGGTATTTACAAATCAATCTGAAGCTCCCTGTACAATGGAAAACACGTAACTCATAGTTTGAGAGCCACAGACCTGGCGTGTACAAGGTCAGCCTTCAAAMGCAAAGTTATCTCAACCAATTCCACTCCTGGCTGCAAAAGCTGTTACATTTCTCCAGTGCAAGGAACAGGACAATCACACCAGAAAGTGGCTTAGCCACTACCAGCAATGTGTTCAACTTAACAAAAAGTGACAGGATCATATGAAAAGAAGCTTACAATCTAAGTCAGAAAGAAGACTTGGCAACAGACAACAGATGGAGCCAGTGTGATACAGTTGCTGATTATTAGATGGACTTACTGATGAACACACAAATTCCAATGAATGTGGTAGGGAACTAATAAGCATGAAAGGGCTTAAAAAAAAAAATATGAACGTTGGCTTTTTTTGATGTTGCCTAGCAGAGCTCTTATTTTTGCACCAGTTTGCAAGATGCCGCGCTGCAAGAATACAATAAAGAGCTTTGCCATTGTGCAAATGGTTGTCTGCTACAGGAAGAATACAGAAAGGGAACCTATGATGCAAGTGAACCACAAGCTTCATTCTTTTATGCAGCCGACACAGAAACAACAGTCCCCTCCTTTAACCCTGCATTTCTTTCATGAGTTTGTGAAACCATTTGCATAAAGGATTACAATGGCAAAGACAAATATCTGGAATTAAAGGCTATAACTAGGWTACAGGAGGTCTGTGCCACCAGAGCAGCTCTTTTGGACCAACTCTGTCCTACCACAGTTACAAAAACACTAAGAACTAAGGCAAGGATTGTTCTGCAGGCACTATCTTTTGCTTGGCCCCATTGCCAGCTGTTCATCCTAATGAAAAGCCACAAAACAAATCGAARCAAAAAACACAGGAGAGCAAGCACTTCCCACCAGGTACAGAGAACATACCTCTGCCTTCAGTTTGAACTACTGGTTTTGCGTGAAAGTTTTACACAAACCAGAATGGACAATGGAATTACTCAGCCATGTCTACAGCTGAACACTGCAAGAATCAGAAAATGACATTTTTATTGGCATGCAACAATAATTTCCAAGGATGATGACTAAATGGAAAGGTTTATGACTAGTCCACAGGGCATTTCAGAGTTTCTCATAAAAAAATCTTATCTAGGTTGCAAATTCCACTGCCTAATTAAGTCCATGGAACTGTAAGTCTGTTGATTTTCCAGACAATAAAATATGCTAGAACTCTGATCTCTATTAAAAAAAAAAAAAAAAAAAAANAATTTTTATGAATTAGTAAAAATTAAGAACTCTGTTAAAATAACTAAATTCAAGATTTGCTGCTATTAAATAAAAAGCAAGTATTACACCCCTTTGACCTGGCAGGAAATATTCACAAAGCTATCAGTCTTTTATTAAGTTTATTTAAAGAGATAAATAACAATGCTATTACAGTTTAAACTATATATGTTTGGATATAATCATTAATTTAAATGTCTATTTTTAGACCTCTATAGCTGAAGACGGTAACATGTAAAAAAAAAAAAAAAAAACAGTTGAAGCACAAAGACTTCTCATAAACTAGCTTAAATGTTAGCTGTTGCTTTTTTTAGAGGGGCAAACAGAAAGGTTTAAATAAAATTCAACTCAGTACTCTTCAAATTCAATTCATTACTCTTGAAGTTGTAGCTTTCAACTACTACTGCAACACTTACAGGAATACCCAAGCGGAAAGTCCCCCGTACTTGAAGCAAAAACCCTTCCGACTCTCAAAGGAATACAACATTAAGAGTGACATTAAGAGTACATTTCTATTGCACGTCTCACCTGAAGGCCATTAGCAAACATATATGCRCATACACTAGAACACTCGAGCCTGTCATTAACGGGTGATTCACGTATTCCGACAGAGCAGCACTTAAACAGCAAAACCCGAACCAAGCCCTCACACCTCTTGGCACAGCGAACATTTCCAAGGCACTCCTGGCCGGGCAAAGATCCGTGCCGGGCGCTGCCAGACCCTTGCCCCCGGGATCAGAGCGCGGTTTTCCCGCAGCGCCCGCCGCCCCTCACCTGCCGCCGCCGGGGCGGCGCGGCCCCTCCGCGCACCTGCTCCCCGGAACGCCCCGCTCACCTCACCGCACTGAGACCCCTCCGCCAGCAGGGAGCCCCTTCCCTGGAGCGGCCCCGCTCCCCGGGAGCCGCCGCCGACCCGCCCGGACCTGCCCCGCGCCGCCCCCGCGCCGGCCGTTACCTGAGCGGCGGCGCCTGCAGGGCCCGCGGGCGGTATGGGCTTTCATGACCACATCCCCCACCCGCGGCCCCTCAGCACCCCGGCACAAGTCTTCCCCGGCACAAGTCTTCCCCGCCGCTGCAGCCGGCGCGGGGGCCCCATGTGAGGCGGGAGCCCGGCTGCGGGACCCGGGGCCGCGACCGCCGGCTCCGCCTCCTCCTCCTCCTCCTCACGAGCGCCACCGCCCACAGCGCCGGGGCGGGAACCAACCGGGAGCCGCCTCTCCCTGATAGCCAATCGACGCTAAGAAAAGTGTGATGGACAGCGCCTCTTGACCAATAGAGAAAGGGAGCCGGGCAGACAGATCCGCAGGTAGTCCACGTGAGTGTCCTTTTCCAATTGGTCATGAGCTACTTGAGTGACAGGCAGSGTGACGAATCACAGGAGTGACAACAACCCCCGAGAGACGCGCGGGAGGCAGCGGCAGGAAAGAGAGGGGGCGTTGCTAGGGGCGCCTCAGTCTTATTGGTCAGTCTCTGGGGGCGGGCTGTAAATAAGAAAATTAGCCAATAGAAGAGCGGGGTGGGCGGTGATGGACGGGCGGGAGAGCCAATCACCCTCTGTCCATTGCGGCGGTGGCTGAAGCTGTCAGCCGGGATGTCCCGAATCTGCGGCCGGTCCCGGTCCCAGTCTCAGTCCCGGTCCCAGTCCCGGTCCCGGTCCCATGAGCCCTTCTCACGTGGCCCTCGGTGACYGCAGCCGGGCTCCGTGACAGTAACCTATCTCTAATTACCCGTCTCCTGCCATGTTTCCCATAGGATTCATCCCTTCCTCTGGTCTCCTCCTCTCCCCAGGACTCGCACCTTCAGCGTTTATTCTTCCCGTTCTTCCCATCTGCCTGCACCCCGCTCCTGGTGCCGGTCACGCTGCTCGGCCCTCCCGGTCCCCGCCTGGAGCCTGCTTAATCCAGCTCAGATATTCTGAGGGTTCGGCTGCCAAAATTAAATGAGCCTGGGATTTTTCACGTACARACTGTTATTTTTCAAATTATCACTTATCCGCATGTAGGCAGCCTGTAACAGGTATGGAAAAAGATACCTTTCTTCCCGCTGCGAAGCACTGCCAGATTCCAAGTATCCATTCCAAAGTACGGCAGGACTAGAACATCTCATTAAACAATTGTAAGGGGGGTTGGTTTTGTTTTACATTGGCGAGAGGATGATTTTTTTCCCTGACCTCATCTTTGGCAGAKGCTGAGCTATTTCTACTGAAACTCTTCAACAAACAAAATCCATCTACTGTGCAGTCTTGGATTGAATAACCAAATCCCAAACAGTTAAAAAACAGAGGAGTTGTAACTAAAAAGGGTCTTGGACAAGAATGTGTCACTTAGCTTTGTCATACCATATTAGTAGTATGTTTTCTCATTATCGTTTGTCGTTAATTTTATATCTAATCTTTACAGCGTGATCCAAAATGTGCTTGAGGGACTTCGATGTTGGAAACATYAGCACCAGCTCTAAGTACTGAACAGAGATTTATTCTTAAAACAACTTATTAAAACTCTCTACTCTGCAATGTCTTGATTAAATTTAGTTTCAGAATTTCAACTGAGCCTACAGTGAAACTTTCTCCATATGTTTAACTACAAAAAATGTAATCATTTTTGCACAGGTAACAGATTAAAAGTACTTTGTGTGGGGGCAAAAATGCCCTGTACTCTTTAATTTCCTCCTGGATTTCCTTCACAGGAAATTTTCCCACACTTACAAATGTTAAATATCAACCACATCCAAACATTTATTCTAATGACAGCTCAAACACAGGGTGCGGAAAAACTTCGGTAATTAAACCATAAAAAAAAAAAAAATCATATCCATCATATTTTAATGAGTGACAAAACAGATGGAACTACCCAGATCTGTCAGTTTCTACACTCAAGCAGAACTCAGTCCCAGAATGGGGCATTTTGGGAAGATTTTTTTTTAGAACTTATTTTTTAAAAGTTAAATTTCAATGCTTCAAATTATTCTAGGATTTATCTAAGCATAACTTTCCAAAGCCRCCCCCAGAACACTTCCGTGGTCCTTCACCATGTCAGGATACAGTGATCCCTTTGTACCCTATTAAAAATCCGCTGTGCCTTGTCCTTTAGACTTCCCTATTCCCTGGAATCCCCGTCCCTGCTGGTTTGGGAGCTATTAGTTGGCTTTAAGGTGACATCTGGTGGTGGGTTTTTATCACTGCTCTTTTTAGGAACTGATCTAAGAATGAAGGCAAAAGACTTTTCTTTCCCCTGTTCTCCATCACAAATTTTACCTCTTTTTTTTTTTTGTTTCTCAGGCCAAATCAGCGTAGTGCCTACCTTCGGCTTTCCAATGTTTTACCGGTGAAACGCAGGAATAAGCACTCATCCCACAGGCTGGTGCAAAGTAACACCACTAAAATACGCCAGATCCAGTGAAGAATCTCAGCTGGAAACACTCACCCTGTGTTTCATGTAACATTGCATGAGATCCTGTRACTCGTGACATTAATGAGCTCTATTTTGAGAGGGAAATAAAACCATCTTATGAGCCCTCCTATGGCTTTATCTCGACGGCAAGCACTACGTTTTGAAAGCAGAAAAAAACTGTCCATGACAGCCGAACTTTGTCTCACAACGTCCCCGTCCCCCTTCGCAGCTGGCAAAAGCACAGGGGCAAATCTGCAGCCTTGAAATCTGCAGAAGGCGAGTGACTTCTCCCTCTGTTTCCCGGAGAGAGGAAAATGAACATCGCATTGGAAGAGTCATCAAARAGACTCATCAAAGGCAAAATCTCGCAGATGTCACAGAGCACTCGGTCCTACCGATGTCCCCCCGCACGGCAGGAGGGTCCCGCAGCCCGTAAATGCCTGCGCTCACTGCGGCTATTCCCTCCCCCCGGATACCCCCAGGCTGCTGCAGTCAAAGATCAGCCAAAAAGCAGCTCTGCGGCTTTGGGGTTTGCTCATTTCTGCTCTGAGACTGTCTGCTCCAGACGGATCACTTTGGCTTTTTAAATGTAACCGGTTTGGTAATAAGAGCGGCGGAGGGTTCACTCASTGTTGGACATAAAAATAGTCGTGAGAAGGTGGGTGAGGCATAAGGGGGAATTGCCTTCCTCCGGGCTTCGGAAATGCCCCGGAGGAGAGAAGTTTGGGAGATTTCTSCTTCCCAGGAGAAAGCTGACGCAATGTACCCATGCAAATTTGCCTCCTCTGCAGCAGAGCAGGTGTTTTCCCCAGCACAGGTTTTGTGGGCTCCAAATTTAAACGTGTCACAGACAGGGACTGTCTCTCTCCCCTCCCAAGGGACTAAGACTGTGGTTTGACCTCACTGTATTGTGATGAGACTGGGTGTTTTGGTGATTTAACCCATTAAATACTTTGTGTAATGAAACCTGTCAAGAAAAAAAAATCTTTGGATAGGGTTGGCCAAATTCTGCTCTGATTTACTCCTGCAGAGATCTGAAGTCATGTCACTGTCGTGGGAGCTGGAAGAGAGGGTCCCCATGGGAATGCCAGGAATTTGCTCTGGTGTAATGTCAGCATAGGCTGTTTTCTAGTTCCTGTCCTAGGTGGACATTGTATAGAACAGCCATGAAAAAAATGATCCCTTTAGGTTTTCAGTCACACACCAGRCCCCTAGATTTTGAAAACAATGGGTTGCTAGAAGGTGCCTCCCTCAGCCAGTCTTGAGTGGTCTTTGCAGAACGGGGACAGGTACACTCATGGGTGAGAGGGCATTTCCTGCTGCTCTGAGCAGGGGAAGGGCARAGACACAGCTGAGGCTCTGCTCCAACCCCCTGCCCCTTGCTGTGTCATGCCCATGCTCCTGGCAGCTAGGAGGGCTCTGTGGGGGCAGCCTGCAAGCTGTCCTCTGGACAAGGCTGTGCCTTGCCTGTGGATGAATTGTGTTAACAATTTTGTCTCACCACCAGTGCAGACTGGTGGCTGGCATGTCCTTGTGCTCAAAGCCGTGTTGCCACGTCAGCCCAAACTCACCACACATCTCCGCACGAGACCTGGCAGCCATGGGAATGTCAGAGCATCTTCCACGTTCTTCTACCAAGAGGCTGGGCAGAGCCCAAGYAGGAAGCTGGAATCACACCAGACACCCTGCCTTGGGAACTGGAAAGGGATTGTTCTAGRGCAGATGGACATGCCCAAATTGACAGCTCCTGTACTGGGACTGGTGCCACAGCCTTGTGCCCCCTGCCTGCTCATCATGGCCATCTGCTGCCTTGGCTCCAATTCAGTTGATCTGTCCACCCTCCAACAGTGCTGTGGCATGGCTACGAGCGAGCTCCTGGCAGTACCATGGGCATGGAGTGGCACTCAGCTGGCCAGTGTGCTCCAGCCTGCTCTGAGGTGCTCCCAGCCAGGAGACWGTGCAAACATGGGACAGTGAGCCAGGACTGACCCTGTGTCACTGTGCCTGAGAGGCTTCAGCCCCAGGCAGAGCCCATCAGACCATGCTCCAGCCCTTGRGAGCTGAGGAGCCAAGGGTGAGACCCCCAGCACTTAGGGCAGGACTGGGATGTAGCAGCCCCTGAATTTTTAGATGTCTGAATACTAATTTTGTAGGGGGAAACCTTCAACATYTGACAAAGCTGTATTTTGTATTCACAGCCACCAAACTGCAGAAATACAGAATTGCACTATTTTGAGCCATGGTGGATGCCCAAAGAGGCCACACAGTCCAATTCAGATCAAGGCCACCAGCCCACATGGCCATCAGTCCCACCTCTCCTACCTCACCTCAGGGCACAAAAGGGTTTCTGCATTGCCTGGTGCACTGTCGTCACTCCCCAGCTAAGCCAACTCATCTCTGGGATGAAAGCACAGCTTTTTGCATCCTTGGGCTACACAGGAGCCTCCCCTCCTCTGGTTATGCTCCTCACATTTGCAATCAATTCTTATCTCTGCAGCTACAACAGTGCAGAGACTTGTCACTTTTGTGGCACTGAAATCAGAGACCTCTGCCACTGCAGGGCTCTTCAGCCTCTCCTCCAGCCACCCCAGGCTTGGGCACCTTAAACTCTGCCCCTGCTTTCTCCAGTCCTTTTTGTAGAGCTTCAAGTCCTGCAAGCACCAAGATACTACTGGATCTCTGCTTGGCTGTCTGAGAGATCTCAAATCAGCCTGCCCCCAGATACATTTAAATCTCCCAGACCCTTAATTTTCCCTGGCTCCCTGAGTCCGGTCCCAGTGTTTATTTTTTCTTGCCCAGAATAATTTTCTAACTCTGATGCTTRGCTGTCTGACCCATTTGTTTTTCTTTCCTTTTTTTCCTTTCCTTCCTCCCCCCCTGCCCCTTTTTTTTCCAGTTTTGTTCTACTTCACTGGGTTACAAAGCTGTGGAGAGCTCTTGGAACGGAAGATGAGTCAGGACAGATATGCAGAGGGAAGAAGATGATATTCCAGCCTTGAAGTCAGGTTCACTGCCTGCGTCATTGTTATTAAAAATAGATGAATGGCAGCACTCTTCACATTGGAGGAGAGACACAGGAGATGCAATATCCCAGGCTGCTGAGCAAATGCTCCCTCTGTCTGCCTCCAAGTCCCCCAGTGGCATCTTCTGCTCTTTGATAAATTCTCTTTTCTTGGCTCTGACTTGTGGGATTTAATTTGCCTTCCATAAAAAAATGGTTTTATGTTTCACCTTTGGGAGGGGGAATGACTCACTCAATGATTAGCTCTTCTGCTCCAGTCAGTTGACTTCCAGCTTCTTTGAGAACTGAAAATCCCTACAAGTGCCAAGTTTTCTCCATTTGAGAGCAGCCCCTCTCCTCATTTTGCACTGAAGTGCTTCTGGAGGATGAGAGCAGCTGTTTGGGGATGATGCTGGGGCCTACAACCAACCTTAACCATGCCCAATCCTCATGAAGAAGCAGGTTTGCAAGGGGACAGGGGTCAAGGCTGGGATCTGCTGGGCTCTCTGCAAGGCCAGGCTGAGATGTGCACCAGCCATGCTCCCAGTGTCCCTGGCAAAGGGCAGAGGGGAGAGAGGCCAAAAAACACAAGAAATGGGATGATTTACATGAGCACAGAGCCCGTGTGAACCACCCACATACCCACAGCCGTCCCTCTGCTCAGGACACTCTGCTCTGTGCTGCTGCAATCGCTCTCCTCTGGGCTGGTGAAACAGGTGATGGCTCTTCAGACTCTGCAGGGCTGCAGATGATGGTGGCAGTGAGGCCAAAGCTGCACCTCTGCTCTGCTCTGCTCACTCAGGGGACACTCAGCACATGTCATACCCAGGGTTGAGGGACACAGCCCAAAAACTGAGTTTACTTGTCTTTCCCAGGACCAAAACGTCCCTCCCTCCTACCTATACCCTTACTTCCCTTCAGCTCTTCYGCTGCCACTATTTTCTACTCACTTACTTTCTATTACCTGCTTCTTCCTATTGAATTAAYATAATCAACATTATCCTCTCTGGTCTGCTCCATGACTTGGCTGCCAGCCAGAAAAAAAAAAGACAGGAACTGAATAGAACTACTGCAAGAGGGAGGTGGCAAAGTTGATGCTGTGGCTTTTGAGCACAAAAYTTTCTTTCAAAAGTTGTTCTAAGTCTTCAACTCGATGCTATCCAGACCTGTCTGATCTGGATGCTGCTAGGGTTTGCAAGGGTTTTTTCAATCCTACTCAAGAACAAAAAGTCAAAAGCCTACAAAAGACGTGGGGCTGCTGCCTGCTGTCTAAGGGGAGTGGTTTTGCTTACTCCAYGAGAGAGTGGCTGTGTAGCAGAGAGATGTTAAAGTTCCCCTTGTTTCTTCTCCTTTCTCCAAGGCGCGACATCGGCAGCATCACCTTAAAGACATTGTCACACAGATGCAGTCACTTCTCCTGCTCCCAATTGCTCATTCTTTGCTATGGGGAGCCAAAGGTACCACATTAGTGCGTTAATAATAATCCTAATGAGCGCGGAGATCAGCTAAGTAATAGCAGTGACCTGCAGGGGGTCTCATCTGCCCAGATTTATCGCGCTGCTCACCATCCCCTCCGGGGAACGCCAGCCCCCCTTCCTCCTCGTCCCCCGGCTGTTGAAAATACCCCGTGCAGTGTCTGTGTGCTTAATTAAAGCAGAGGGACCGGTAACCTTGACGACTGCGAGCCACCCTCTCCAAGCCAGCTGAGATGGATATGGTTTTGGCGTCTCCAGGGAGAGGCCTGAGCAGAGAAATGAGTCAAGCACACRGGCGTTGGATGCACTCATGAACCGAGGGCACGGCCAGCAGCGCCGATGTCCCCTAGAGCTCATGCTACCCCAGGGGTGGGTGCCTGGGGAGATGCCCTGGTGAGATGTGGCAGGCTCCTGGGCMGGGTGATGCACACTGCAGCACCGAGAGCCCAAACCTGTCTGGAGCAAAGCCTCTGTGGGTAGCAGAAGACTCCTATAACTTACCAAGTAGTTGTAAATATGTTTAAAATAATTCCCCTTAGAGCATTTGTACAAGCACAATTACCTCTGCCYGAAAATGGTGCAGCTAATTTTCTTGGCAGTAAGTAACAAGCAGCTAGAGGCACATTTCCCATGAGGAGCTAAGATTTAATTTTACTCTTTTGTATAAAGCCTGTGAAAGGCATGATCAGTTCTGTATCAGATCAACTCTCTTCCACCTCAGAACTGAGGACAGGAACTACCAAGAAGCCCCATACTGGAAAAGGGAAGCAAAACCATTTGGGGAACAAAAATATCCATTCATATTTTCCTCCTGTCCCATGGTGCTGCAGACAGAGGTATCTGATGGAGAAGGGSACCCACAGCCCCCTCCCACCAAAGCAGCTTGAGAGAGCATTGGCATGGACCATGCCATGACATGGGGCCCTTRGGTGCCTCTTTGACCCCATTGTCTTTGCATCTTAGGGTCGAAGGGCAGTTTCCCAGATCAGAGAACTCCCAGGCTTTCCCGTTGTTTCCGTGAGAGCAGACGAAGCCAGACAGGACAGCTCACCCTGGCTGCATGCCTGAGACTGGAGTCAGGGAAGAAGCATCATAACAAGGGATTTCCAAGGAGGTTTTGGTCCTTTCAGAGAGCGGTGTGGGCACGGACTGTCTGGCCACTAACAGCTTCATAATGGGGTTTCTTCTTTAGAAATTCTGGACCAAAGAGCAGACAGATTTCCTGAAGGATGTCTCAGCCCTCACAGTGTCTGATGGGGCTGGCCAGCCCCTATCCCCCAGGAGGCTGGAAGGGAAGGGAAGCCAGGGGATGCCCCAGGGGTGCAGGATGCCCTGAGGAATCAGCTGTGGCACATTGGGCACCCGGCTGAACCCTGGTCAGGGCAGTTATCTGGGGTGCTTGGAGCAGCTCTGCGCCCAGCTGTGCCCACTGACCCAGGTACCCTGAAACTGCCTGGAGGCCCCAGGTTGATAGCCCACGTTGGGTTCATCTACTGTCCCCAGCCTTGCATGGGACAGAAATGTCAGGCTCAACTGAGGATGCCAAGGGCAGATTAGGAGATGGTGAGATCCTGGACTGGRGTCACTTGAAGCAGTCCATGAGATAATGAGGTGGTGCAAACCTGGGGTAGTGATTCCCAGAACAGAAAAGGATGGGATCGGGGGTGTCCTCCCCGAACCAGGAGTGACCGCTTTGAGGATTCCCAGGCCGGTGTCGGACTGGACCAAGGGTGTCCTGCCCGAACCCAGMGTGCCGGGGACCAGCCGGTGATGCTGAGGGCGGTGCGAACCGAATCCAGGGTGCCGGGGGCCGAATCGGGACCGGACCGAGAGTGCTCTGTCCAACACGGAGATGCCGGTACCGGTCTGGCAGTGCGGGGGCCAGCAGCTACCCCCACCCCGCTCCACCGGGGCCGGGGCTGGACCACGTGTCGCCCGCCCCGCCCCGGCCGCCGGCCCGCCCCGGCGCCGCCCCGGTGCCGCCGGCGGAGCGAGCGCGGATCGGCCCAGCATGGAGGGGACGCGGCGCGCCCTGCTCCACCTCGCCGCCGCCTGCTGCCTGCTCTGCGCCCTGCCAGGTACCGGGGCGGCCGCCGAGGGGTGCCGGGGCGGGGGGGCTGCTCGGGGGATCCCGCCGSTCTCGCAGCGCCGGGGAGCGCAGCGCCGGGACAGCCGTCGGGGCAGCGCCGGGGCCCGGGCTCCTCCGCCCGCTGATGGGGCTGCGGGTGAAGGGTCTGGAGAGCCTCTCCGGGGGACGGAAMCCTCCGGGGAGCAGCGCCCCGGGCCTGGCCCCCTAACTCGGGCAAGATGCCCCCGGCCCCGGGCGCCGTCGCCCCGGCGGACGCGCAGGTGAGGTGGCCCAAGGATGCTCGGGGGGGTCCCGGGTGAGCTCSGCGCTCCGGGCAGCAGCGCGGCCGCCAGTCCCGGCCTTGCCCATACAAGGCAGCTGCCGGCAGCGCTGCTCCCGCCGGCGGAGCTGCCCGGGCTCCCCTCCCGCCCGGCGCCCGGCGGGATCCCGAGGGGATGCGCGGGAACGGGAGCAACGATCCTGGAGGCGSCCGCCCTTCGGCACCCAGTCCTGCGAGCCTCCTGCCTCCCTCCCTGCAGCTCTCGGGTCCCTACGAGCCGCTGCTGAGCTTYCCCCCGAGGGAACCCCGGACAAAGCCCGAACTCTGCCGCCTCCCGCAGCATGACGGTACGAGGGCCCTGTGCCTGCGGGAGAGAAGCAGGACGGATGGAGCTTTTCGGGACGGAGCAGGAGCCAGACCCCGGCCCCAGGCAGATTCTCCCGGGCTGTGTTTCGGCTCCGCTCCACGATCAACACGTCCCCACGTGGGCAGGCGCAGTCTGCAGCGTGGCGCTGACAGCCCCGTCCGCCGGCACCACCGAGCTCTGCGSTGTGGCAGGAATGTGCCCCGAGTCGGGGGGCTGTCACCTTCCCCGTGACCCTGGCAGTGACAAAGGCTCTGTGGCATTTAGGGACTTGCCCGGCTCTCAGGAAGCAAAACGTGTGTCTTCTTCTTTGTGGTTGAGAAAAACCCTTGGCCARTCCATGGTCAGATCGCAGCACCGTGACGGCAGCAACAGAGACCAAGAGCTGACACATAGAAACTCAGTTTCTAATAACTAATTAGGGCTGGTAAAACCCTAGAATAGATGCCTGTGGGGCTGAGCCTCAGCAATGAGAGTAGCGCTCAGGATGAGGTTTTGGGTACCGGATGCGGTTTAGCTGGGTTTGAGGCTAAGCACTGGGAGCAGTCCCAAACCAGCACCCTTTATGTGGGCAAAGCTGCGCTCCCCACACCAGAGTGGCTGTGCTGTGATGGGGTGTGGGGAGGTGACCAGCCACCGGCAAAGGAAGGACTCAGGATTTCCACGGCTGGGGGGAGGAGGAGGTGGAGGAGGAGGAGCTCTGAGCTGCCTCTGGCTATGTTGGCCCCGTGTCTCACACTCTAGCACACTGGGAAACCCCAGGGAGCCCCTTGCCCCAGCTGGCTCATTGGAACCCTCTTGCTGCAAAGTCCAAGACTCAAACTGCCAGAATGTATCAGAAATTAATGTTGCACTGAGTTTTTTCTGGGATCTTAGTGTCCCAATACAAGATTCTTCACAGTTTCAGGAAATGGTACCTATGCCGCTAATCCTGCCCTTGTCCTCATACCTTTTGAATTTGCTAGCTAATCCCAAGTGTGGCTGAAAGAGCAAGTGTTTTGTGAAAACAGATGGCATGGAAGAGATGCCACCAAGAAAAAAAAATGCCCCATAGCAAGCACAACCCATAATGAGACACCAGAAAATCTCAGCAGGAATGGTTCGCCCAGAGATTGGCCCTGAAGTCAGCAATCCCTAGACAAAACCGGGCTTTACCTAGCTCCATGAACTCTCTGCACCATTCCCAGCATAGATTCCCTTCTCTCCCGCTGCCCGATGGTGCCTACTGCCATTCCCCATCTGGGTTTGCAGCAGGGCCACAGAGGAGCTCAGGCTGCTGCGTCTCCTGTGCTCTGCCCACCCCRGCCTCTCAATGCAGCCTTTCTTCACTGCCTGCGGAAATCCACTTCCTCCAGCACCATTAGCCTTACAAATAAAACCCCGAGTAATTTTGGTCCGGGCATTTTTCTGCCTCTCCCTCCTGTGCCTTGCTGTCTCGCAAGCAGTGAGAGCAGCGCAGGGCTGGGAGCAGCACAAGCACATAAAGCCCGGTCTGTCGGCTCCAGGGGCCATGCACACAGGCAGGCAGTGTGTCCGCTTCAGGGTCCCGCTGCCGATTTGCTGTGGTTTATTTCCTTTTGTTTGCCCAGGGTGAGGAGGAGTGGATGGATTCGACCCCACCCTGACAGGACAGCTCCAACTCTCCTGCACTTAGAATTGAGCCGCACCTTGGTCCTCTCAGGGTGGTACCCCCAGCTGTGCGACCCTGCAGCCCCAGCCCAGCCTTTCATGCCATCAGTCTTTGATGCCATTTCTGYTTCGTGCTCTTCCCTCAGCCCCAGGGTGGTCTTGGCTCCCTGCTGTCTTTCCAAGGCCTGACCTGCTGGGCAGGGGCAAAGCACTCACCTCCTTCAGCTCCCTTGGCCCATCCCTCTTGTCAAAGAGGAGCAGGGATGATCCAAAGCACAGAGCCCYCCTGTCCCCCCTTCCTTTCCACCAAGACACTCTGGGTGGGCAAATCCACAATGCTCTATGGTGCAGCTCTCATAAGGCTCAGCACCACTGAGGTCTGGGGTTACATCTTGAGCCCTGTAGGGCTGCCTGGGGCCAGGTCAGTGCAGGATGTATCCTCCAAGCCTCACAGCCTGTGGAACCGGCAGTTACACGGCTGGAAGCACCTGGGGGCTGCTCGGGGCTGGGCAGGCTTCCTGATGTCCAAATTACCCCCAGCTCACACCACACTGCACTGGAGGGTAGGCTCCCTGCTGACATGGGGCTGTTATTAAGGCAACTGGCTAATTAATTTCTTGTAATGACGTGAATGCTTCCTCCACTGCAGCTGTGACTCCTGAGGTAAGCAGGGCCAGGGCTGTCTGATGCCAGAGCTCCGTGCTGTTGGTATATTACTGGGGTTACACAACCCCAGAGAAGGGCAGGCATCCCTGGCCAGCAGCTTCTGGGCAAAGGGTCTTCACCACAGCTCAGTCCCTACTGAGGWACAAAATCAAAGAGCTTGGGAGTCTCCCAGGCACTTCAAGCAAGGTGTTCCATAGCTGCATGTGGCTGGTGGAAAATAAGTGACTGTGGTAGCTGAGCATGGCAGCCTGCTCTCCCTTTTTCCTGCCACAAGAATTTGGGATAAGCCCCCTCACCTCTAAATGGGGGATCAGTGGTAGAGCTTCATGCAAACCTGTGGGAAAGAAGTTTGTTGCATCTCTCTCCCCTGGCTGGGTGAGGAGGATCTCAGGTGGCAGGGGCAGGCAGAGCGTGACACCCTGGGGTGCTGTGTCCTGCAGGCAGCAATCGGGCTGGTGCTGCCCCACTCCCCAGCTCAGGCTCCAGCACTCTGCATGCTCTGGGCATGTCTATGCTGTTTTATGGGGTTTCCTAGTACTGAAGTATCTGTGCTTGGCATTTATGGTGCTATTTCCAAGGCTGCTCATCCGTGTTCCCGCAACTCTTGCTCTGCCCTGCTCTGCCATGCCACCATTGGCTGGTTGTCCCTGTCCCCAGCGCAGTGCCATCTGTCAAGGTACTAGCACTGCCTTCCCTTTTTGTTCACCTGGCTTTCAAGCCTGTGGCCGGGTATCCACAGATGCCCTGAGGAGGCATCTTYTGCCTGCCTGGGCAGGCTGGGTGCTGGGCTGTCCCTCCCCAGCACTCACTCACTCAGCACCCCATATCTAATCTGCCCCCGTCTCGTGCTCTGCTCGTGGCCACCTGCCTTCTCAGTCAGGAGACCTGGTTTCTATTCCTGTCCCTTACCTCAGCCCTTGCTTTGCAGCCTGGCCTGACAGCTTTCCAGGGCTGGACTGGGTGCTCAGCACCCCCAGGTGTGCTGCCTGTGCAGCAGCTCACAGAGGCTGTGAGGGGTGCATTAACGTGGTGCCATGAAGAGCTTCACTGTGGTCCCTGAGCAGGCTGCAAGGTCAGATCCGTGCCTGTGCCTCCCGCCTGGACTTGCAGCAGATGGAGTCTGTTCAGCCTCTCTCAGCCAGGATGGGGATGGGGACAGTCCAAGCATCAGCCCTGGCAGGGAGAGCRCTGGAGCCTGTGGCAAATGCAGCCCTCTGATATCCAGCCTCCATCAAGGTCCTGCAAGGTATCCAACTGGAGCTGAGTTCACAAAGGAGTTGCCCCTTGTACCAGATCCTGTCTCTGACCCTTGCTTCATCACACTGAGGGTGTTTGCTCTACAGCATCCGTGGCTGCATCTGGCACCTCCCTGATGGGCTCCAGAAATCCATTCTGCTGCTTGGATTTCTTTTTAATTCCAGGAAAAGAGATCAGGCTCAGCTAGYATCTAATCAGTAGCTATTCCAGTTCTGCTTTTAAATGAAATGAAGAACCTTGGTTTTAAATCCCCCTATATGGTTTTATTTGCATTTATACTCAAGCTGTTTTTCCTTTAAGAGATTGTCTAATTACCGTTGGTTGGTAACCATAAAATGTAATAACTGGCAACAAAAGATAATTTCTACATTTAATGAAGTAGTTTGCTAAGCAATAGGATATGACAGTTTTAATACATACAGGTTACCGTTTATGCTGATACTTTTTAAACATTATATTTTTCCATTTTACTAGGTTGTTTGCAAATAGAGCTGTTACACTTAAATGGAAATTGAATTCATGTAGTGCACCAAAATAGCATGGTAGAAGGGTTTGGGTGCCTTTTAAATGAATCAGAGCAGCGGTTTCACATGCATTCTGTAGGAAGCTGATTTAAGTGAGGTGCTATCCTCAGACAGTGACAGCCTGTGCAGGAGGCTGCATCCACACCAGGGAGTCCTGCTCCCACGGGCACTTTCTCTGAAATCCTGGGTGAATCCTTTCTCACCTTTGTGCTTAGCTCTCACTTGAGTCTCTGTGCACTTTTCCAGTGGGGGCTGCAGCCTCCACCCTGCTGCTCTGCTCTCACTCAAGCCCCAGCAGCCAACCTGCCATGGAYTTCCTCACCTTACGTGGCTCTCCTGCATCTCATCCTAAAAGGGATTTTAAAAACAACATTCAGGTCTGTGGACTGGAGCTGGGTTGGTGCTGACCTTTGGGCGGTTCTGGCTGCTSTTTCTGTCAGACAGGAAGGAGGGTGCAGAGGATGCTGCTGAGAGTGGCAGGAGRGTTGTGGCAGAAGCTCCTTCATGGGCTTGTCCAGCTGAGGCCCTGCTCTGTGTCATTGTTTTATTCTGAGAAACAAATAGATGGGGTGGGGTGGCTGCTGTGGCAGAGGATGGAGGACACATTCTGCTCTGCGTGACTACCCTGGCACAGCAGTGACACTGGGTGCTGGTTGTGCAAACCTTCCTCAACCCCTCTCTTGGCCCCAGCCCTCAATCTTGGGCAGGGAGTGCAAGGCAGGAATGGCCCCGTCTCCTGCAGAGCTGGCTTCCTTCACTCCTCTCTGTTACAGCATATTTTTATATGTCTGTCCTGGAGCTGGTGGGAGCTTGGGTTGGTGTGTGGAGGTCTCTCAGTGTTGTCAGAGGGGTGGAAGCTGTGGGCTGATGTTCAGAGCCCTCCCTTCCCTCAAATAGCTGGGAGTGTTTCCCACCCTTGTCCAAGGCAGGGGCTGCTTCTTGGTTGGCTGCATCMCTCCTCCCCTGGGACCTCTCTCTTCCTTTGCCCCTCTTGTTTCCCAGACAGAGGTCACTGCAGTCAGCGCAGTCTGATGAGAGCTGCCACTCCAAATCCACCAGCCCTGCCCTGATGTGGTCTGGGATCTCTGGTTCTCACCACGCACAGACACGGGGCAGGAGCAGGGCTGTAGCCAGGGGACCAGCCCTGCTTCAGCAGGCACCTCAGTGTAACCAAAGCAAGCCCAGCCCTGGGTCCCTGTYGGAAACAGAGATATTCTTATGGTCAGAGGTTCTGCTTTCAGATCCTGGTACAGTCACAGCTGCTTTATTATGGATCCAAGAGCGAGTGCACCTTTTCCAGCTGTCCTGGGGTGCTGCAATCGTGAGATCTTGCAGAATCACAGAAAAGGTGAAACAGCCACACTAACTTTCCCTTTGCGTCTGAAACAAGAAGGATGTAGTTCCCTCTAGTCTAGGGCGATGCCTTAGGCAGTACAGCCATAGCTTTCCTGGCATGTGGTGCAGGAAGCAGAGCTTCTCCAGGAAGACAGAGGAATGAGCCCTGACCTGCGTTTCTATAGGTAACCAATAAACAGCTAAAACCATCAGCGCCCAGTGACTGCAAATCTTAATGCAAGGCCCTTTGGAAGAGTGTTTTTATTTAAAACTGAAGTTAAACTCAATTGTGCTTGTACTCATAACACCTACAGCTCACAAGCACCAAGTTTGCACCTCTGGGGGATTTCCCCAGGTGCTTTGCTTGGTGACCGCTGGCTTTGGATGTGCCCTTACCCCCAGGAGCTGACAGACGAGTGATGGGTATCTTTTGTCTGCCTGTCCCCGGGTGATCAGGATTTACTCAGTCCTTTGTTTCCTTGGTCATCTTAAGGCTCTTGTCTTCTTTATCTTCC
Organism: Malurus melanocephalus; assembly: GCF_030028575.1. NCBI lineage: Eukaryota > Metazoa > Chordata > Aves > Passeriformes > Maluridae > Malurus > Malurus melanocephalus. The sequence goes on along the minus strand of NW_026623260.1, from coordinate 1,527,975 downwards.
CACCATCATCATTTGATGTCTTGAATCTTTGTGTTAGTGTGGATTAGGCTCTCCTTTTTAGGCTCTCCTTTGTTTCCTGAGTTGGGTGTGCTCTGATGTGCTGCATGACTTGCTAATTGAGGTGCCATCAACACTTGCCATGCTCAGAGCCAGTCCCTTGTTCCTCCTCTGCCAATTTAAAATCTCTTCTGCAATTCTCTACAAGTCAGGTTCTAAACACCATGGTGCTGTGTTACACCAGAGCCAGAGCAGCCCATCCACCCAGGGACCATTTCCTTGGCAGTGATGGACACCAGATAATTTTGTGGGAAGAAGCCAAGTGGCTTCTTGGAGAGAAGAGCTCAGGGAAATACAAGTCCCACTAGCTCTCCCTCCTGCAGACAGCAGGAAGCTGAGCTTGCAGTAGGGTGGGGGAGCTGCTTGTCTGCACAAAAGGAAAGGCAGAGGGAAGGCAGATAAGTCTGGGCTGTATACCTCAGGGCATCTGCCCACAGAGCCAGGAACTAGCACTCCTGCCACGAGGTGCTGTGTCCACTAAGTATACAGAGGAGTCCTGCCCCTTGAACCCCACATTTTCCCCCAAAGTTCAGAAGTTCAAGCTATTTGGGTTCTGTGGATCCACCAGAAGTTTAGACTGGGCTCTGCAATAGACTTWGTGGACACCTATTTTTCTCTTATCTTAAAGTTCACAAGTTCAAACTGCAGTCACACTGTCTGGGTTCTATAACAACTTGTAGGGCATGAGGTAAGCAGAGACATTAAGACCCATTTCTCCTAAAGATCCTCACCCATCGAGTTGCTTGTAAAGACATTGGCACCCATCTTTCCCATCTCTTTTCTAGTCAGAAACTGGCATGATGGTTTCAGAGCTGCTCAGGCCTTTGTGCAAGACAGCTTTCCACAAATCCTTCCTCTGCATGACTCAAGTCATGACTTGCCACCCCGCCAGAGGCTGTCCCGGGCACAGGCCAGCTATTCAGACCACATAGCCAGGCTCACCACTGGCCACCAYCTTTCCTGTTTACCCCACGATGACAGCACAGCTCTGTGCCTCTCTGGCTGCATGGGAGCAGGTAGTTGGGTGTTTACTGAGCAAGCATCCGCCAGCATCCGGAGCTGSTGGGATCCCACCCCGTGCTGAACAGCAGTGCTGGCTTTAAGGCTGGAAACTGTCACATGAAGAGCTGTGCCTTTTGGTGCCCGATCCCAGGAAATGCAGTGCTCAGCTCTTTTCCTTCCAGGTGATATGGGTGTAAGCATATCTCCTGCCTGAGCTCTATTGCAGAGCGGTTTGCTTTATGTGGAGGCACATCCTGGCCATGCACAGCTGGATCCAGGTGAGGCCAAAGGGACCATCACTTAGGTCTTTGGTCTTCATGTTTAAGTTGCCCCAGCTGGGGTTCCCTGTGAGGGTTTGTTCTCCAAATGTGCCGAGCAGGGTTGTGCATCCCTGCAGGAGCCCTTCTGGGACTGGGGCTCTGAGCTGGGGAAGCAGAGCTCTGTCAGGCTGCTCCAGAGTTTTGAATTCTCCAGCTGCTCAGGGTACTGCAAAGGTCTTGAGAGAGGGATGTATTGTGTCTTTTTTTAGGGCCTGTTGAGTGCTGTAGCTGGAGAGGAGCTCTGATAACTCTATCTGTTCTGAAGAGCTTTAAAAAACTGCTGAAATTTCCCCAAAACAGCTCAAAGAATGAGCTGCTTTGCTGGTGGATGAATATTTCTTGGTGACAGCATCCATTTTGATGCTTCTTCACTGTGGAGAGAAGGTGCATGATGACATTTGCTTCAGTACCTTTGTTTTTTTCTGCAATTGGCTCATCAGTCCTCTGTGGCTTGGGTAGAAACTTTAACAGAAATTGTCAAAATATTGACTATGAGATGTTTTTAAATTGGAGAGTCCATCCTGATGTGGCTACATTTCTCTGTTTTCTTCCTGTTTACATCCTGAAAAACCCTCACAGGATCTGTTTATGAAAGGGCAGTGTAAAAACCTTGTGGTTTCCCTCCTCCGAATGCTGTCACACTCTGGCAGCTGTGGATCTGGGGGATCCTTGCTTGCTGCAGGTTCCCCTCAGGGACGCTGGTCCTTTTTGCTGTAATAGGATGCTGAGTAGCGCCCCATTTCTAGGACAACAGTTGCACTTCATGGTGGTGGTGTGTTCATAAATAGCTCATGAAGGCAGCTCCCAAAGCGCACCAGCAGCCCTGTTAGCTGTAGTACTCTCCTGCTACCCATTTTACCTTTCCCTCTAGCAGAATCCCAAACTACTGCTGATTCACAATATATGCTTCACTTTTGAAAGCCACAGTCTTTTTAAATATCACTTTTCTMCACTTCATTGGGCCAGGGGAGCTGGAGGGTCTACATCCACATTTTCTTAATTGGTGTTTTTTCARCACCACTTTTGACTCCTTCTGAATGATCCAAAGAAGACTTACCTGAATTTCTTAYGGAATCAGGTCTCAGGTTGTACTTTTAACAAACCAAAACCCTCTAATGTTTAAAAGTTGATCCAGTATAGAGGGATTGGTGATGCTGACCCTACAGAACACGAGGACTTGAGGGGGAGGAGGATAAAGAAAAAGTCCCCTAGAACAGGTCCTTGCCTCAGAAAGGCCAGGAGGATAGAGAAGCTGTTTGAATCCCCTTCCCAAGTGTGAACCTGTGTTGAATTTGGAGTTAAAGAAGTTCAGTTCCAATCCTTCCCCTCTGTTTCTCCTCTCAGTGGGATCTCTGACAGATTTCTGTGTTCCATAGGAGGGGGTCAGAAGACAGCAGAGGCCTTGGTGACACCATCACCTTTTCACAGCACAGTGCTAACCTCCCATCAGCCAAGGGAAGACTCAGACTTCAGCCCATTGACTACTGCCAGTCCTCAGACAAGCATGGAGAAAAACTTGACTGCTGCAACACCCAATGTCACTGAGGCCCATGCTAAAGAGGTGGAGGATGCCTTCATCCCTACCACCCCCATGGCAGGCTCCAAAGCAGAGAAACYGCAGCCTTCTACCACTGCCAGTCCTGGGGACACCACAGTTACACATCCTGAGCACGACAACGTGAGCTTGCCAGTCAATAGCAGCACTAAAATCTCCTCCCCTACCTCGACTGCCAGCACTCTGGAAGGAAACCAGCTCAGCCATGAAGCCACAGAGCCTTTCAGCACAACTGAAGAAACGGATGATGCCAGCAGTGCCACCCCCACACCTCATCTGAACACTGTGCCAGGTGAGGTTTTGCCTTTATTGCCTTTGCACAAAGTTCTGCCTCAAGGATGCACAACTTGGAAATGTCTGAGCACTCTCCTGGTAACTGGGGAGAAGGAGAAGAAGGGAATGAGACACTAAGCAGAGCCAGTKCAGTGTGACTTGTTTGCAGACATGTTAGTTCAGCATCCTCTTTGCAAACCCCATTAATTTTGGTATTAATTATGCTGGCAGCTTTCTGATGAGGACATTGATTGTGTGCAGGGMCATCCTTTATATATCCCATCTGGAAAAACATGCCTTAGCAGTGCTGCCCAGCTGGACCCTTCTGGCACCAGGGCTGGGGCTCCATGGGAGCCTTCCTGGGTGCCTAAAGAACAGGGAATCAACCCTCCCCTAACACAAATCATGGAGATGGGTGTCAGCTCATCCATTCCTGGGCAGCCATGGGAAAACCTACCCTACCTTCACATCCCTCTGGGTGGTKTGGGGACTGGCTATAGGGTTTGCAATCCCAGTTTTACCCACCTTGGGGATTGCCAGGCTGTCATTCACTCCTAATGCAAGGCAGATATTGATGAACCACTAATTTGCATGGCGTTCATGCACAACTGCATTGTTTGCCTTAGCCTGTGTCACACGGTCCTGCTGTTCTRTCAAACACTGACACAGCCTCAGGGTGTGCTGCTACCCAGTCCCTGGGAAGCCCCTTTTGTGCTCCCTGTAAGGAGGGATGAGAGGCCTTTCCCATTGTCTTGCTCTGGGTTGATCCCCAGCTGTGTGTAGAGTTGCTTGAGCTTGTCTGCTTGTCCTTTGTCCCCAAGGACAGGCCTCCTGGGCCCAAGTGAGGTTGGCTGACATTGCMGATTGGCACATATGAAAACTGAGAGGAGTTTCTAAGCACTGTAGCTTATAGTGTGACTCAGCTGTGGCTGTGCTAAAGGTTCTGCTTGTTTCCCAAAGCATTGACAATAAGCTGCTATTCCAGTAGTCCCAGAAGTCTTCCTTGCAGTCTTGCTTCCATCTTGTCYAGTCCCACAGAACAGTGTGCTTGCACTTGATCCTTTGAAATAACTGCCTGTTCCTATTTTGCAGCAACGACTAACAGCWCTCAGCCGGGGCTTTTTGGTGGGCACACCCTGGGGCCCACAGCAGCAAGGTCAGAAACCAAGCCAGGAACGAGCCCTGTGGGTGCCACAGAGGAGAGCACTGTGGAGCCCAGAACTTCCTCTGCTCCCATCTCCACTGTACGGAGCACCTCATTTGCTACTGCCTCCAGTACTGTGACAGTGACATCCCTYGTGACCAGCTCCACATCTGCCAGCACAGCTGCCATCCCCACCAGCACATCTACACTGGCACAGTCACTGGAACCCAGGCACGAGAAGGCTTCTGTGTTGAATGTTGGTGATGATGACAATTCAGGTAAATGCTCTGCTTTTAATGGGCTGCCATTTTAATGGTTGTGCAGTCACTGTCCCTGGAGGTGTTTAAGGAAAGTCTGGGCGTCGCACTCTGTGTCGTGGTGTTAGTTGACCTGGTGGTGTTTGGTCATGGACTGGACTTGATAATCTCAGAGGTCTTTTCCAACTCAGTTGATTCTGTAATTGTTTTGTCCCTGTTCTCACAAAACGTGGCAAAGGGCTGGGGCTACGTCAAATTGTTTCTTGGTTGCACTGAGCAGAACCAGAAAAGACAAAGCTTTGTTGCTCCAACCCTTGAGGGCTCTCCTTTGACCTCATTCCCTTGGTCTCCTTGCAGAGCTACCCAATTTGGCTGGTACAACGAGGGCTGATCCCTTGGTAATCACTGTGATCTCCGTCTTCATTGTCATGGTGGGCATCCTGGGCCTGCTGGGCTTCTTGAGGTACCGCCAGCACAACAACCGCATGGAGTTCCGGCGCCTGCAGGACCTGCCCATGGTGAGTCCCCCCTTCAGCCCGGCCTGATGTGGGCTGGCTTGCCACTGACTGCTCTGTGGTTCCCCTTCTACTGCATTAGCAATGCTTTGRGTGTTTGCAGCAGCACCAATGCTCATCACACGCTCCTGTTCCTTCTTAGGTCCCTCTCCTTCCATCCAGGGTTTGAATCAAGACAGCAAGTCTCAAGGCTGGGCACTAAAGAAGCTCTCTGCCTTCCCCTCACTCTGCAGGGGAATGCTGAGAGGTTAAATAGAGAGAGAAAGGAGAGCTCCATCCAAAGTTGTCCTGAAATGACACCTTCCTAACCTCTCCTCCTGTTTTTTGATATATTTGCTTTGTGACTATGACAAAGCAGATTCCATGCTCTGTTCCAGGGAGGTTGTCTGTYTGTCTGTCTGTCTGTCTGTGTTTCCCCCTTTGGGAATATAAAAATATATGAGGGTTTCAGAAGCTGGACTAGCTCTGGGGAAGCTGCAACTAACTCCCTGCACTTTCTGGAACAGAGGAGTACTGCAGCTAGCAAACAAGCTGATGCTGTTGCAAGCAAGCTGATGCTGTTTCAAGCTGAGTGGAGTTTTCAACAGCCAGGGTTTTCCACAACCTTGCAGCAGGGAGGCAGCTCCTGCACACACCTCTTCTCTCCAAATGCTGCAGCAGGAGAGAGACTGACAGCCCAAAGATCCAGGAACTGCACAGTGACAGCATTTAGGTGGATGGCTGGGCAGGTGGCCATGCTGTGACAGTGTGGCTGAGAAGGCTGTGCTGCCTCTTCCTGCACAGCACTCTTCCAGRCTGGGACCATAATGCCATCATGCAGACGTCTCATTAAAGCACCCTCTTCTCTGCTTCTAGGATGACATGATGGAGGACACCCCTCTCTCCCTCTACAGCTACTAGGCAACCAAGCTGTCCAGTGCCCAGAGGAAAAGGCCTTGAGAACTTGGTCCCAGACGATCTGCTGAGGAATGAGGGGCTGTGATTTGCACACAACTGAAAGATCCTTGTCAGATGTTTTTTTGGGGTTTAGACGTTTTAAATAGTTCAGTGTTGAAGTTTCTATGCTGCGAATCAGAGCCCAAGTCTGGCCCTTTTCTCCAGACTCTCCTCAAAACAATGCCCTGAAGAGGTGTCTCCTCCTTTTAGTGTGGCAACCAATTAGCCAAGACAGCCTTTGCCATGGTGTTCTGCATGGATCTCTTCTGTTCATCCTGGTGGCTGCTGCTTTCCAAGGAGGTGGGCAGGTGATCCAGACTAGGGCTCTTAACACTGATGGTGTCAGCACAGTGCTAGAAAAGGAGACTGCTGTTTTCTGAGGAAGCCAAGGATGTGGAAATCAGTTCTCTTGGGCTCCTTCTTGTTCTGTATTTTTAAGGTTGTTTGTTTTGGGGTTTTTCTTGCACTTTTTTTGTTCCTGTTTCAGCTTTAGTCCCAGGATTGGCATTACCCATCCTGAAACACCTACCAGGAGGATAAAAGACTGCTCTGCTTCCTTCCCACATGCATACCTTTTCTCTTTAACCAGGGAAAACAGTTTTGTGGCCACTGGAGAAGTGCTCCTGCTACTTGATATTGCTTTGAAGTTGCTGGGAGGAAAATGAACATAAATTAGCTTAACAGAGCTTGATAGGACTCAGTCTACTGCCAATTAGACACACTAATTTGGTCTCACCAAAATTAGGAAACCGTGTCTCCTACACTTGATGCTTTCAGCATATGTGTGAACTCCTTTCCCAGGCTCAGTAAATGTTTTAGTCCATTTCCCTGCCTGGACTAACTCAAGCCTTTCCTCAGGTACCTCCAATTTTGCTTCTAGAATCTGGTTGCTGGAAGTTGTTGTACAAAACTGGTACTTCACTCTCCCTCCTGTGCTATGCAAAGTCAAAGCTCCTCTTCTTTCCAGTGTTGGTCTTTTGAGCCAGTTAGTGGTTTGTCATGAGGACAGATCCTGGATGTAGGTGCCTTCCTCCCCTTCCCTTTCTTGGTGTTAGGCTGATTAGATTCTGCACTTTTGCCTCAAAATATCACTGCTGTAGACTGCATCCAAGGCTCTGAAGGTTTCTCTTGGAAACCCACAGACCAGAGCCTCTGAGTGGAAATCRGAGGATCTTTTGGTGCCCTTGCCTCAGAAAGACCAGAGTGTGTGACATGACAGTCTTCATGTAATTACACCTGYTCCTATTTTCTAACTCACATTTGACTGCAGGTAAATGGAAACACATGCCTTCTCCAGAGTGGCTGATTTTTGACTAAGCCAGTTGCTCCCTCAGGAYACAGCAAGGGCTAGAGATTATCTGCCACATTGCTCTTACAGGTTTCTCCTCTCCTTTCAGTAGCAACATCACTGAACCCCACAAAGGACAGATACCAGGCCTCACTTGCAAAAGTACCTTTTTTCCCCAGTGCTGTTATTGGTTGTCGTAGCAGGGAAAGGGGAATTTCCCCATCAGCTGAGCTCTGGAAAGCCCAAAGATGGAGCARAACCATCTGGAACAAACAGATGAACTGGGCAAGGCAGCAGTTCCTCCTCCCTGGCTGCTRCAGTGCAGTTGGGGTTCAGCTGTTGGCTTTGGCCTTCCATCCGTGTGTTGTAAAGATGCCCAGTAAAATAGAGAAGAAGGGTTGGTTCTCCTATGATTGCATGAGAACTAAAGAGCAATTGTCACAACTCCAAAGCTTTTGTATCAAGCATTGTCTGCACAGAGCAGATCTCCCTAGCTACAGACTTGTTTCCCCTGCCGGAGGGCAGGGTGCTACTGGTTTTCGGCACRAAGTTGGCAAGTTGGCAGTGGAAAATAGAACTCCATCCTGGCTGGAACTGGTGCAGGCTGGCATATCTGGGAAGTGTCTCTGCACACAATCAAAAGGGCAGGGGCTGGTTGTTCTGGTTTCCCATGCATCGCTGTCCAGGGGAAAGGGTGAGGAAGAAAACTCGCCCAACACCAAAGTGCAACTTTTCTTTGTAAAATATTGTTGATAGTGGATTTTTTTTTTTCTGCAATAAAGTTACAAATGCCAAAAGTGTCTCAGCCCTCATATTTTCATTGCAAACACCTAATGAGAAGCTTTTATAGATCACAATGAATCCTGTGATAGATAAACAGCAGCAGTTTGGGGCACAAAGACTCACTGAGCTGATACTAGAAAATGCCAGACAGCTATGAACCATAGCTCTGACGGTTCAGAAGGACACCACCCCCTGCCTGTGTTCCTTGTCAGGGTCATTTCTGGTCTGGGTTGACTGAGATTAATTTCTGTACAGTTAAATCAGATGAAATCTGTCTTAGAGAACCACACTAGACCAAATAATCTAATCTACACCTTCAGACTCCTTTTCTTTGCCTCTGATTGAATATATTCTTGTGTTGTCAACTGTAACCCCAAACCTTATTTACAGAAATATCCTGAAAGCTGGCGTAATCCAAACCTAAGTAGCATCTGTGATGCTTCTTTCTATAGAGCAGACAAAGCAAATTGAAAGGCACATATTTCTTTTTTATTAGCTTTATAGCTGTTTTGAACTCTTCCCTTCTTCAGAAGCCCAGCTTCTGCTACAGACCTGGTAAGAGTCTCTCCTAGCTGTTAGAATACTTTGGTAAAATGAGTCAGCTCTTATCATAGACTGTTTGTATTAAAGATTCTCTATTGCAATAAAGCAAAATGTGGTGAGGGTAACTACTTGGTAATTGGGYTTATGCTGTTTTCTAAAGAGTTCCCACAATAGATCTATTAAAGCAAATCCTTGGAAGATGTAGAGCAAGGGGAGAGCAAACACTCTGTAGCCTAGCATGAAGGCATGAGGGTGAACTCTAAACCCTGCAGAGATTTCAGTCTTGTCCCAACAYACAACCATACAAAACAGAATAACTGAATAACAGAACAAACATGCCACAGCTCAGCGGGGCTACCTGTGCTTCGTGCCATTTCTCTGCCCACTCAGTTGTCCTTCATGGCTCAGTGCCTGTATTTCAGCTTTAGATTCTGTGTGTTTAACCATCATGTCATCCTGCAGGTCTGTAAACAAGGCTACAGACCGTGTTCAGAGACACAGAAACTGSCACGAGGAGCACTGGAGTGGACAAGGCAGTGTGTGGGGCTTGTAAGACCAACCATCCCATAAGGCTTTCCCATGGATAATAGTCCTCTGTGCTTGCTACCCCTCAAAGCAAAATGGAAAAGGCATTCCATTGATCCAAAGGCAGGAGTGYAGAAGCAAGCCAGGGAGGCAGAGCAGTAAATTTTCAGTAATGAAGGCTATGAAATGATGCAGAACCTGGAAAGCTTACAGTATCCAGTGTTCTTCTTATACCCAGGGGAGAAYAGAAATGCCTACTGTCATTTCCCAGACAGCTGTGAAGCAAACAGGAGGCTACACACCTCCACATTATTTATACTTAATTTTTTATAACTACATCCAATCAGTATAAATGCGGATTTGTCATGGGGGAAGTGGAGCTGTTTTTCCAAGTGTACCTCCTGAGCCTCTGCCCAGAATGTTCCCATGTACTTCCTACCTCTGCTTCACTGTGTAGCAGAAGTGAGACCAGAATCTTATTTCCAATAYGCCCTTCCATGCCCCACAAAGAAAACAGAAATCGTGCACTTACTGTCCATAAAACAGCCAGATTTTCAGTCCTACTGATTCACACCTAAGTGATAAGCAAAGATGGGAGACCATGACTGCAAATATAAAAGTCTCCCAGCTGTTTCCCAGAATTGTTTGTGGTGTGGTTTGTTTTAATCCCCCAGAACTTTGTGACATAACAATGGGCTTCAAACTTTCCCACTCAAGCACTTTTGAATGAAGAATCTTCCTCACTTTAATGCTACAGGGATCATGATTCTTCATAGGTCTGAGAAAAATCAACCTTCAGCCAAAGCACAACTTCAGAACAATCTCAGAAAATAAAGGACTTAAAACGTCCCAGAAGTGGGCCTAATTTTGCCCAAGCTTGTGAATAAGATCTCCCACCATAGTTAATTCTGCAACATTGGTAAGATTTTATAATAAATCATTAATTATTACACCATTAAGCATAGATAGGTTGATAATTTGTGCATTTTTAAAGACAAAGAGACTGATTTATTTATCTACTTGACTGCCTGCACAGTCTTCCTTGTGCTTGTTCCCACTTCCTGTCCAATAAGTGTACTTGAAAGACAWACTCAACACAGGTCTGCTTCACATGCCCCAGCAGTTTAACAATGGTTAGCCTCAGTTCTTCTACAATATTTTTTCTATTCAATGACCCATCAGCCAAATAATCCCCTGAACCACAAAACCAGCTTGATCTTGATCAGACTGACAGTGGTCACAGCTGCAAGAAAATAAGTATGTGTTTGTTCCTACTGTTCAGYTCCCTCTCTGTTTACAGGTAGAGCACATTCCCCACCCACAGTTCAAATAAAGAGCTAAGTAAGTTACCAGAGGTATCCTCCCAGTCATAAAMCAGGTCTCCCTGTGATGAACTGCCCAGAATTAATATATCCCTGCAGCAGAAGCCTTTTGCTAGCTCTCTTTGAACTACAATGGAACATCTGTTGACAATCTCCCGCAGGGTAACTTCTCTCCTCCCCTATTTTAATCCTCTCTCTTTCAGAAGTGCATCATTTGCCACAGGATGACTCTCACAAGCATCAGAGTGTTTCCTTTCACTGGTCTTTCTTGGGACCAGTAGGAAGAAGGATKATCAGTCAGCACTGTCCAGTATTTTCTTAAAAATTTGCTGTTATGTCCGGACTCCTGAAGCCTTCAATGCTGAATTACAGGTTCTGCTTGGAGCAAGACAAGGTTCCTGGGTTCTGGAGCACGACTTTCAGCCAGATTTAGACACTCATTTGATTCTGACTGAGAAGAGTTTTACTGGGGACAGCTGCAAAATTAGCAAAGTGTTCCTTTGTGCTAATCCTGGCAATGCCTTCTGATCACACAGGCAAATAAACACACTGACATGATCCCTGCTTCAATCTCCCTTCTCATAAGCATGGGGGCAGGATGAGAAATTTTGCCATCTTTTTCAAAAGGATCTTAATAATTTCAGGTAGAAGGCTACTGTGGACAATACTATTTGTGGCTGTCTAGCAGAAAGGGAATCTGTTTTCACAAAGGGCTTAGAGAAGCACTGGGAAAAGAGCTCCTTTTATTTTATGGAGTCTAAGCTGGTGTCATTCATTCACCTCTCCTTCACCAGACAGCAATTGTAAAATTAAGTTATCTCAGAGGGAAATGGAATAAAAATTCAAACCACATAAGGAAATTTCACAGGGCCGTTTTTTGACACTATGGCTCTCTATTCTCATAAAACAAACCAGCAACCTCCCCTTTATGGGCATCATGGAATTTTCTGTTCAAATAACAAYGTCTCCACCTGTTTTGTGCCACGCAAGAGGAAGCAATTTACCAGCACTTGTCAAGTCAGCTGCTCCATATTGGGTTTTTTCAGACAGGGTAATTCTATGGTCAGTCTGTATCTATTCTGTTCTTGCTGTGCAGTCTCCCTAAAAGGAACAATCCAAGCCCAGCTATACATCCCAGAGCTTCAGCTAGCCAACAGTTTAAGTACAGTCTAACATAACCTCAAATTTACAGTTTAACTGGGAGGAAAAAACTAACATTTGAAGCCATTAATAGAGACAACACACTAAATTCTCTCAGTTTGTTCTGGTCCACCAAGTGAGTGCTCAAAGGACAGGATCTTACAACCCACCTTATGGGAGAGGGCTGAAGCAGAGGACTGCAGCTAGGAATTCTCTGACCTTGGAGGAACACCCCCATTGCAGCCAAGCACCACAGCATSTCTCCTTCTGCATGCCAGCTGGCAGCTGCCAAAGCTGATTGACACATCACAAATCACACCCGCATTGGTGTCTGTCTCCTGCAGTGAGACAACAGAACACACAGCATGGTGCTGGAAGGGTAGAAGGGGCAGGTCTGAGCAAGGGGGCACAAGATGGCAAACAACAGCTCAGGTCTGTGCTAGAGTGAGGGACTGGGAAGGTCTGAATGATTTATCAAAATGGCTGTTTCCCTTACTGGAGTTGCCTCCCTTGGATCAGCCCACAGCTTCCCTTGGGAGCCTCACAMCTTCCACTTGTGGAAAATGCAGGGAACAAACAAGTCGAGTTTGCCCACCTTCCTTATCCTTTCCATTTTTCAGTTGCTCCTGACAAGAAAGAGTGCATCTTTTAGTTAACATTAAAGGTCATGCAGCTCTAGCCCAGGCAGGTCACTGCTGAGATCATCACTCCAGCTATTTCTAGCCACTTCTCCAGCACTCCTCTCTGCCAGCTCAAAACACAGCCTGGAGATATGTGTACAATCTGCACCAAAAGACCAAAGAATTATCCTTCCCCAGCYTTCTTACCCAATATACCAGACCTGGGAGCAACAGCAGTCTATGTCCATCCCTTCCAGCACTGCTGGTTCAGTGTGGTCTGCAATCCGTGTCAAACCCTATTAAAAACATTCTAATTTATCTCCTAATGAAACAGAAATACCAACAAGCATCCTCACAAGCTATGTAAGCTCAAATAAAAATAGGTGCCCAGAGTTCCAAGTATCCTACAGTAGCAAGCTACCAACACAGCTACTGGGGGCGCCTGCTATAATAACCCCATTCAGGGTTTCTGATGCTACTAGGATAGAAATATTTACTACTGATACTCCAGGTAATAGTAGAGCAACAGGTAACTAGCTGCTTCTTATTAAATGAGGGAGTTTGCTTGAACATTTGATCAGTAAAGCTCTATACAGGTCCCCACCTGGCATATGCCTCAGAATAAATGTTGGAGAAAAGCTTAACCCTTTGATGGGGCATGCAGGCTCCTCAGGCATTGCCCTCACAGCAATCTGACATGTTGCAACTGCATCTACAAAGCAGTTAATTGTGTCAGGTTGGCTAGTAAAGTCTGAATCAGCAGGATTAGTAAACAGAGCAGTTTAACATGCCTTACAGCCTCCATTCACAAGAATCTTAAGCATCTTACTAAAGTAGGGCATGAATTTTTTTCTTTTAAAGGAACATTAGCCCTTTGTTCCTGATTTCTTTTAATGCTAAGTGTTAATGCAAACACAAGGGGGTTTTATATCCCAAAAGCAAGACAYAAATCCAAAAGGATAAAGAGGCTGAGAGACAAACCTTCTTGAAGTGAGCAGTTTGCACCTTCTCACTGGCTGTGTGTCAGCATCAAAACGAAAATGGAGCCACATTAAAAATGGTATCTTGGCACTGTCAGAGGAAGTGATAAGTATCATAATTGGCCCTCACATGTAGATTATCATTAAACCCTGACACTACATTGGGAGGGAGGATCAAAGAACAGACAGGCACACACATGTTACCCATGTCCTGGCATAGCAAYACTGCTCTCAGAATTAAATTTTAAGCCTGGCCCATGTGCTTGGCCACAACTCCAAACTGTACTGTCTTCCTGCCTTTAGGTGCCTAATACTCAGACCTGCCAGTAAAACACAACAAGAGCGTCTCATCCATATGACCTCTGGAATATSCTGAACAGTAGAGTTTTGTCATCCACATTACAGCACAAAACCCTTCCAGGTTCTCCAGAGCCTGAGRGTGCAGGATCCAGCCACACTTACCTTCAGGCACCTCAGTCTCCATGGCACTGGAAAGTTCATCAGAGCTGAAGTGTCTGTGGTGGGAATCTCAGCCAAAGATGGAGAAAACCACTCTGCCTTTCTCAGCAAGTTCTTGCTTCTCTCTAAAAAAATTATAAAAGCAGCAGACTAGGCCAAAAGTTCAAAGATACACTYGCTGAGTCTAAGCCTCCACTGTCTATACCTTTTTTGACACCTATTGCATGTGGATAAACTGCTGCTATTCTGATTTAATATCATTTTCTTATTCCTACATGTGTTCATGGAGTGGCACAAAGCAGCAGAAAACAGGTTCCACAGCAGGCAAAAAATATTGGCAAAAATGTTCAGGCATCGGATTTCACCTGTCTGTGGCACCAACAGCTCCAGCTCCACATCATTCAGGTTTAAAACACGAAGAATCAGCCACCTCATTTCTGCTCAAAGCCACGACCACAATGCCAAACCTTTCCAATGCAGAGGTCAGTTTGTGTTGGAAAGGGACAACAGGACACCTGACCTGCCCATGGGATCTCTAAATCAAAGAGAGGCTGGAAAAAACCATATTCCAGACTGCTGGAGTAAGTGCAAAATCCTTCCTATGAGCTCTTCTTTCCCTGCATCCCGTGGATGTTACTTCCTCCCAGAAGAGACTTTTCACTTGATCTTTCAGATCAGAGACTGTAGATCTGATTGAAGGATAACACAGACAATCCCTTAATCTTAGCAATGCCACTGGAACAGTTACTGGGGGTGGGTATGGGGTGGGCACCACTGTGATGGGGTTTCCAACAGTCGTGCCTCATGCAGCAGAAGGCTCTGCTGAGCAATTCAGTTGTATTTTCAGAGATGAACTGTCTGGCAGCAGAAGCTCTGCCTCCCCACCTAGCCCTGATCACATTGTTCTCTCAGTTGTGCCAGCACAATTTTTTYCTGCAGCAGCACTGYGAACCACACCACTTCAGGGRAAAAAAAAAAACCAACAAAAAAGCCCAAACAATGACGCACTTGTTAGAACCAGCTCGGCTCCTGATCGGATTTACAGCACACCAACAACTGCAGCGGCAGAAATTCGGGAGGCCAGGGCAGGAAAAAGCAGAGAGGTTGGAACATTTTAAGCTGATGCTGACAGCACAGACAACATGTCATGAAATCAGAGTTTGACAGGTGGGAGAGTGACATAATAAGGGAGGGCATTAAGCTTTTATAGAAAGAAATAGGGAATCAATATTTAATTACAGAACAGCAACAAAGTTCCATTATTGAAAACATCTCACCAAGTTGATACMATTTTTTTATCAAAGGAAACCTAATAATAAAGCTACATTGACCTCAGGACTCGTTGTTCAGCAGTACTTCCCCACTTATAAAAGTAGACATTTATACGCTAATSGTCAAGAGCTAGAAAGATCAGAAAAACAGACAAGAAATTAAGATGTTGTTTAACTCCATTTCAGTTACCAAATTGCCATGAGTATTAAAACAATTTGCATGTGTCTCTCTCTCTCTCACATTAGGTTCCTATCTAATGTGAAGCAATAGTTCTTTAACAGGGTCAGAAAAAGTTTTAAAGGCCATGGAAGGAAAGCAGAAGGAAAATCCTTTCTGTTACAATCAGTACAACATTGTGTTTTTGTCATCTACTGCTGTGGAGAACAATGAGAACTGATGATSCTTTTTGTATAAATGCTTCATGATGACACCAAATCACGCTCTATCCCACATGACATCAGTGTTAGCCTAAGGGGGATGAATGGGAGTGTTGTGTTTTTCCTAATAATAGAAAAAAAAAACAACCACAAAACCATACCTGGRTCACAGACACCTCCGGACACATTGCTGCCTTCCCTCAGGGAAGTGGTTCATATTCTCTGGATGTTGTTTTACTGGAGCTCAAAGCTGTTGRGGGGAGAAAATGCTGGAAACAGTGACATGAGTGCTCAGCCAGACCTGTGACAGTTCGGACATCTGGCAGCTGTCCGAGGGCAGCTGGGGTTGGACAGAGGATACAATGAGACAGAGCCAAAAAGATCTAAGGATCCTCAACAAGGAAGCTGAGATGTCACTCACTTCTCTCCAGGGAGCAGCTCAGAGCCCTTCAGTGGGGTGGGGGAGAGCAGGGGCCAAGCTGGAGGAGGATTGAGGCACAAACAAAGCCAGTTCCCACCAGCTGAGCTCAGGGAGACAGGAATGTGAGGGATGGGGAAACTGGGAAGGAATCAGAGCTCAGGCATTTCAGATGAGCACCCCTTCTTAAACGCACCAATTATTTCAGTCACTGCAGKAAAATGCAAGTAAGGTACTGTGCAAATAGCAACCTGGAGACTGCCCTGACAGAGGGCCWGGGTAGGAGACAGCAACACTCCTGATGAAACAAGGCAGATGAGGTGGCTCAGGGAACAGCTCCAAGGACAGCTGTGAAGGGAACAGCAGGTACACATTCTCCACGCCCACGTGGAATGAGCAGATGATGCCAACCCTCAGGATAAAAACGTCTTGGTAACAGAGGCTGCCATTTAGAATCATAGAATATCCTCTGCTGGRAGGGACCCACAAGGATCATTGARCCYTACTKTTGGCTCTGCACAGGATACCCCCAAAAATCACCCATGTGCCTGARAGCATTGTCCAAATAAACTCTGGCAGGCTCAGTGCTGTCACCCCTTCCCTGGGGGTCACCCCCTTCATGAGCTGCCTCAGAAGGACCCAATTTAGCCAGAGATCAGCTCCAGGAGAGGGCAGACATTTAAGTCATACCTGCCTCAAGCTTTGACAGTTCAGGATTTAAACAGAAGACCCCACCTCCCAAAGTTGGCAAATCCTCTTCATCAGTAAAGCTGGAGCCACACATGGAAATGAACTGTGCTCCACAGGCAGGCAAAGGACAGCTGGCAAAAGAGAACAGCAGGATGAGAGATCAGACCCCAGCATCTCTGAGCTTGCCAACCCAGCACCTGTTGAAGCAATTGCCACAGCAAGAGCTGTCCTGCAGAGCTGTGAGCAGCCGCCAGCCAGCAGCACCCTCCTGTGACACATTCCTGCAGCTCCCAGGCAGCTGCTCCGCTTGGAAAACAGGAGCTGCACTTGTCCCTGCACAACACATGGACCTGGGCATTCCCAAATTCCCTGAAGGGGTATCCCCTCCACCTGATGTGGCCAAACTCCACGATTCCATCCTGAGTTTGTGCAAACAGTAAGATTGTTGTTTTTCAGATTGTATTTGCAGCTGCTCAGCAGATCTAGCACCTGAGAGAGAGATCACTTCAATCAATCACTTCTGAGCATTTTCCAGAGGCAACCTCTGATGCAGCACAGCATTAAACCCTTCAAACCATCTCAGAACTACTGAGAAAAAGAAGGGAGGTGGACATATAACATTCCACCATTGGCAAACACCTCATATTTCCAGCTCCAAAGATGCAAAGCTCTTTCTGCCTTGTATCCAACACTTTGTACTCACTTGTTGAGCAGGGAGATGGAGCTACCTTGTGCCAGATAACACCCACAGCCTGTTCAGGACTTCAGAAACCCAGGCAAGAAATGATCCATGTAAGAGGCTCCTGTAGCTATCAGTGCTTTGGTTCCACTGCTTTTACTTTCACTGCTTCCTAGTTTATGGATCTGCTCCACCTCGAGCTCTTTCTCCTGCTTTAGTCAATCCACAGACTAAGTCAGATATTCAATGATGTAAGTGGATAGGCAAAAACAGATTTTGTACTAGGATTGCTTATAATTTAGTCCAGGAAAGAAGGTGTGGATCACCTTCACAAGTTGGAAATACAGGGAGATTTGGAAAGAACAAACTGTAATTCTGAACAAGACTGATGCGATCTTTCTGCCCTCCCAATACAGAAGGCATGGCTACGATAAGGAAGAACTCCTAGGTACTAGAAGATATAAGGKGAACCCCACAAAGCAATAAACTTGCATATCTGAGATAGTTCTTTCCCCAAGAACCTGCACATTTAGTGTCCTCGATTTCATAAACCCAGTACTGCAGACTGGAGAACATTGCACAAGTACTATAAAGATTATTGTAAGAAGCTATAAAGATTAGGGTAAGGAGATCCAAAGCTGAGGCTTGGTCTCCACTATGGCAAGTGCATTGGAAGGGAATAAGGAGGCTGCAAAGAACGTGCGCTTTCAGACGAGGAAGGAGAAAGGATTGCCAGCACAGAGGCCTCACTGTTTGAGTGAACAGTATCCACCCACAGGTACAGGTGGAGCTTTCCCACAGAGTGCGAGGACAGGAAAATACGCCCAGTCCCTGGCGGTGTAACAGGGCCGGGCACCGGGCCGCCAACAGCGAGGRGACCCCGGCTGGAGCGGGCGCGCTGAGCATGCTGGGACATGCAGTCCCCTCCCAGGGGGGGATGCGCGGAGGGAGAGCGCCTCGCACTACAACTCCCATGATGCTTCGCGTGCACCACCGTCTCCTAGGAGACGCGGGGATGCGTGCCGGGGGTCCCGCCGGGCCGGAACTACGGCTCCCGTGGTGCCCCGCGCGCCGCCGCCGCCGCCATGGAGCGGCGCGTGGCGGAGCGACTCCGCGGCACGCTGGGCCCGCTCGGCCTCGAGGCGCACGCCTTCAAGGTAACGGCGTCGCCGTGACGTCACGGGGATGACGTCACTGCCCGCGGGGCTGCGGGRGCTGAGGGAGCGCGGGGCGGGAGCGKKYCCSGGGSYKSCMWKGGGRWWMCGGGGGTACCGGGGGTACCGGGGGTCGGGGCGCCCCTCGGCTGAGCGGGGCCCGGGAACGCCCCCGAGGAGCCGGCGCGGGTCGATGCGCAGCGCGGGGTCCGGCCGGCCCGCCCGGCAGCGCGGGGCAAGGTGACCGACTGGAGCGGCAGCAGCTGCTCAGGCCCTCGGTGCGGGCCCCTGACCGGCGGGGTCGGGGRWGTTATGTAATGACACRTGKGGCCCRGYAGACGGCAAAGTCCTCTAGGCAAGYTTAAATTTTAATCCAAGTGTGGTAGCGCCTGTCTRTGGATGTGCTGACYGCCCCATCCGCTCCTAAAAGGCCTYTGACCTCTGYTGTGCCCGTGGAAGGAKCCTCTGCAGCCTCTGCCACTGACCCCTGTTCGGCTGTACCTTGCCTTCCCCAAGGCCAATCTGCAATAAATCAATCTGCAATAAGCCAGTCTACAATATCGAACACAAATCAATCTGCAACAAACGTGCCTTTCCCTTGGGGTGTGTTGTATCTGTCACCTGAAATATTTTTATTTCCTGCTATGATCTTGTTTGCATAAAAAACTATGAGGTGATGAGAGAAGTAATGAGAGGAGTGCCTCCAGAATTTTGAAAATTAAATGCTGCTTTCCTAAAGTACATCAGCAGAATTCRGGGCAGAACCCAGATAAAAAGACTGTAGGTAGCAGAGGGGAAACCTGTAGATCTCTCCAGATTTAATTTGACACAGCCAGCCCTGATGAACTGACTGATGTGCAAACCTCAGATTCMCATCTCTAATTCCTTGTAACACCTYGGTTCAGCACCTTAAACAAGAGCCACAGAACTGATTAAACTTAGAGRTTCATATAAAAATGTAAACTTGATAATAAACCTCATTTTTGTTCTGTGTTTCCAGATGGGCAGTCTGGCTGCCATTGCCAGCTGTAGAGTCACTTTCAGAGTAATTTCTCTGATTATTTAGAATACCAGTACATTTCATTTTCTGACTTAATGTTACATTACTCAGCATCTTTCTAAATACTGGACCTGGCCTTTGTGGCACCCTGGGGGAGTGGGAGTTGCCATAACCTGTGAAAATATTGATGTTACTGYGCAGGGCATCAGGAGTGGGGTGCAGGAGTTGTTTTCTCCTCCCACTTGGCAGTTGCAGGTGCAGATTCCTGCTGCCCTGGAATCAAATATCCGAATGTGGCTTGTCATAATGCACATGCCACTAATATTATTTTTGGGGGGTTTTAGCACTRCAAGAGCTTCACATCCTTCATTCCATACAAGTGTTTCCTGTAGAAGTAAAACATGCAACTTGTCACACGAGCAAAACAGAAGCACCAGTTTCTTTCTGGCCCAAGATAAGGAAAAAACCTTGTAAAAGCCTTATCTGAAGCAAACCATCTGATTTGCATTGGCAAGACTGGTTGCTCATACTTCCCTCTAGGTTTCTGAGCAGAGCTGGATAAAGGGCAGACTGGAGCTGAATGCTGTGTGTGATTCTTATCTCACAACTCACAGCACAGCTTCCCCAAACTGAATCCTGGTGTGCAAAACAACTTGGTTTGAAACAAAGGCTCTGGGCAGGCTGCCTGTCTGGGTTGCAAATGAAGGGGGCTACAATTATTTCCACTTTTTTACATTCCTGCATTTCCACTAGAATGGTGTCCCTGTTTTAATGGAAATTTGTGTTTCTTTGCCGAAGGTTGGGTGGTACAATGCTGTTCTCCAGCCAGCCTTCCATCTCCCCTACCCAGATGACACACTGGCCTTTGTGGTTCTCAGCACACCTTCGATGTTTGACAAAGCCCTGAAGCCTTTTGTGAACAAAGAACGATTAAAAATAATCAGGGATCCTGTGGATCAGTGCCTTTCCCATCATTTGTCWCGTGTGAAGGAGGTAAGAAGCTGAAATACCGATTCCTTTCAGTGTTGTGGCACATGACCAGGTGGGTTGAGCAGCAGACAAAGCCCTGCAGGCTCCTGCCCTGCTCTTTGGAAGGGTGAAGCATTATTCATGAAGGTAAAAGCCTCAGCAGGCTCTTGGCTGYTTTACTTGCATATTCTGCCTCTGGATTACATCCTGCAGCTGTGAGGGAGCTTTRCAGGCACAGGCTGAATGCCCAGGGCCACAAACCTGCTGACAGAATTCAGCAGCAGGATCTGGAAATCTGCAGCCTTCGTGTGTGCCCAATTTGCTGCCATCCAGCAATTCTGGAGTGGCAAAGCTTTTTCCATGAGCCTGGGCTGATGTTTTCAAATTTTCCCAGAAATTCCCTGACCAGAGAGTGGATGTCATGTTTGATTACGAGATTCTGCCGAGCCGAAAGCCCAAGTTCCTGGCACAGACAGCTGCCCACGTTGCTGGAGCTGCATATTACTACCAAAGGAAGGATGTGAAGCTTGATCCTTGGGGGAAAAAGGTGAGGCAAAAACTGTCTGGGAAGAACCATTAAACTGCARCCACTGAATTGTAAAACAATTGCTTGCTCACTAGTCACTAGGTCATCTTGCCGGAAATTACAAAGTCCAGAGCACTTACAGGTCCATAAAGTGTTTCAGATGGGAATTGAAGCTTCAGAGATTCTTCTGGATGGAAGGGAGATGTACACGGAGAGAAATACCCTGATCTGTTAAACCTACTTAGAATAAATGGCAATGTAAAGGAAAACCTGTTGCCTGGAGCATTATAAATAGGGGGGAAATKAATTGTGGTTAATTTCTCTTAGATTTTCAGAAAGAAACCCCTCCCCACATTCCAGGGAGGTGTGTGTGGGCACAGGAAAATGGGAATGAAATGCAGTGCTTCAAGCCATAAGGTCAGGAAAGAGTTTTCCTTTCTGCTCTGTAGAGCACTCCCAACAGAGRGCTGGGAGTGTGAGAAGCATCTGAKGCTTTGAACGCTACCCTCTATTAGAGACAAAGTGAGGTGGCTTCGATATTTTTTTTTTTTTCTTCCAGAAGATCTACGGTGTGTGTATTCATCCCAAGTACGGAGGCTGGTTTGCTATCCGGGGTCTCGTCCTCTTCCCAGACATTCAGGTGCCATTCCTGGAGCAGCTTGCCCCTGTTGACTGTGTGAGCACGGAGGACAAAAGGATTGAGTTGCTGGAGCAGTTCAATTTCCACTGGCAGGACGGCCGCTACAGGGACATCATTGAAGTGAAGGAAAAGTACTCGGAGGAGCAAAAAGCCTATTTTGCCACTCCTCCAGCCGAGAGACTCCGGCTGCTGGGGCTCACACAGGAAGCCGAGAGAATCACATTTCACTGAGTAACTGGCTCCGCGGAGGGCAGAGGGCAGCAAAGGGTAACTCATGAGCACCGGCTTTCCCCGGTGCTAAGAGGAGGAGGAGGAGGAGGACGGTGTGCTGATCCAGAGATGCCAAATCAATCCGAACATCAGCTCCCCGGAGAGAGGGGCACTGCTCCGTGCTCTGGGGAGAGGTGGGAGCAGTCCCACCATGCTGCTGCTGATCTGGGGTGCTTCTGGGGATGCCAGTTAGCCTTTGGTTGGGAATAGTCCAGACACCCTGGCAACTTTAAAACCCGTGCTGCTCATTAGAGAACTCAYGTTCTCAAGAATTTTCTTTCCGAATGTTCTCGTTTAATTCATTGCAAGTGTAAAAGAAAAGTTTGTCATTMATTTGGTTTTGTCTAAACATGGGGCAGGTACTTTTTTAGATGTATSCAGCATTTTATTATCTATCCTGAGGAATACATGTTCAGTCTTTTCAGTCTTGCTTAGGTCACATTTAAGCATTTGTCCATTTATAGAGCAGCTCACTGAACTATTTGGAAAGTAACGTCTATATGAGTGGAGTTTTTACTCATCTTAAGATAACTGAAAAATACAATTCTCATGACCTTTCTAAGRTAGGTAGTGTTTGGGTTTAAAGTATTTTTCAGTGCCAGCACACACCCCACACCCCACAGTCACTGCCACAGTTTCCTGGTGTGCTTTCTGTGTGAGGAAGAGTGTAAACCTGCACAAACATAAAAGCCACAGCACAAAGCCTTGTAACATGCAAAACAAGCACAGAGGAAAGGAAAATATTAATGACATTCATGTTACTTTTATTGCTGGCTAAAACATGTTCAGACAGAAACGTAACATTCTTCACATTACTTGGTCCTTTCAGATTTGTCCAGAGGCTACGATGGCACTGGAAATGAGGAATTAATGTATCTTTGATGAATTAGAGGCTCAGATCTTGTTAAAGTAATAGAATACATTAAAATAATACTTTGTGGGAGTTGTTTTACTTGACTGCAGTGCAACGCTGCAAATGGTTAAGCACTTTGTTCCTTCTGATGGTACCAACATGGTGATGCAGAAATACTCACTTGTAGAACTGAGCCTTTCTCTTTATGTTGGGATTCCTCAAACCTTTTGGAGACTCAAACACAAAGGTTGCCCTCAGTAAGTCACTGCTCGATACAGTTTCTCAGTCTGTTCACTAACTCACTGTAATCCAAATGCAGAATAATAAGTTTGCTTTCCTGTAAACAGAGTAGTGAGCATCTGATCACTGGGTTTGTTCGTTGGGTTTTCTGTTACAAAAAAGTCTTTGTTGCTTTCTATGCTTTGTTCACCTGACTCAGTGTGTGATAGAGGTATTGTAATTTTTAATTTAAGTAAAATAATGAAATTTGTTTTAATTCTGTWCTTYCGTTACAGAATTRCTTCTGGTTGAAATTTGACTCTGGTTGAAAGTTTTAGAACTTTCCAACTGAACTGTAATTTAACAGGGGCTTGAGCTAATGGCTTATATTAGTAATAAGCACGAAATACTGATTCTCTTAGAAGGATAAATATAGATTGGAATCAAAGCTATCTTTTTATATTACAATTTAAAATACTTAGATTTTTTGGCATTGATTTCTTACAAATATTTAATATTTTGTTTTAATTTATTGAACAGATTACCGTAGCCATTGCATTTCAATTTTTGTAATTTATTTCTCTTCAAATGGTATTTTGGTTAATAAAATATACAAAGTTCTAAGTAAACCTCAGTGCTGAGTATTTTTATTTAAATAAAAATGCAAATCTTAACTTGCAGAGAACTCAAGATGTTCAAGCAAGTATCAATCRTGGTGTTTTTAATATCCTGAAAACAGAGGGAGTAACCTAAGACACACACAATCCAGTGTCTGCAAACTAAGGAAAAAATCGGTTATCTTAGCAGAAGTTAGTAAACTTACCACAGGCCCATCTGGGATATGAAAAATAAAACATACAGCACATTATGAATAATTCCAATAAAGGTTTATCTTTCCCAGGTCATTTCAGCAAAACCATTTAACAGCAAGCACATGACAATGCACTTTTCATTTCTTCCTCTGTTCTTACAGTAACAGAAGTTCCAGATGTCCAGTGAGACATAATCGAGGGACTTTCCCTCAGTAGCATTAAAGTAAGACCTGCAAGTACTGGAATTTTTACTGGTTAAAACTTACTAGTGAACACTGAGTCACAAACTTTCATTTCTGGTGCTTCTGGGAATACAGTTGTGTCAGGCAGAACAGAGTACAAATATTTAGCAATAACCCTTCCTGCTACAGTGATTTTGGAGTGACTTGGATTGGACATTTCTTTCTCTTAGCCAGTCTCTGAGATCCACAGCTGCAGTAGTTTTCTCCCYTTGCTGCTTGGAGTATAATGGCCTTTGTCTTATAAAACTGAAGTTTGAGAACCTGTTTGACTTACCTCATTTCTTGGGACAAGACCAGACACGGTGAGGAATGGATCAGCCTTGCATCCTGAGGCACTGTGAAGGCATTCTTAGTGCCAGCACTTCCAAATGTCAAACAAGTAATTGCAAATACTTGGATAGATTTACTAGTTCAAGTAACACTTTTTACATTTTCAGACAAGTTTTTCTCTAAATACTGATTTTTAAACATTTATTAAAGACCCTTTTTTCCTTAGCACAACCAGTAGGGTGAGTATTCAAGAGCTGAACAGGAAAAATAAAATAAATTCAAAGCTACTTGAATTTAAATTCAGTTTTAGCAACAAGGTATTCAGTATATTTCAAGCTAATAAAATARTTCAGGGAGAGTTAACAAATTTGCAGTATTTTCATACGTGTAACATTTACCATTCTTACTCTCCTTCAGTTACAGTTCCCTTTTTTTCTACTTCATTAACCTTAAAATAACTGAGATTCTTATAAAAGTTAAAGATTTGACAGACAATACCAATTAAACACAAAGCATAGACAACCTGGTGAACAACAGCCATCAGGGTTATTGCTCAGAAAACACCTGAGAAAACACTGTTGAGGTTTTTGGTATCAGTTAAATCAGTTACATCTCCGTGCTGCAAGAATAAGCACTGAAGTTTCTTTGTGGTATGAAATAGAGTGTGGCAAACTTMATTCCTGATATTGCCTTATTTTCTTCTCCCATAAAAAGAGTGGCTTGCAACAATCCTATCCTCCTCTGAACCATGGAAAACTAAAGATGTTTTGCTGTATAAATCAGTGCTGGTGTGTCAGACAAAAATAGCCAACCTTAGGAGAGCAGTGAACTCTTTTGTTTGTTGTTTCAGTGGGGGTTTTGAAGTCTGGTTTGGGTTGGTTTTTTTGCTATGTTTTTGTTTTAGGTGTTTTTTTTTGGGGCTAGATTGCCCTCCTCTGGATCAGAAGCATAATTTAATTCATTCATGGTCTTTTATTCAAGACCAAAATTATTGTTGATGTAGATACGATGTGACACAGGGTATATTTCTGAAAACGCGCATTGACTTGAATTGAAATTGAATAAAAAAAACCCTTGAGTTAAGACTGATGCATTTCTAAAAACAAGAACTGGCAGCTACTGATCAGTGCTGGTTATCAGCACYCTTTGTTAAGCCTCATGCAAAAAAAGTGTATTTAATAAATCAGCCTTGAATACTGACTTCAGCAGCAACAGTTCAAAATTCTTCCTCTGAGGGGAAGTGGTTTTGCTGTTCGCTGCAGCAGAGAAACAGCTGCACCTCTGCAACCTGAACTTTCACAGATCCATCCACCAAAACAGACAAAYGTATTCATGAGAGGTTTTTGCTGTTAAGTTGGCTTCCTGTGCTATCATATATCCTGTGACAGACCATCCATCACGTTTCCTTCAGAAAACACAACAGAGCACTTCCCTTCTAGGTTTTCAGGGAGGGAGCAGAGAGCACCAAGGAACACAAATGTGCTTTTCTTTCCTCTCTGTGACTGAAAAAAAMCCCACCAGATAGATGTTCACATTCCTTAGGAAATTTGGTGGGAAACTTGAAAGAATTGAATATCWTAGAATGACCAGTAAGATATTTTAGTGGAATGTTTGAAAGCTCTCCAGTAGTATGCGAAAATCTGCAAAATATTATATATGCATACAAATATTTTAAATTACTACTATCATCAATTAATATTTCATATAATACAATTCTCATGTTATCTTGGTTGATGCTTGTATATAACTGAGCAAACAACTTTACTTTTAATAACTGCATAGTTTTTTCTCCAAAACACTTCAAAAGTTTCTGAAAATCAAACACCTTTACACTAAGTTGCTTGGGCTTTTTTTCCTCATGTAAAACAAACCATGGGGAAGGAAAATTCCTTTAAGTGGATTACAGAAGGGGTGGAGGGATTTTTCTKTGTTTCTTAAATTTATGCAGAATCATTGCTTTTTCTATTAATGTATAAACTCCCTTATTACTTTCAAAGGAATTAGTCTCAGGCTTTAATTTCATGTCTTAACCTTTTTTCCAGTATTGTTCAGACTAGTCTTCCWGAATCATCCACTGGTGCTTCAGTCTTCCAAAATGTAAAAAACTGCCTTATTTTTGCGAAAAGTGAATTTGATCAATATATTAATTTTAGATTACATTGTTTTATTAAGTGTAGATTAAAGAGTTCTTTCCTTTCTAGACAAAGGTTATTGGTTTCATTTGCCACTGCAGACACTTCAAAAATCAGTTGCTGTGGAATATGGAACATAAACCTACTGGGCTCAGTTTCAGAGGACAGTGCAGACTTAATGACTTCACATAGATTTAGTCACATATCTCTGCTCAAATGGTTTCTTGCACAGAAACGTTCTAAATTCAGACACGTGTCCCCATAATATGCACAGTGATTTAAGTTTCAGGTGAAAGAGCCAAATTTCACATTGAAGTCCAAACCTTTCATCACTAGGTGTGGTGAGAATTGCTTCCCACAGGCTCAGCTCTTGTTGAGGAACACTGCAAACAGCTCACAGCCTGTTCTGCAGCCACCCAGGGCTGTGAGCACAGAGCCCTTGGTAACACAGAGTTTCACTCTACCTTAAAGACAAACTTCTGGTTTTCCTTTTGTAGGATTAAAAATAAAGTTAATATATTCATCAGCAATAAAAACCCTGCTATTTCTTTGATTTCCTAGTTCGGTGTTCCTTTTGTATGTACCATTACATTTAATTTAAAAAAAGGAGACAATAATAGCTGTGACACACTTTSTGAATTAATTGTCCAAGTGTGCTGCATTCCACTACTCTGCTCTTACCTTATTTAACTCTTTGCAAAGTAGACACAATACATTTCTGGTTCAAGTCCTCTATCTGTCTAGCAATATACATCAGAATATACATTTACAGACTGTCACGTARTACTGAATACTGAAAATTTCAGAGRATATGTATTTTTCAGACTATTAATACCATAAACCCCATTATTCTGACATAATCTTTACATAACTGTTATTTTGATGTATAACATCACTAAAAGATACTTTCATAGGGCTTTTGCAAACACACTTTCGTAACCAAAGGGCATCATTTTGMAACACCTGTGAGATACAAAATACTTGCTTTTGTTCTTTGAACTGTATTGATTTGTTGGACAATCCAATTACATATTCAGCAAAGGCCTGATAAAGAGGCTGGAGTACTTGTTAAGAAAATAGTTCTTTCAAAAATTAGTAACTTTTAATACTTATCTTCAAAACTACTGAGAAACTTGCTTTATAATAAAATGCTAATTCTTTAAGTATTACTAGGCATCTTTTCTCGTAAGTATCTAAATAMAAATACACAGTTTTTAATTTTGAAATAACAAACTCATAGAAGTTGTACAAAATCTAGTGAAGGTTGGGTTCTGTACTATGAATATTGAACATCACATTCTATGTATGCTATGATAAACATAAATAGTTTATGTCTGATGCACAGCTTGGTGTGATACATATCTAAAATATCCTATTGCTCTTACACAAATACTATTATTTGAAAACTTAATTACAAATATCTGTCACAGGACAGGGACATGAGGGAATAAACTTTTTTAATTTTAGATGATGAGAACACAATGCGTGTGTACCGGGTTTGTGGGGCAAAGTTTGACAGCGGGGGGGTCACAGGGGTGGCTTCTGTGGGAAGCTCCCTGAAGCTTCCACCATTCCCAAGGGAGCCAATGCCAGCTCTGGGATAACAGAGTTAAAAATGGGGAGAAAACTGCAACAGCCTCACCACAACAGAGAGGAGTGGGAGAATGTGAGAGRAACAGCTGTGCAGGCACCAAGGTCAGTGAAGGAGGGGGAGGAGGTRCTCCAGAGCACAGATTCCCCTGCAGCCTCATTATTTCTCATTATCCTACTCAGATTTGATTGGTGTAATGAATGGAGCCGATGTCCCAAGTCTGTTTTGCCTGAGAGAGTAACTGGTGAATGATCTCTCCCTGTCCTTGACCCACAAGCTTCCCACTCTATTTTCTCTCCCCTCTCCAGCTGAGGAGCGGATACATAAATCCCCAGGAATCACATCAATCAGCTACAAATTATGAGATTTAGGGAAGAGACACCGCAAGATGTATTTCAGTCTCCCTTCATCTGACTATTCTAAATTATTCTAAAGAAATGAATGAATAAATAAATTTATAATAAGCACCCAAACTAGAGAAACAGATGTGCAGTCACTCACATATTTTTAAAAAAGGCAAATGCCACATCCATTCTTTCTGATTTACATCTTCAGGGAAAATCCCACTAAGCAGCTCTCTGTCTTGTCACCAAACCCAGGAACTGCTAGGGGGTTTTTACCTCACTGAGAAATATGGCACCTGTTGATTGTGAAAGCAAAAGCAATTCATAATTGTAAKGAAAATACAATATGCATCTTGGTGCATGAAAAAACCCCTCTCAATAAATGAGGATTGTAGTTATTTGAATATCAAAAATTGTATCAGTCTAAGATGCCATGATTCAAGAGTGGCATCAAAGCCCCAGGACACTTTTTGGAGATTCCAGGCTACATCTGAATCAAGACAAATTTTAAACAAAGAAATAAACTTAGACTCTTCTTGGTTCAAAGAAGTTTTGTGTTACCCATTTTTTGTGTGTTATGCTCTTGGAAATATTAGTAATGCAAACAAGAAAATGACAGCATGGCAAACCTTCCCATGAATGACTCACGTGATTGAAGAATATAAAAACAAATTGTTTAATTGCATTGATTCCCACTGTCAATCATTTGATGCAAGCATGTAACACAGTCCCTAATCCACAGGGATTTTGTTTCTTGGTCCTTTCCAYCTTCCAGTGTCAGCACTCACCTGTGACTGTGATGTTTAAGCAGCTGCAGTTTGTAGCCTCCCAGTGTGGGAGCTCAAGTTGGGCAGCAGATACAGGAAATYACAGCACACGAAGGAAATTCCTCACACCAGAGGAGCGGGATGAAAAGTGAAGACAAGGGGTGTTTCTACAGGACACTCCCATGCCCMGATGTCCCATCAGGGCAGCTCCAACCTCTCCTCTCAACAGGAGCCACAGCAGGACATGGCAGCTACTGAGGTTGGAACCACCTTCAGATCCTCATCTTCCTCCCAGAGCCTGGGATGGGCACAGAAAGATTCCCTTTTGGGAGAGATGTGCCAGAGCAGAACGTGAGAGAGCCCCTTTATCCTCTGTGCTCAGGGGTAGGTGACAGAGCAGCTACAAAATCACTCTGTACCACTGCCTAAAAGGGGTGTAAGTGAGGTGAGTTCAGCCTCTTCTCCCAGGTAACAGGCACTGAGACAAGAGGAAATGGCCTCAAGYTGCACCAGGGTAGGTTTGGATTAGATACTGGGAAAAAAAAGGTCTTCACTGAGAGGGTGGTTGGGCATTGAAACAGGCTGCYCAGGGAAGTGGTACAATTGTCATCCAGGAAATTTTAAAAAACCTATATAGATGTGACACCTGGGGATWATTTAGTTTAGCCAGAGAGCATGGCAGTGCTGCAGTAACAGTTGATCTTAAGAGGTCTTTTCCCACATCAATGGTTCTATGATGTGATGGCTCAGTGGAATCATGTGTGGCTTTACATCTGAATAAGGGCAGAAATCACTGGAGTCACATCATCAGGTTAAAGATCCATTCCACAGGACTAGGCCATGCTCCAACAACTGCTGTAATCAATTTCACATTTCAAGGCCAATATAACAACTAAAGTAAATTTCACATTAGCCTTAGCCCTAGTTTTACTTGTTTTTACTTGGTAGAAAAGAAAGTTGGGTAACTTCAGTCATACTGATTTAAATTCCTTTTACTTTGAACCCCATATAAATGCTCCTGCTACTTATCAATTCCTTCCTGGAAAGTTGGCCTCATTTGTTATCTTGAGACTTTGGAACTGTCAACTTTGTTTTTAATTAAGCAAAAGCGATCCAGCTAAACATTCACATATCTTCATGGGGATGAACTGTTTTAGTAGTTATTGAAGTATGGGTATTAAGGCTTCTGCAACATTTTATTTGCAGGTGTACAAAACAAGTTTAGTATTCAAGSCACACAACTTTCACTTCTGACTGGCAAAGCAGCCCTGGGCCTCACCTTTGCTGTCTCTAACTTTAAGCAGGACACAACTTGTTTACAACTTRAGCTGAAGATGTTTACAAGGTCCAGGAAGAGTTTAATCTTTACAGGYGCATGAAGATCACAGGGCTCTAACTCCCTCACATTGTTGGGCAAGAGCTCATGACCCAAAGCCTCTGCTCTGAAGTTCAGCACCAYCACAAGCCACCTTGAACTATGAAGGTACACACAGTCACACAGCTTTGGTGTAACTTAAGGCCAGTCATGTGCTCTGAGTTTTACATAAYCACCTGAAATACAAAGATTAAAGACAAGGCTGAGCACACCTGAGCACCAGATTTTATAAATGCCACCCTTTTGATCTAAATCATATGACTGCAAGCTAATGTTATTACCCCCTTGACATGTAGTGGGAAAGACTGGGGATGAATGTTGTATATTCAAGGAAGTTTGCTTCCCAGAAAGCCCAGTATTCCACTCTCATAGAGACAGCATTCAAATTCCATATTGGATTCCCACAAATTTAGCATTAACAATCAGTTTTGACTAAAGTAGATGCCAGAACGAGCAAGCTGACACAGTGCATGAAAAGGTGCCCCACCTCTGTCAGTCACATTATGGTCCAAGCMATTCTACAGTGCCCAGAGCTTAAAGCTGACAGCCTGAAAATCAAACCATGCTCCTCTACCTGGCAGCCAAGTCATGAAGACTGTGAGGAGTACTTTATTACTTCAACATGAAAACCACGTCTTTTCCTTGCCCTTCTACTGGAGCTGAGGTAAAAGGCTTTTAGGACTCGRGATGTCTGCAGAGAGCCCAGCAGAGAAAGCTTTCAGAAATGCAGCTTGCACTGCTCCCAGGTCTCCTGATGAGTACACACAAGAACAGCAGACTGTGCTCTTTTCACAAGTTTAATAGAGTTACAAAAGGATACCACTGCTCTATGTAACACATGGCTAACCACAGACACGGCATTGTCACTACAGCCAACAGGGCTTGATGTACAGATACTGATCGTTAGGATTTGCTATGAAGGTACTGTCAACAGGACAAACTTTCCTTCAAGTAAAAAAGTTACTGTTTAGAACTATAACATGATCCCTTGACTCAGATGCAATGACTTAATCAAAGTTCAGTAACTGATGTTTGCTCTTTATGTAAGGCATACTAGTTTCCTCTCAGGCTGAATGTTTATTTCTGCTTGGCGAAATACTCTTTACTTTTCTGAACATCAGGCTTGATTGTGTCACTCCCAGGCTTCCAGCCAGCTGGGCACACTGAAATGATAAGAATGTTTAAGTCTTACCAGCTGCTCCTGCAGAACATGTTTTACACAACATTAAAGCAAAGTAGCAACTCAGAACATGCACAGATCTTTGCAACGTATACACAGCGTCACATTACATGCTCAGTTGATTTTACTTGTTTCTATTTGTTTACTGGGACCTGAGTAAGCCCAGTAAATGAATAGTAACACCCAAGGAATCAGGTGACTGCCCAGGAAAGGTGGGTCCTTTACATAAGCACTTCTCCCRGCCCCACTTAAAAGCTGCTGGGAAGTTTGACAGCACAAGTAACACCAACTCCTGCAGCCCAGGTCAGAAAYACTCTAACACCAGAGCATGCTAATCTCCTTGGATCCAGCCAAGTCTGTATTCCCCTTATCTTTAATCCACCCTGGTCGCACTCTGCAGTTGAATGGAGCAGGGGAAAAAGCRTTAAACTGTCACTGGTTCCCCTACACAGCTATCAAAAAGCCACCCTGATGCAGAGGTTGAACAGTCTCAAACTTGCAGCAGCTCCTGAGTAGAACTTTTTGGGTAATGTTCCTTGTGTACAGTCATGGAATGCTGAACACTTGGTATGCTCAGCTTCTAAATGTTGCTACATCTCACTCTGGTCTACCCTGGCTCAGATGTGACTGCAGTCCTAAAGCTCTAAAGGAAAACCTTTTGCCAGGTTTTGGCTACTCCAAGGCACAGTAAACCCCAAAAGGCTTCATTTGCATGACATGTGACTGCTCCATCATCACATGTTTGGGATGGCTCCTCACATTACTTATGTTCATATGCCACAGTCATGAGAGCAGATTATTTTAATAAAACCTGCCACTTATTTACCACTTCTGAAGCCCATTACGTATGATCAGCAGCAACAAATGTCATTAGTTAATGCAACTGAAGACTGCTAACACCAGCATAGCAATTCTGAGTTTCCATAATTTGGTTTTAACTTTTCATCTACAGCGCTTTTTTTCTCCCCTTTCATTCCTGCAGAAAAGCTGCCAGACTCAACCACCTTATTACTCCTGAACTATGGACATAGAGACTCTCATTCATTTTCCCCTCATTTTATATTGACAGAAAGACCAGCACACTTTCTGGGAAGTTAAGCACTTTGTCTAACAGGCTGCCTAAAATACCATATTAGTACTGATGGTCTCAACCTACCAAATCTGAGAGCAGAATCTATACAACACCTACCCTTGCATGTTGTTAATTTCTGTCTCAAGTATTTTCTGTGTCTAACTGAAGGACAACTGCTGTGTGCTGGACAAGATGTCCATCACCAAACTGATTTAAGTGAAATCTCAACATGAGCAAGTACTCAATGGACAATTAAYTGGAATAGGATAAAGCTTTATGGTGTCCTTCAATGAGCAGATTTACAGAACCAGCTGCATTTCAATAGGCACAATTACCTGCTGTGCACAGACTGATATATGCACTGACTACCTTCCAGTAACACTTGATTTAACCTGCCTGAATAATACTGTTCTTTAGAGAAAACATTAAATTAAAAAGCACTCTTACCTTCTCCATGTTTGTCTGTAAACTGGAAGGCCTGGACAAGTCTGAGGGTTTCATCCACAGAACGGCCAACAGGAAGATCATTGATYGTAATCTGCCTCAAGATCCCCTTGTCATCAATTATGAACAGACCCCTAAAAAGAAATAAAAAACAGTCCTGAAGTTAAACACAACTTTTGAAAGGATGATTAGACTGACCTGAGTTTCAAAAACTCAAGTTCAGTATTTAATCATGGCAATGGCATTAAAGAGAAAAAGACCTTTGGTGTGTGCACAGGTATGAAACAGTAGCAGCTGAAAGCCCAACATTCAGCAGGAACTAGGAGGGACAGGAGGCAAGTCAAAACACTGATACAGGAGGAAAATGCTTCCTATTTAGGGGAAGTGCTTCCTATTTAGGTAAAGTACTAGCAAGGAAAAAAAAAAGAAGAGAAACTAAAGGGAAAAGCAAATTAAAGGAGAGGCATTCTCACATTAAAAAAACATCACTACACACTATTCTCAAAAAAGACAACACCAACAGCTCATCAGTCCTCCAACACCAGGTTAAGAGTTAGCAGAAATTCAGYTCCCCTGGCAACTTTTATGAACAGTTGACTAAAGACTTGGGGTGCAATTAATCTGTACTTTGATCACTAAATACCTGTAATACTTKCATGATTATGTATTACCAATGTTTGCATTTCCCATGTCTGCAGCTCACCTGCATGGGACTCCTGCACTGTGCAGGAGGCAATCAAAGCAGAACTTATCTAACTTTAAAGAACCACRGAGAACCAAGGAGCATCTCCCTYTGCAGGAGTGTTTGAAAGCTTGCACAAGTTTACACCCAGAACAGCTGCAGGTGTTGAAGGGTACACAAGCTCTGTGTTCATCTCACACATCCATGTATTGCACCATAACTTTATCAGCTCATTTACCTCYGGCACATTACCTGTATGCAATACCTTCATCCTCCTTCAGCACTCCATACTCTTTGGCAATGGCACGTTTTGTGTCAGAAACCAGGGGGATTTTCATAGTGCCCAAACCMCCTTGTTTCTTAGGAGTGTTGATCCTAAAATAAAGAAATTTACATGTCAAAAATACGTGTGTGAAGGATAAAGGTACAAGAGAAGCTGACCCTCCTGCAATATGATGCTCAGTCTGCCATGAAGGCAACACAAGAACTGGTGACCAGTATGTTCAGTTCTGTTCAGAAGCACTGGCACTACCAATACTTCCCAAGTGCYTTTGGATTCMCTCAGGATTCMGYTCCTGCAAGAACTGAKGCTGGGCAGAACAGTCTTTTGGGTTAAAAGGCTGATTCTTACCAGGCAAGGTGACAGAAGTGAGAGTCAACAGAAGCTCCAATTACTTCACAGTTGATTTTCTTGAATTCATCAGCTCTGTCACTGTAGGCAATGATTTCAGTTGGACAGACAAAAGTGAAGTCCAGGGGGTAGAAGAAGAACACAACATATTTTCCTAGAAAAGCAGTAAAACTAGTTAATCTTAGTTTTTAAAAACAAACAAACAAACCCCACCAAAACACCAGAATGTAAGCAAGCTACCTTAAAAGTCTACCCAACTGGAACCTCCAAAACCAGACTGTCACATTTAACAGGGAATGCCTGTCTGCTGTGTCTGCTCCCATAGGCCTGCCCTGAGTACACCCCTGGCAGTGCTACACCAAAAGGCCCCGTGGCTGACCCCTAACAGAGAAATAACACAGGTCTGAAAGCCAAGGAGACATTTTAAGTGAGCAGGTGAGTAGTTTACACCTACTCATCACCCTTATGCAGCCTGCAGCATCATTAGAAATGTATTTCTAAAGCCATCAACATGAGCACTTGATTACTTCAGGCTTTCCCTTAGCTTTCAGTTAATTTTTTTTTTTTGGCAAAGTAAACATATTGCCAGCACCCTAGAGAAAGGAACTCTGTTGGTTAGATGAATGAATTTACTTTCCATTGACAAARATGGGAGAGAAGATCTTGCTGTTCCGCTGTCTGTAGATGTTACAGCAGTCTCAGTATGCTACACAGGGCAATGAGCCTGATGCAAGATAACAGTTYGGAGGAGTKTTATGTTCATTAGCAACAGTTACCCTCTCTGGGACATTCAGTCAGGCAGCTGACAGTTTCCTAAGCAAAATCCAGCCACCACTGCACATGTCCTGATCGTCAGTCCACTGCCAAGTGGTCACTATTGTTTGAAAACCAAACCAAGATGTATCTTCAGATATCCTCCACTCCATCCTGTGGCCAAACTGTCTAAGTAGAGAAGCACATGAACTCACCTTTGTAGTCAGAGAGTTTGATGTCTTTGAACTGTCCATCCGGCATTACAGCCGTGGCAGTAAAGTCAGGGGCTGGTTTCCCAATGAAAGCCTTTCCTGAAGACATCTTGATTTAACCTAGACAGGAATTAACACCAATATAGTTTAGACAGCAGTGCATTTGCACCTGGAAGCAAGGATTTACTCAAAGCATCTCATCAATCTGGACTGAATACCAAAGAGAGTTTATCCGCACCTGATCTTGCAACAAGGCTTAAATGAGTTAAATGAGTTTTGTCACCTGGGTAGTTGAGCCACTATCGAGATTAGCAGCACTTCAAAATGTATGGCTCATGGCCTCCTAACGATACAGTAATGGTTCTCTAACCAGTTACAGCTCAGAGTCTGGGAAAGGGCTAGCCTAGAGCTTCAGTTAYACTCAGAAAACCATCCCACTCCACTCGATGGAGTAGAAGTCTTTGTTTATAGTTCTTTCAATGAGAAGAACCTTGTTCATTTTTACAACGGAATTTAAGACATGATCTTCCTGTTGATTACGAAAGAAAATAACTTCTGTTAGTCCCCAGGGAACTGTGCTCTGCATAACTACACTTTAACCTTTTGAACAATTCAATCATTTTATTTGCAACCAGAAAGACTCGTGGTATACATGGAAATMATATTCTCTGTTAATTAAAATTTCACCAAGTCTTAAATCAGTACAGCCAGGTTGTTTTCCCTCTAAGTCTGTTGAAAAATAATAAAAGGGTACACAAGGACAAGAGAACTCCACTTCTGGCTGTCTGCTCCATAAAGCTCGTCATCCACAACATGCCTTGTGTAGCATTTTTGCTCAGTCTGGAAATGCAGTAAAACACTTCMGACTTCCAGAGCATATTCGTTCAAATAGGCAACTCTATAAACCTAATTTCTGCAGATCACTAAATATTCTTAAGAGTCATTTCACTTCATTCTACACGCTGCAGCACTGCYTGCCTCAGAGATAAACGCCTCAAGGTTAGCATGAATCTCATGTTGCTAAGGAAAGCCAAGAGCCAAGGATTGTTCCAAGTTGTGCCTGCAAGGCACTGAGCCCATTCTAAAAAAGGTTGAGAGCACCTCATTTCTTGGCTCCATCCCCCTTGCCAGCCACTTTTTTTTCCTGGAGAACCAGCCCACAAGTCAAACATTTAGCTTTGAACCCACAAAGCCCTTTTAGCAACGGTTTTGCTTTTGAAAGTTTCTCTTGCACACCCTGTCAGTAATAATCCACCTCTCAGTTTTCATTTTGAGCGGTGCCCACACACTCAGCATTTCTAACTGCCTTGTGCAACAAAGACACATGTTCATCCAGGGGTTTAGTCTTCTAAACTGGGAGAAAGTTGGTGGCCAGGACTAGACAGCATTTGTAGGATGCATCGAAGCAGCCTGGCAGAGGACATCGAGAATCCTCCACCCACAAACACAGGGGTGGTTCTCAAAGCACAGATCTGCGAGAGGGACAGAGGAACAGCCACTGCACAGTATTTATTTGAGATGCCTCCAGCTAGCGGCTTTTATCATATAAGCAAGAGCTGCTCGGCCTGGAGTGCATGACCCCACATTTTTATCAYTGAATTACATTCTTTTCTGTTATCCAAGCTCAAGGTCATCTTTTTGCTCAGTACTATACCAGTCCCTCTATATTTGTTCCATCAGCAGTTGTCTGGAGTATTTCACTAGGCATTCAAGGTCAGACACCTTTTTGATATTTCCCTTCTCTAAACTAYAACTTATTGTCCCTTTCTTAAGTAACATTAAAATCGCTTAATATTGGCAGGACATCTTGGTTGCTTCGCACTGCAAGAGAACCGTGAGCTTTCCTCAGAGCACCTACAGCAACCTGCCAACCCTTCTGCTTTTCCGTGCGGGGTCAGCACGTGTTTTGTTCGGATTTTTAGCCACAGCATTTCCTAACCCGCAGGGAGGAGACCACAGAATCATTGTTACTTCCTTTCATTCTGGAGGAAAGCAGAATGAGCACCGTAAATCAAGCACACTCGAGTCCGGCCAGAGTGTCTTTGTTGCTCATACACGCAGACGGCCTCAATTATCTCCAAACTGCAATTATAATAAGCCAGGCCTACTCTCTTGAACGAGCAATTTCATACCTTTAGGGTGCCCTGAACAAAAGCGAAAGGCCGTTTCAAAACGCACCACCAGCCTCCCACTCTGCCCCCTCCAGACTGTCACAAAAACGCGGTCAGGCTCCGCAGCCGCGGTCGGGGAGCGGTACCGAACCGCGGGGAACGAGAACGGACCGCGGCACGCGTGGAGCACAAGGGGCTCCGAGGCGCCCTTAGAGCTTTCCCCCGCGCCCAGCCGCCGCTACACTGCTCTGGGACACGGGCACCCGCCCCCTGCACGCCCCCGAGCCGCACCCCGCACTCGAACTTGTTTCTTTTGTCAGGCTTAGAAGCGAGATTCGCTTCTCGGGGGAAGGGGCGCTCGGCTCCCGGCAGGCGCCCTGCGCGCTCCCCCCGCGGGCCCTCCCCGCGGCTCCTCCCCGCGCTGCGCTGATAAAGGCCGGAGCGCTGGAAGGCCTTATCTGCCCCCTCTCCCCGCCAAAAAGAACAACCAAAAACGAGGGGAAAGGGAGCACAGGAAGGAGGCGACAGCCGCAGCAGCGCGATCCTCGGGGAGCGGGACGCGGGAAACAAGGGCTCGCCCTGCGCGACTCGTTCAAGGGCGCATCTGCGCAGAGGGGGAAGGGGAAAGCGAACAAAAAAAAAACAACCCCGAAACAGCAACAAAGAAAACACTGAATAAAATAAAATTAAAAAAAAAAAAAAAAAGCACTGTGCAAAGCCCCCATTGACCCCGCGGCCCCGCACACTCACTCGGAGCACCGGTCCCGCACACACAGCCGCAGCAGTAACTCGAGCCGGACTGCCGCAGCCCCGCCGCGCCGCCCCCTTTATAGCAGCGCGGATCTCGCGAGCGGACGGGAGGGGAGGGGAGGTGGCAGCCCTGCAAGGGCAGCATGACTTGGCAGATCTGCGGCCAGAGCTGGCAGTGAATGTGCATCGCTCTCTGGAGAGGGTACCGTCCCGGGAGGTGCTGTGGAAATACCCAATGCCACGGTTATAAACCGTGCGCTTGATGCAAGAAGCGAATGCTTTTTTAGTGCATTCGTTGACGGAGCTATGATTGTTTGAAGTTCTCAGAGGGTACGCAGGACTTGGAGAGAGAGTAAGGGATGACTGGTATGTCATTCATGTGGATTAAGTGGTGGCCATTGACAAGAGTRAAACGAAAGCTCCCATGAACAGAGCAATGGTGTTCACCGTGTTACAGAGATGCGGGGTCAAATCCCCATCCTCTAGCTCTGCGTTCCCCACTGCTCCCTCTCCCTGATACATATTCCCAAAGCTTTCATTGATTCTTCTCCATCAATGGGAACATCCRTCCAAGTCATGCAAGACAGCAACAGAAAGATGAAAACTAAATTTAAAGTCCAATCGTTGAGCCACAGTGGTAAGATGGAAACCCTTGGAAGATACAGTTACATCGGGAATTTGCATCGTTCACGAGTGAAGCCACTCTGAGGGACGTTTAACCTCAGTAATTCCTCATAAACATCATCTTTGAATYCAAGAACAAACAAGCAGTGTGGCACTTTTTGGGGACCAAACCCTGAATTTAAATATGGAGGTTTTATTAGAKAATGCATACTAAAGGCCATTAAGCCATATCAAAGACAAAAATGCTTCTTTAGTTAAAAGTGAAATGTGTTCCCCAACTGACTTTCACTCGTCTGTTTCACAGTTCACAGTTTCTTATACCTGTTAAAACTTGATTATAAATTGTAATGAGGAGAAAACCACAAAGGATTAACAAACTTTAAATGTTTGTAATCAAGATTGCTGTGTAGTGTTGCTGGGTGACCATACCCACGTGGTGATTCACCCAGAGATGAGTGGTTTTGGGACCAGATGAAATTAATCCTTAAATAATGAAAACAGATAACACGCATATGTACTCAGGAAAAAAATCTGCACTCACTTTCATGCATCTAATTTATATACTGCTGTTTCTGTTGTTACAGTATGCTTAATCTTTTACAGGAAGAAGTTTGCAACTTTCTTAACATCAGTGTTGTCATGAGAATTTTGTTCTATATATTGGGACATGTATGCATCTCCCCATCACCTCAGGCCAATGAACATGTGAACACATTAACCCCTGAAAGGTCAGGCAGTCCTAATTAAAGCCTCTAGAACAATGTAATACTACTGCAACTCTGGCATGTTTACCAACGGACAAAGCAGTAATGACTTTCTCATGATTTCTGACTCCCTTAATGCTTGTTGTGCTCATTTCTCATACTTCCAGATGCACAACATACCCAGTATGGTCTGCAGTTTGTTTCAGGTTTGTGCCGTAAGCATTGCATTTCCAKTCACATGTCTGTGGCCTCATTACTTTTGATTAATTTCTGAACTTGTCTCTCCAGTAATCACTTTTTGGAGGTTTTGGAATAATAWATTATCAGGGCCTCTCCTTGTTCAGTGAGCATCTGGGTTTCTGTARCCTTCTTCAATCTTTAGATGTAAGATGCTACTTAGATTAAAACAATTATGTTTTCCAGGAAAGAAAGGGTATGTCTACCCCTCCCTGCAGGTGCTGGAAGGATGGAGTTCTCTCCCCACCTYGCTTCTCCACACCGCAGTGTAACCGTGGTGTCGTGTTCTGCTAAAATAGCTGCCAGACAGGATCAGCTTGTACCTGATTAGCATGGAGCATCAGCACAGGCCTCTCTGCACCCATCCACACCTGACAGGACACAATAAATACTTCATCTATCAACAAAGAGGAGCTGGCAAGCCCTGCAGTGCCAGAGCACTGAAACTACCCACACTGGGAACCAAGCTAGCTTTTACATCCATCATTTTGATCACAATATCTCCCAAGTATCTTGGTTGGGAATGGGCCCCTGATGTGAAAAACAAATGCCCTGCTGTGTGTAAAAACAAAGGCAAAGAAATAAGACCTGTTTCAGAACATTACCACACATTTGGGTTTCCACGCGTTTGAGAATGGTTTTGTGAAAGTGTATCGAAGATTTACACTACACGTAAGATAAATTAGTTGGAACAGTAATGGGTTTGGCAATGCTGGGCATGCCCCTGGAGCACACAGCAGAGGTAGTCCCTGCATGCCTCCAAAAGCCAGCACATTGGGACACTCCCACACATTCCCTGTGGAGCTCATCACTGCATGTGCCAAAAACCCACTGAGTCCTGAACATACCAAACCTCCTACGTACAGAGTCASAGTAAAATCCAGGCCATGTGGGGACAATTTAATATAATGTATGCAGAAAGTTAACTGAAAAGTCAACAACTGACAAGTTCTCAAGCCATGGGGCATTTATGCACAAGCAGCTGGTGCACAATCATTTTAATGAAAACAACTGCATATCATTAAATAAACAAGGCACATATTTGCTTTCCTTGTTTGAATCATATCAAGACTGTATTTCAGGTCAAAATATCTCACATTACCTCTTCCTTCTCATTTTTTTCTTCAGTTACCAAGTTTTTACTGTACATTTGGATAATCACTGCCTTTTGATGACAAAGTGTTTTAGTCTTCCTTACCTTTTCTCTTTTACTCCCTATTACATTACTGGAGGCTGAGGTTTGTTAAAGTTTTCATATGTGTTATTTATATAATTCAAGMATCTTCTTTGTTTGAAGATTGTGGATTTTCAAATGGATTTGTGATTGACAGGGTCTCCATAAAAAYAAATCAAACTCAGCAGTGATTCCTCCCCCTTTATTCTTTCATTTCCTACTTCCTGTTACTTATAATTGTTGTCTTGTCCTTGCACTTTTCTTCCACTTTCCTCTATTTTGTCAAAATAGGCTGTACAACAGAAAAATCTGGTCACATGCATGCCCAAGAGATTAATTGACGTTTGTGCCTTTAAGCCTCCTGAACAGTTCAAGTCAGAACAGCAAAGACAGAATCTGCAGCAGAATTATCTTCCTGGAAATAAGTAACAGGCTCTTCAAAGCCCCACCAGAGGTATCTATTGCCTTATTTCTGATCTAATCTTTTTCTTTCTAATGTTTATAAATTGCTTGTAAAGATGGAAGCCTGGAGTAAAAGTCAAAACTGATTATCTTTCTTTAGTTGTGTTTAAGATTGGGTGCACAGTTGTTTCTCTCTCGATTACAGGCCAAAGTCTGCTCGGGGGAAGGCTTTGACTGAGCAGTAGCAAGGCTGYTCTCGATCAGCAGCAAAAGCACGCTGCTAAATGAGCCTGCTTTAATCCCACTGAGGTCCCGAGCAAACAAGGA
Source organism: Malurus melanocephalus (assembly GCF_030028575.1). Lineage (NCBI taxonomy): Eukaryota > Metazoa > Chordata > Aves > Passeriformes > Maluridae > Malurus > Malurus melanocephalus. The sequence goes on along the minus strand of NW_026623260.1, from coordinate 1,486,353 downwards.
AATGCATTCCTGGCCACCTGCAAGGAGAGGAGCTCCAGCCTTCTCGGGAAGTGCCATTTACTTCCCCTTTATGCACCTTTGAACACAAAAGCAGAAGCAAAATGAGCGTAACTGGCCTTGCACTTGCCCTGGGTTCATGTCATTTGGGGCTGCAAATAAAACTGGGTATATTCTGTCTTCCTACAACCGGCTGCAAGAGGCCACAACAAACAGCAGCCAGGGAGATGCAAACGCTTYATGTCGAATTTACGGGCCGGGGTCTTTTATCGCTTCCCCCRGTGTGGTGYAGCCCAKGGCATTTATCACTTCATCCCTCAGCGGGAGCGGCAAGACCCGGCTGCCTGAGCTTCCCGACGGGAACCGGGCCGGGAAGGCAGCAAAGGTCAGGGGGAAAACCCCCGATGAGTTACGGGGAGGGGGCTGGGCCGGGCTCCGAGCGCCGCCGGGGCAGAGCCGTGAGGGCA